>NC_090281.1:33640669-34240669 GCF_037392515.1 Haliotis asinina | reverse complement strand
TGACAGGGTCCGTTATCGTGGCGTATCTCCCAAACGCAACATCCAATGACAATGGAATTTCGCATAATGCATGCCCAGCAAGTGCTACACGTGCATACAGAAGTTAACTCCTGTAAATGTACTGGAGAAGTCGCAATCACTAATGCAATAGAGATCGACACTTACTGACAGAAATGCCTCCGAGGCAGTATCTCGGTGAAGCAACAAAATGGAGAATTGTGGGGATGACGGGGGGACATCATTATGTGAAGTTGCCCGGCAGATGGGTAAATCAAAAAGTGTAATTTGACGCCTGTGGGATAAGTACCGTCAAACGGGTGGGGTTGCAACGAGACCTGGGCGTGGTAGACCAAAATCAACGACACCACGACAGGATCGTCTCATTACGTTAATTGCTCTACGCGATAGGTTTAAATCGGCCCCTGCCATCAATAGAGAATTCCGCACACTCACTGGAAGACGCATTTCAACCTCAAACGTTAAAAACCGACTCTATCAAGCTCGTCTGAAAGCAAGACGGCCTTTTAAGGGTGTCACCCTTTCAGCTCACCATAAGCGCCAAAGATTGTCATGGGCTAGGCAGCATCAGGGACGGGCTATGCGCCACTGGCGTTACACCATGTTCTCTGATGAGTCAAGGTTTTGCCTACGATTCACAGATGGCAGAAAACGTTGTTGGCGTCGGAGCGGGGAGCGATATGCCAGAGCAGCAATTCTTGACCATGATCGATATGGAGGTGGTCGTGTCATGGTGTGGGGTGGGATTACACATGACAGACGATCAGATTTGGTCATCATTAACGGAGCCATGACTGGTCAGCGATACGTTGACCAAATAGTGCGTCCTGTTGTGGCTCCATTGGCTAGAGTTATCGGCCGAAATTTTGTTTTCCAAGATGATAATGCCAGACCACATCGGGCCCGAATTGTCTCCGCTTATCTCCGACAATAAGGTATCCAGACATTGGACTGGCCCTCTAAGTCCCCAGACCTGTCCCCAATTGAACATCTCTGGGACGTTCTTGGTCGAAGTGCGTACGCCAGGGACCCAGGACCCGCCAACCTGGCCCAGCTTTGTGCAGCTCTCCAAGAGGAATGGTGGGCAATGCCACGGGCAACCATCCGGAAATTGATTAACAGCATGCCATCAAGGTGCCGTGAATGTGTTGCCCAACATGGTGGACACACCAGATATTGAACTAGACGCCTAAAATTGATTTAGTGGATATTTAAAGCAGTTTCAAATTCGCTATTCGCTATTATTTCATTAGTTCCCTTATTTCTTGTCGGTAGTATAAATATGTATGTGACCCGTCATTGTAAATACAGAGATCATTATTTGAAAGAAAGTCCTCCAGTACTTTACCTTTCGCGTTCGTAGTAGTGCCACCCCAGAGTGGGTTGCGGCCATTTAGATCGCCCATGATTATACAGGGTTAACGTTTAGGTATTTCATTGTATAGAGCTTGCAGATCAGTTAACTGGACAGTGGATGAAGGTGGAATATACAATAAACAAAGCGTAAATGCAACTTGTAATGTAAGTCGCACAGCTACAGCTACCAAGATTGATGATCCTCCTCTTGCCCTATCACCTGGGGGTGAAAAATAATGATACACGTTGAAATGCCGGATGTCAAGAGTATCTGTCTGTTTTAAAAATGTTTCCTCTAGACAGATAACTGACGTAGTAAAATCCTGGATTAAAAGCTGCAATTCATTAAAATTAATCCTTAATCCTCTGCAATTCCACAGAATAATATTATTCTCTACCCCGCATCTTTTTGGTAGGTGACAAACTGTGTGTCTTAGAGCCGATGTTTTCAGACACATCCGTATCCTCAAGAGATCAATGTTTGTTTAACAACTGAATTTTGTTTTCTGATCCTTTAGGGGTTCTGCCACTGAGCCTTTTCGAGGAATCTGGCTTTTTACCTTTAGTGGTAGTAATTTGTTGAGACTTCACTGTTGACTGTGAAGATGGTTCATGATCAGAGAATGCCTGTGATTGGATTTGGGATGTACTAGAAAGTGGTTCTGCTGTTTGAGTAGATATATCAGGTGAGATAAGTTGAGGAGTATCTGTTATCATCCATGTTAAGTTGGTCTAACAACTTACAGAATATTTGGTGACTGAAGTGGTGGCTGCTGACGTTCCAGCAATGCGAGCATAGCTTTGTGTTTGTTCTAAGCTTTGTACCAGTTTCTTTGCGTCTGCAAAGCTAACATTCTGTGTAAATTTTATTTTATTGATAGCCATTTGCTTTTTCCAAACAAGGACAGTCTTTTGAGAATGATGGGTGTTCCCCTTTGAAGTTAGTACATTTTGTGACATTTGTCACAATACTGTCACAATCTTCTGTTGTGTATGTCTTTTCACTGCAGTGAGCTCACAGAACAGACAATGTGCAAGTATTTACACCGTGCCCAAACTTGTGACATTTGAAACAACTAAAAGGGTTAGGAATGTACGTCTCAACATTGAGGTTACAATAACCTGCCTTCAATGATTTTGGTGCATTAGGTAGAGAAAAGGAAACAGATAAGTGTTAGTTTGAATAGTTGTGCCATTTGTACAGGTTGAGGAACGTTTAACATACAGCACACCCTGATCCTTCATCTCGGAAACGATATCTAGTTCCGACATGTCAGTCAGCAATCGCTCACGATCTCTAACAATTCCCTTGCTCGTATTGAGGGCCTTGTGAGCTGAGACGGTATCAGAAATGCCAACAAAAGTTTGGGTGTTCAAAAGATTGGTTGACTGTTGTCTCTTGGCATACTCAATCAACAGTGCACCTGAACGCAATCTTCTAATAGTCTTCACATCGCCGGCAATGCCTTGGATACCCTCAGACACAGCGAATGGTTCAGTGTTAATGGTGGCAAATCCTTTGTCTCCATGACAACAAAGCGTGGCCAGTAATCAACTGGTTTGGACATTCTGGGGTTGTTGTCAGCAAGGTCATTTTCGAGAGGACGTTTAGTGTTTTTGTTTGGGGTTTCATAAGCCATGGTGTATGTTTTAGATGTCATCATCCGAGCTCCCCACCCACCAAGGAGCATCACAAGGACAATGTTATAAGCAAGTGGGTCTCCAACTTGCATCACCAAGGAAACGCGGGTTACAAATAACAAATCCACCGTACTGGCCCATGAGCCACCACCTTCTGGCATAGGACTCTGGCAAAGTGCAAAATATCATAGTTATAAGAACACTTAGCGTTAACCAGCACCCAGCACGAGGAGGTGGCTCTTCATGGGGGCCTACAAGGGGTTGAGGTATTGTAAAATTATTGTCTTTCTTCGTGAGTCCAAGTTATGTTTAGTGAGTGAGTGAGTAATTTAACGTCACTTTGGCAATATTTCAGCCATATCATTACGAGAACAACCATGATTATAAAGAACATGTATATAATACAGAACCCGTCGTCAAAGTATGGGAAATAATTAGAGTATCACAATTCAAAGTTAAAACTATCAGCACAAGTTGGACAAAACATAATATAAAAATTGGCCATAGATCACCAACAACTGAAGGCAAATCACCATACTAGGGGCCAAAGTTATGTTTAACCTTACCTGATTTTCAAACGTTGTATTTTCTTGTTATTTTCAGATGTCAGCTGCACATGTCCTACACTCGCCAGGAGCAGATGGGATGGTGTAAATCCAGCAAGGTCCATTCGGTTAGCAAAGGTATTGTAAGTCCCCATGGACCCTTGTATGGTGATTTACCTTCAGCTGTTGGCGATGTATAGCATATTTTTATATTGTATTGTCCGAATAGTGTTGATCCTTTTACCTCTCATTGTAATTGTGATATTCTAGTTGACAATGTCCTTTGACGACATTTTTAAACACACACATATTCCAGTTCAATGTCAACAATGTTCTGAATACGAAATGGCTGACATATTGCCGATGTAACGTTCAATATTAACTCACCCATTCACTAAGTTGAATGTGTGAAATCAAATCAATCCGTTTTAAGCTTTTTTGACCTGTTACAACCGATAGTTATTTAATATGACATTAAAATAAACAAGCAAACAAACAATAAATATATAAATATACAACCCCCAAACACATATCTTCATGACATAGGGCATAAAATAAAAAGCGAAAAAACATAATTTCACCTTTCATTTGTTAGTATCTAATGAACACTCACACATTAGGGACACATCCATGCTTATCTTTAACTACACATCCTTGTTTCTTTTCTCCAATCGACTTTTGTTGATGTGCTTTATGTTAATATTGATTTTTCAGTGTCTATCTTAAATTGTTAGATATGCAGTAGAGCCAGGATATTAGCTTATATGACTGACTCTTCATGTGTTTACAAGTGTATAACACTAGGTAATATACCAGTGAAAGTCATTCGGTTTTATGAAGGAACATAAAAGGAGCGCATTAACGCCCAGTTTACACTAATGACTGAGAAATATAGCCTGCTGCAAAATGACTAAAGGCTCATTAACAGTGAGAGTTGTTTTGCAATACATTAATTTCCTCTAATCCGCCAAAAGTTTGGTCCAAAGGTGGGTTAAAACCCATTTCTATTCACCAATGACAGTGTTTTACCGTAACATGTTATTATTATAGGAATGCTTTGTGTTGATAGCAACTAAAATAATAATAATAATAATAAAAAAAAAACGATTAAAAAATAATGAAATATAAGGTCAATTACCATTTCCAAACACTCGGATCTGTGAACTTTTATGATGATGTTTTATAAGTACTGAATATTCATCGAGAGATAAGTGATCTGTACCTACTCACAGCACTGGTGAACCAGCAACCCCTCAAACCCTGTTGTCGGTATTCACTGCCCCACAGAAGGATTCACCGTCCAGATCACAATTTCTCTGTATGTTGGTTTGCAACATGAAATCTGTGATCCGTGATACACTGAACTATGCGTTTCCGCAGGAATAAGGTTTTATCTTGAACAGTTAGCAACATACATATAACCCATGTCAAACTGCTGACATCTTGGTCTTCAACAATGATAACTCAAGCGCAATTGTTGTATTTTACCTTGCCGTGGGTCTCTATGTACAGAGTAGATGAGATCAAAGACATCCCTGCAATGAGCAAATGCGTTCAGCAACAGCAATATGATCATGACACTATTCTTGCTGAATTCAAGCCATACGGGAAATTACAGTGCTTCACTAAATGCTTGCAGTTAACTAGCTGTAGTGCAGTAAGATGTAATCCCAAGGAACTGATTTGCAGGGCATTGAAGACTGTGTCATCTGTTCAACCAAAGAATTCAACGAATGGTCAAGACTGGATTTGTTGGAAGAGCAATTTTTCTGTAAGTATACGTATGTTGGAAATGTGAATGTGAAAGGTGTGGGGAATGGTTATCTGACACTGATAATAACTTTAACTAATGGGACAAAGGGACAAGGGATTGAATGTGTTCCCAAAGCTTTACAGCTCAGCGCAAGAGACGTAAGAACTGGATAACATGTTTACTATGGATCTCTATGCTTCTTTGTTCTGTGCAGTTTGGGAATCCACTGCAGCATAATGTCGCTTTTGTTGACACTCTATGTAAGTTGGGATATGTGTACCTTATGAATGTTTCTTTCAAACTGGCTTTACAACACCCCGGTTAAATGGGAACCCAAAACACGACTCACTCCGTATGACTGTTCCCGTCGGAAAGGCATCCCGTGAAGACCCACCTCCCACTGGTAGATAACTAAGAGGTCAAACAAGTCCTGGGCAAAACAGGTCCAAAGCACCCCACTGCTGGTCGCAAGTGTTTGCCGAGTGTTGCACCCCTATGTCAGTGAAGGACGAGAGTCGGATGATTGAGGATACTCGTTCCAAGAATAGCCTTTCTTTGCCCAACACACCCGATTGCCCCTGACTTCACATAGACGGTGAATGGACCCAGTTCAGTCTATAGGCTGGTCACGGCAAGCCCCGTGCCAAAAATGTGATGTTCAAAAAATGATAAAACTGTTAACTTTTTTTTTCAATGCATGGCCAAATTATTTTGAGCTTATACTTTCACATGCACAGTTTAAGGTATGATTTTGCCTAGAGTCGAACGCCCATAAGGCGGTGGCTCATGGGTCATTGTGATGGTAAAAGTTAAGCTTTAGTATGTCACGCGAGTATCCTTGGTGCTGCAAGCTGGGGTTCCCCATGTTTTTACCATTATCTTTTTGGGCGGGGAGCGCGGATGAACCATTTTACGTTAACCATAGCTTAAGACTGTGATCGATTATTTGCTGATTTGTCGGAGTGAGTGAGTTGGGTGAGTTAATATTTAACGTCACATCGGCAATAATCCAGCCATATCGTGACGAGAACATTTAACTGACTTGTCGGAACCTGACATAGAGCACACCTTGATGTTTCATTTCTGACACTAAGTAAAACGTTTTTCAACCCGATAAGAAATCCAAACATAATACTTTCAAACCGACAATGCTGTCGGAAATAGATAAAAGCCCTGTTTTTCTATCTGCAATGTATGCTGTTACTATACAACACCTTGATACATCTCTTAAACCACAGTCTTAGTGGTAGGGGATATTATACGTAGAAATAGGACATTACGTAGGAGAGATTACTGCAGATATGAGCAATGCGTCATTTGTCCGAAGACACATATCTGGAGCAGACCACGCCTTTATGTAGATTAGTGTGCAATGATATTGTATTACAAAGGACATTTTTTAAATGTCTCAAATTGTGTGTCAGGGCGGGTGTCACAGACGGCGGTTAGGTCGAGCTGGATACAGAGATATCAGCTAAGGGAATTAAACTGGGGGAGTAATAAGAATTTACAGATAATATTCAGTCCTGTCGATCTTTCGGTGGTCATGCCATCTACATATTTTAAAACATTTCAGTGCTATAACTGGTTTAAGCTTTTCTATGGGCATCACTATCTTTTAAATATCTCAACACAGACTTTCAGAAAGAAAGACACCTAAACATGTTCAACACACATGAAAAAGCACAAAACATCTTGTGCCTGTAGGCAGCACATGCATTTCATACCAAATGCTCGTCGTCATACCTGGCTGAGTGACCCAATTGCCATAGATAATCTGATCTATTGATAAACAGCTATTCCTCCGATTTTACGAGTAAACGTGCTTTTTGAATATCCTATAGTGATCCAGAAAAGAAATATCGCACCGATAACGATTTCTTAAAACACACTTTAATTCACTCAAATTAACAATCAGAACGGAGCACTGAGTTCAAACTTGATAATTATGGTTAACACATTTTCGGGAATAACACTTAAGAGTTTACACAATCGCACAAAAAAGTTGAACGTTGTCTTGTCGTGACAAGTGAGTGAGTGAGTTAATATTTAACGTCACATCGGCAATATCTCAGCCATATCGTGACGAGAACATTTAACACTTAAATGAAATATATGCATATTATAAAAAAGTCTATCAACAAAGGACAGTAAAACAACTAGAATATCACAATTTGAATTAAAACTAACATTAAGAGTTAAAACTAATACCACTCTTTAGACAATACAATATAACAACAGGCTATAGATCTCCAACAACCGAAGGTAGATCACCATACTAGGGACCATGGGGACTTAAAGTACCTTTGCTACCTGCATGGACCCTAGTTGGATTTACACCATTCCTTCAGCTGCTGGAGAGAGCACAGAATGCTAACCAAACATAAAATAACATGAATACTAGGATTAAAAACCAGACAGACTTAAATTTACTTTGAATGTTTTGGGACTTCGTACCCTCTCAGGAGGACAATAATTTTACAGTGCTTCAACCCCCTTTGAGGATACAGCCACTAATAATTCTAGTTACAAATGTAACTACCAATCACTAAAATACAACTATCTACAGAATATGTTATTCAAATCTCAACCATGAAATCAATTTCCTTTAAAAAACCAATGATTAAATGACAACTCACAGTAGTTATAAGATCCTTGACAGTTCTGACATTAAAATATTTATCCCTTGTGATGGAGAATTCAACACAGTCAAGCAGGATATGCTTGACCATGACTTTCTCATCACAAGGGATACAAAACGGAGGATACTCACCTTTTAACAAGTATGCATGGGTATATCTTGTATGAGCAATACGACATCGTTGCATGATGACCTCCTAAAATCTGGACTGACAACCCAAGTAGGTATAACCAATGTAGGGTTTTATTTCATGTAATTTATTTATACCCACTTGGGTGTCCCACTTCTTTTGCATCAGATCACGTGTGTAAGCTCTACTGCTAGCTTTGTAGTCAGAATAAGGAATAAGAGTGCTGCCTTGGCAGCAAGATCGGCCTTTGTGTTTCCTGAAATGCCTACATGGCTGGGTAACCAACAGAAGACGATGTCGTATTGGCCAGTAGCAAGATTATTATACAATCCAATAATGTCAGTTAAAAGTGGATGTTCACATGATGAATTTTTAATCGCCCGAAGACAAGAAAGAGAATCTGAATAGATTATATATTGTTTACGTTTAGGGTGTCTTTGAATATATTTAAGAGCTGTTAATATGGCGTTAGCCTCTGCTGTAAAAAGAGAACTATTATCTGGTAATCTAGAAGATATTGTGTGGCACAAGCCACTGTGCCACCATCCTTGGACCCATCTGTAAATAAGGATTTATAATTGCTATATTTATGTTTCAATTGATTATATTCTTGTTTATACTGTAATTTATTAGTTGCTGATTTTTTTGAATGTAGTTAATGTTAGGTCAACTTGTGGCCTAACCAACCGCCAAGGAGGAGAAGAAAGAAGACGGGAGGGAGTTATGTCCAGCTCAATGTCGGCGGAAGAAAGAAAGGGTTTACTTCTGTGCCCCAGAGATGGAACAAGAGAAGACTTCTTGTCGTACAAATCCTAATAAAGTGGATTGAAAACACAGTTATATGCAGGGGTAGATTCATTAGAATATAATTAAGTAATGTATTGTAAAGACAATTTTACACGACGTTGTGTAGGAGATGGTTCATCAGCCTCAACGTAGAGACTATCAATAGGTGAAGTTCTAAAAGATCCAGGACAAAGTCTTAAGCCTTGATGGTGGACAGAATCAAAGTTTAAGGTTGCTTTTGCAGGCTCCACCATATACGATGGAGCCATAATCGAGTTTCGAACGGACCAGTGATCGATATAGGTGTAAGAGGCTAGTCTTTGAATGTCATTTAGAAGTGAAAATACATAAGAAAGAAGATTTTAGATGAGATTAATTTATCAATAAGTCCCAGGCACTTGGTAGGTACACCTGAACACTCAATTCGATGGGAGGACACTAGGATACTATCTACCAACAACAACAACTGGCGCCAAAGGAAACTGCAAGAGGCCATCGAGATCCGGAGACAGAAACCAGCCATCAACCGCGACCAAGGAGTGTACCTACCAAGTGCCTGGGACTTATTGATAAATTAATCTCATCTACCTGTGTACATTCTATCTATGTAATTCATGTATAGCCAATCTACCCGAGTACATCCTTACCTACTTGTGTTTGTACATCATCAACCCTCATGTAAACATGCTCACCCCCTATCATGTGTTATGTACATCATCCTATCATGCGTAATGTATCACCATTGGCTTCCATCCTTATCCCCAATCATGTACATCGTCCTTACCCCGTATCTGTGTTATGTAAACATATCCAATCAACTGTAATGCATTACCATTGGCTTCCATCATTGTTATCTTAACTATCGGCTTCCTATCAGTGCTTGTTTATACTAGCTTTCGTTAACTCATTCCACTTGTTACTTTGTTATTGTTTTACCTGTACATATAAATACACCTCTGTATCCCTTTCTCAATCACCTGATGAAGGAGTAAGCATTAACTCCGAAACGTTGTGTTCTCTCATAAAGAAGTTGATATCCATAAAAATCTTCCTTCTTATGTAAGAGGCTAGTTCGATCCCTTCCCCACTTTGAGTTGGAAACAACTTTCAACAAATGTAGTGCCTTCAGGCATTCAGTTTTAAGGGATTTAATGTGCGGTAAAAAGGTTAATTGAGAATCGAAAATTAAACCCAAGAACTTGGCCTCCTTTACAACTTTGATGGGAGTGCCATTTAAAGATAGTTCAGTGTCCTTATGCGGCCTATATTTTCTACAAAAGTGTATACAATTTATGTTTAAAACCGTTTTCAAGTCACCATTAATTTATTCTATGTAAGCACTACTGTAATTGCCGTTCAATAGTATGCATATTTTTACTGCGACAAGAAATATTAAAATCATCCACAAATAACGATCCATCAATTGAATCGTTTAAAACTTTTGATAAACTATTTATCTTTATACTAAAAAGTGTGGCAGACAAAATACTGCCTTGTGGGACACCCTGATCCTGATTATAATGATCAGACAGGGTAGAATCCACGCGGACTTGAGATTGTCTGTCCTTTAAAAACTGTGATATAAAAACAGACAGACTGCCTCTCAAACCAAACTCATGTAAATCCTTCAAAATGACATGCTTCCAGGTCGTATCATAAGCTTTCTCAAGATCAAAGAAAATTGATACAGCATGTTGTTTATTTACTAGAGCATTTTTCACAATGGATTCCGAACGTACCAAGTGATCAATGGTGCTACGATTTTTTTCTGAACCCACATTGAATATTTGTGATCAGGTTATTGGTTTCAAGATGCCATGTTAATCTATTATTCACCATACGCTCCATGGTTTTACAGACACAGTTAGTTAGAGAAATCGGTGTGTAATTCGACGGATCTGTATGATCCCGGCCAGGTTTTGGAATGGGGACTACAATGGCACTGGGCCAAGAGGCTGGGAAATTCCCTGAAATCCATATTGAATCAAAATATTATATTATGTCAAATATTTAGCAACGTTTCCAGACATGATTCGGGAAAATGCTACAGGAGCTGATAGTGGATATCATCAGCCCCTGTTGCTGTATCATGAGCTTGCTCAAGAGCGTATTGGAGCTCATGTATTGAAAATAATTCATTATAATCTTCACCGTTGTCTGAATTAAAATTTAATCTTTTCTTCTCCTGCTGTTTCTGAAACTTTTGAAACTTAGGGACATAATTTGATGAAGAAAATTGCTTGGTGAGTGTTTCACCAAGTTTATTGGTAATGTCAGATTTATTAGTTAATAAATTGTCACCATCCTTCACATGATCAACAGTAGACTTAGAACCTTTGCCCTGTATTCTTTGGATCATGTTCCACACCTTTGACATAGGTGTGCGTGAATTTATTTTAGAAACATAATTTCGCCATGACTGACGCTCATTTTGTTTGAAAGCACGTCTAGCTTAGGCATTTAAGATCATAAATTTATTTAAATTATGTACGGTATGATGTTTGCGAAAATATTTTTCAGCTTTCTTCCTACACTTTCTGGCCTGTGTACATTCATTATTGAACCATGGCTTACGCATGTGTGGAACTGAAGAGGACTAAGGTATAGTTTGGTCAGCAATGTTATTGAGTATATCAGAAAACAGCTGTATCGGATCTTCCTTGTTCACAAAAACATCACTTTTTAAGTGTTCAGAACAGAGTGTCATATACAATGACCAGTCAGCTCTGGCAAAGTTCCGTCGTGATAAAGGTGGATCATCACCAGAGCTTACTGTTTTGAGAATGGTGGTGAAGTGATAACTCCCGCAGAGGTCATCATGGACCATTCATTCAAATTCGTTATATAAGGAAGAATCAGTGAGTGCCAGATCTAGGGCAGAATATGTACCAGTAGCTGGATGTAGATACGTGCTTGTGTCATCGTTTAAGATACAGAGGTCATTGTCTGAAATAAATTCCTCAAAATTTTTACCCTTATTATTCATATGGACACTTCCCCATAGCGGGTTGTGTCCGTTCAGATCACCCTGTGTAATGCACGGTTTTGGAAGCTGATCGTACAAATTCTAAAGATCCGATTGTTGAATATTGGACGAAGGAGGTATATATAAACTGCACAGAGTCAATGCTATGTGCAGAGTAAGCCTAATAGCTACGGTTTGGAAAGTTGTATTAAGTGGGACAGGACTATGTATAACGCCCTTCCGCACCAAAATGGAAGCACCTCCTGTTCTTTTGTCTCCGGGAGGAGAGAAAGAATGGTAATCACTGTATTGTCTTAGATTAAAATTATCAGTATCTTTCAGATATGTCTCTTGAAGACATATTGCTGACGGTTGGAAATGTTGTAATAATAACTGCATCTCAAGGAAGTTGTTTTTGAGTCCTCTGCAATTCCATTGCATTATGGTAGACAATTTATTCATGGAACCTCAATAGGAGATCTTTCTATAGAATGCGGGGATGATATGTTCCTCCGTCTGTCCTGAGAGGACAGTGTGACCTCCATGTCAAGAGGTCCAAATTGGTTCTCTAGAGGAACCTGTAAAGGTAAAGTACGTTTGTCTCTGTTGATTTTCTTTCCTTTCTTCTTCTTAGATTTTTTCTGTGTCTGGCTGTGAAGCTGGCGTTTCTGATGTGTTTTCGGTCTCAATTTGAGTTTGAGATCCAGGTGAAGAGTGAGTAACCACTCGAGAAGTTTGAATAGCTCAGGCTGAGAGGGTAGGCTGCTTTGATTTTATCCAAGTCAAATCAGTTTGACATGAAACAGAAGACGTTGCAACAGAACGGCTGGCTGCAGTGGCATAGGTGGCGTTTGACAGTATAGTAGTTTCATTTGTTAAGAGTTTTTTTGCCTCAAGGTACGAAATATGTTTTTCACATTTTAGATTCATAATTTGTTATTCCCTTTGATAAACGGGGCAAGACCTGGATGAAGCATCATGTGGTCCTTCACAGTTTGCGCATTTATAGTTATTCTCGCAGTCTGTACTCTCATGATGACCACCACAACGGTGACACACAACGGTGACATGACTGTGACCCGTGTCCAAAATGTTGACATTTGTAACACCGGAGTGGATTGGGTACATATACATCCACTCCAATGTTAAAATAACCTGCTTTAATTGATTGCGGGAGAGATGGACGAGCAAACGTCAATAAATAGGTGTTTGTTTTTGTGATGATTCCCTCTCTCCTTATTTGTAAAGCGTTTAACAGCTGACACACCCTGATCTTTTAGCTCAGCAGCAGTGTCCTCTCTGACATATGCGAGAGACAGCGAGCTCTATCTCTGATGATTCCGCGGCATGAGTTGAGTGTTCTATGCACAGACACAACAACCTCAATATTGGCAAAGGTCTTTACTGACAACAGATTGAGAGATTGCTGTCTCCGTGCACACTCCCCGAGAAGTGAGCCACTACAGAGACGAGTAACATTTTAACAAGGACAGTGACAATATGCATCGGATCTCCAAGATGCTGACATGAATAGCTGTATTTGCCTACCAATGCAATCCCAGACTGGTTCTGCCCGTGACAAGAAATTGGAGACATACATTATACAGAGGTTAGCATCATCAGATTGGCCCATGAGCCACTGCCTTCTGGCATAGGACTCTAGGCAAGTTAAAGGAATCAAAATTTGTGCAGTGTAGATCAAAATAACCAAGACCAATGATAATGTATTGTGCAAACATAATCACCATGCACAGGGCTTGGCGTGACCAGCCGATTGATAGAACCGGGCCAGTTCTACCACCCGTCTAGGTGAAGTCAGGGTCATAGAGGTGTGTTGAGCAAAGGGAACACGGTTAGAGGCCCCTAGTGCCCTCAACGCCCAGACTCCCCTCCTCCACCGGCTCAGGGCCGCAACCCACGGCAAACGGGTTGGTGGACCAGATATGCCCCCGGGTCCACAACGGGGGTGTTGGCGAGCTCTTGGCGTTACCCAGCACCCACCACGAGGAGGTGGCTCGCCACGGGTGCCTGTCGTGACAAGTGTTTTCCGTAACATCCAATATATGGTTGAACGTGGGGTCCTATGACTTGGTCAATATAGCTAGCATCTGTCACATCATTTCCTCATGAAATGAATGAATGAAAGAATGAATGAATCTCTTTATTTGCTCCAGACTGCAGTCCGAAGATGATTGTAAACATATGCATAAACTATTCACAGCAATATATCTACAATACATTCATATAGTCATATATAACTATATCATATGTACAAAGAACAATATTGAAAGGTCTAGAATGCAAGGTTAGAGAGGGAAGCAATGAATATAAGTATTTACAGAAGAGGGCAAATATGCATCTCCATGACATTTCATCAATATCGTTAGTTATTGGTACTTCACCCCCAGAAAACAGTGACAACATTTCATCTTCAGATAGTAGTTCCATTTGTACATAAACATCCACATCAAGGAGATCTATGAGTTTTGAAAAGAAGTTGTTTCTGTTGTTCATATAGTGTTCACAGTGCAGAATTATGTGGCAGTCATAATCATTACAGTATCTTTTGCAGAGTTCGCAGTATTTTGAGAATTTTCCCCTTGAACTGATTTGTACACAAAACAGTAATATAGCTTTAAAATGTGGGTAAAAATACATCAAACAATACAATCTATGTATACCAAAGAAATTGTGGGTCAGGCGATATCTATACATGTCTTGTCTCACACACACTTGAGAAACCCATCGTTCAGTTTCAGATTCATTTATACAACTTATAATTATTCTTCGCCATGACGATTTACATGGAAACCTTCCAAACTCTAGATAGTCACTAAGATAACTGAAGAGGTTGTATTTTAAACTGGTTTGAATAGGTGTATCACATGTACTATGTGAGGCAGCTGTACACAGAAAATATCTTTGAATGAAGAATTACACTTGCTATTACACAGCTTGCCAAGAAATAATAGTCTACATTTATCTATATATCCATCCATGCTCCACAATCCAAGGTTACCTAGGACTGAAGCAGAGGAAAAGCGCTTATCGAAGCCCTGAATGCACCTGGCGAAATATCTCTGTGTACTTTCAACCAAATCATAATCTTTACCTCGAAGAATGGGTAAAAGTTCACAACCGTAAAAGCTTGTCGGAAGTATCATTCTCTTCCATATTTTAACAGAAGAAGTAGGGTGGAGATCGTTACTGTTTAAACCAAGACTTTTTAGAGAATGTACAGAGTGCCGTGCTTTCTGAGAGTATGAGCGCACTCTAGATTTAGGGGACGGATCAGACGAAAGTAAAATGCCTCCATACTTGACACATTCACTTGTTGGTATGTCTGAGTCACCAAATTTGAATAATTACCCAGATGTTTCTTATATTTGCAGAAAATGACACAAGTGCTTTTAGAACCGTTATACGTTAGACGCCACTTACAAGCATAGCTGTAGACAGTATCAAGTGATGATTGAAGACCCTTTGGAGAAGTAGAAGCAAGTGTTGTGTCGTCAGCTAATAGAATACATGGGATATAACGTGGTAGAACGTGGGGTCTTATGACTTGGTCAATGTAGCTAGCATCTGTCACACAATTTCCTCATGATGGACCGAGATTCTGGAACACCACAGTGCCAGCTAACCTGGTACAGACGGGTTGCACCACACACTATTATGTTTATGCAACGTTCACCAATCCACTTATTGGAAAACAGTTCTTCACGTCTTCGCCAGTGCGTAACTTTGCCATCGACTGTCACAACACAATATCGACTTAATGAAATGAAATAATAATGAACAAAAAAAAAACAAAAAAAAACACGGCGATTGTCTCAAAGCAAAAATGAGTTCGAGTTGGGGACTCGTATATTTGCATTTTGAAATAACACCATCACGTTCACGTCACGTTCTAAAGCATCCAAATTGTCCACATGCTGTCAAACAAACCTGACTTAAGTCAAAAACAGTTCTCCACACCTTTTGCACCATTATGGATTATGGCTCCATCGTATTTGGTGGAGCCTGCAACAGCAACCTAAAACTATAAGATTCTGTTCACCACCTAAGACTTAGTCTTGTGTCCTATAGAATCTTTCCTGTTGACAGTTTCTACGTCGAGGCAGATGAACCATCATTTATACAACGCCGTATAAAATTAGCTTTACAATATATCACAAAACTATTCTCTAGCGAACCTAACCCTGCATATAACTGTGTCTTCAACCCTCTCTACGAGGATTTGTATAACAAAAAGTCCTCTCTTGTTCCACCTCTTGGAGTCAGAATTAAGCCATTTATTGCTGCTGCCGGTATTGAGCTGGAAGCTTAATTCATTTATTGCTGCTGCCGGTATTGAGCTGGAAAATATAGCTCCTTCCCGACTTCTTTCTTCTCCTCCTTGGCAATTGGTTGGGCCTCTAGCTGACCAAACATTAACTACATTACAAAAATCAGAAACTAATGAATTGCAATATAAACAAAAATACCATCAATTAAAAGTAAATATAGCAATTACAAATCCTTATTTACAGGTGGGTCCAAGGTGACACAGTTGCTTGTGCCACTGTCACTGGATCCAGAACAATATCTTCTAGTTTCCCAGATAGTAGTTCTATTTTCACAGCTTAAGCTAACGCCACATTAACAGCTCTTAAATATTTTCGAAGACACCCTTAACATAAACAGTATATAATCTATTCCGTCTCTCTTTCTTGTCTTCAGGCTATTAAAATATTTCTTGCAAACAACCACTTTTAACAGAAATTATTGAATTGTGTAATGATCTTGGCCAGTAGGCCAATACGACATTGTCTCCTATGGGTTACCCAGCCATGTAGGAATCTCTGGTAACACATTGGCTCACCTTGCTGCTAAAGCAGCACTCAAGAAATCTTCCTTACACTGATTCTAAAGCCACCATAAGATCTTATATCCGTGATCTGATACAAAAGAAATGGCACTCACAAGTTGGTATAAGTAAATTACATGCAATAAAACCCAATATTGGTTATGCCTACTTGGGTTTTCAGTCCATATTTGAAGAGGCCATCATGCGACGATGTCGCACTGGCCACACAAGATATACGCACGAATATATATTAAAAGGTGAGGATCCTCCGTTTTATATCCCTTGTGATGAAAGAATCACAGTCAAGCATGTCCTGCATGACTGTGTCGAGTACTCCATCACAAGAGACAACTGTTTCAAATCAAGAGCTATGAAGGATCTTTTTCATAATATAAGTTCTCATGTAATCATTGCATTTTTTTTTTTTTTTAAAAAAAAAGAAAGATTTGTTAATGTTTTTAACCTCACCTTAATGTCATGTATACCCTTGGAAATGGCAAAAGGGTTAGGTTTCAGTGGTGTCTTGTCTACAGTTGGATGATCGTTGGTCGTCATCATCGTTGTCAAATTGACGTCTGTTCCGTTTTTGAGGGGTTTGGTATTCCATAGGTAGTATATATGTTTCATCATCCGAGCTCCCCACCCACCACGGTGTATCAAAAAGGACAGTGCTAAACACAAGCGGGTCTCCGACTTGCAGCACCAAGGATACTCGGATTATATACTCCAGCAGAAATACCAAAAGATTAATTCTTCCATCAGATTGGCCCATGAGCCACCGACTTCTGGGCATACGACTCTAGGCAAAATTCATGTAAACAAAATTCAAGTCAAATAATATTCTGAACAAAGGGTGCCAATACTAAAGTTTTAACAATTCCAAATCAATTTTTATGCAATTACATATAATCCATGCACGGGGCTTGGCATGACCAGCGGGTTAGTTGAACCGGGTCCATTCAACCACCCGTCTAGGTGAAGTCAGGGCCAAAGTGGTGGATTCATCACTAAGAACACTGGGCCTGCTCCCATGCCCTCAACCACCAGGATCCCCTCCTCCACCGACTCAGGGCCATAACCCACGGTAAACGGGTTGGTGGACCAAATATGCCACCGTGTCCACAACCGGGGTGTTGGCGAGCTCTTGGCGTTGCCCAGCACCCACCACGAGGAGGTGGCTCGTCACGGGTGCCCAGGCATGTTGGAATCTCTGGTGACAGAATGGTCAATGTTGCTGCCAAGGCAGCACTGAACAAATCTATGACACTACTTCTTATTCTATACTCTGGTTACAAAGTTATCATTCACCCTAGAAATAACTTGGTTTCTTGAAACATGGAAACAATCCGCATAGTGGGTAATTTGTGAGTGCTTCCATTCACTGAATCTAAATGAATTTCTATTTTGGATTAAGGTCATAGGTTTCCATACCTGGAATTTGCAATTAAAAATTTCATTAAATGGAAACCAACATACTGTTTTGAACTAAGTAACTTAAACTTTGTTATTATTTGGCATAACGTTGACCACCCTGGTGCCCAGTTTGTTTCTATTCAGTGATACTGGGTGGCCTAAAGTCCATATATAATCCATTATGGATATTGTAAAGTAATAGTTCCGGAAACGGAAACTAGCAAGAAACTATGCTCGCATGTATATTGTTGGTTTCTATTCCTGAAACGTTTCAAGATTAACCGTAGAATAATTACGAGGTCAAACTGAATATGCCTGGGGACGGAAAAGCAGATTTACATTTTAAAGAGTACGTAATGTGCAACATTGCTGAGATGTACAAGAAAAAAAATGCTAAATAGTTGTTGATTCACAATTCGGTAGATATCACAATTTTATGATGTGTTCCCGTGTGGACCCGGGACAGAATGTGTCCACAGCTTCCCATTGCTTGTCGTAAGTGGCGACTAAATTGGGCAACCTATTTGCCGTGGGTTGCGTCCCGTGTCGGTGGAGGACGGTAGTCTGGTGGTTGAGGGCAATGGGAGCTTGAACAGTGTTCCTTTTGCTCAACATACCACTTTGGCCCTTACTTCACCTAGACGGGTGGTAGAATCGGCCCTGTTCTACCAATCGGCTGGTCACGCCAAGCCCTGTGTATGGACTTAAATTTTTGTCATTACACTAATCTGTTTGGAAAATGTGTTACTTGTGGTCTTGGCCGAATTGTTCTCTAAAAAATTTTATGATTTTGATGTATGATATTTTGCACTTTGCCTATCTGGTAGATGTGTTATTAATAACTCTTCTGCTGGAGTATATCATCCGAGTATCCTTGGTGCTGCAAGTTGGAGACCCACTTGTTTTTAGCATTGTCCTTGTGATACTCCGTGGTGTGTGGGGAGCTCGCATGACGAACTATTGAAAATTAACTATGGCTTATGAAAACCCCCCTAAGAAACCAAACGACAACTAGACACTGATCCAATTGATACTGATCAAAGACTGCCCACGCCCATTGAATACTGGCCACGATTTCTTGTAACTGAAACTGTTGACAAGACTCCATTAAAGTTGAATCCTTTAGCCATATCCAAGGGTATTCAGGGCCTTGCAGGTGATGTCAAGAATATTGGACGTTTGCGTTCCGGTGCTTTGTTGGTTGAATGTGGGAAAAGGCAACAAGCCACAAACCTTATGAGCACAGAATTGTTTGTTGGCGCTCCAGTCACGGTTACAGCTCATAAAACACTCAATACGAGCAAGGGAATCATCAGAGATCCTGACCGATTGTTTGCGGATATGACAGAGCTTGACATCATCTCTGAGATGAAAGATCAGGGCGTACTCAATGTAAAACGTTTCACAATCCGGAAGAATTATGTTGTTACAAACATTAATACTTACCTGTTCTCCTTATCCTCACCAACTGCTCCAAAATCTCTGAAAGCAGGTTATTGTAACATCAATGTGGACACGTACATTCCAAACCCTCTGAGGTGTTTTAAATGTCAAAAGTTCGGTCATGGCGTCAGTACTTGCACATTGTCTGTTGTATGTGCTCACTGTGGCGGAAAGACACATACAACAGGAGATTGTGACAGCAATGTTAAAAAATGTACAAACTGTGCGGGTGACCACTCCTCCTACTCTCAAAGTTGTCCAGTTTGGAAACATCAAATGGAGATAAATAGAATAAAATTCACTCAAAACGTTAGTTTTGCGGAAGCTAAAAGGCTAGTTCAAAGCTCAAAACATGAGGACATCTATGCTCCTATCACCAGAACACCGTCAGAAGCAGTAACCGCTAAAACAACAACGTCATCTGTATGCTGTCAGACAAACCTGACCTGGGGTAAAACGGAATCTCCTCTGATATTCTCACCTGCAATATCGACCCAAACAACAGAATCAGTTCCTAGTACATCTCAAAGCCAATGTGAAACATCCTCTGATCTTAACGCATCATCTCAGCCTACAAAGTCTAAACAACTCTCTAAAGGCAAAGGTACAATGCCAGATTCTTTGAAAAAACTTAGTGGCAGAGCCCCCAAAGGGTCACACAATAAAATCAGTTTATACAACAAATATGGATCATGGACGTGACTGAAAACGTCCGCTCTAGGGCACACAGCTTGTCGCCCACCAAAACAGTACGGGGAAGATCCCCAATAAATCCTCCCAAAAGATAGCTTATCATAATCCTATTATGCAATGGAATTGTAGAGGACTAAGGACTAATTACCATGAATTACAACTTTTAATCCAAGATTTATCACCCTCAGTGTTCTGTCTGCAGGAGGCATATTTGAAAGAGACAGATGTTCTTAACCTACGTTCGCATACCATTGTTTTTCGCCTAAGGGTGACAGGGGCACTGGAGGGTCTTTCATTCTAGTTAAACAGAACGTTATCCATAGCCCAGTTACACTTACTACTAATCTTCAGGCTGTTGCAGTGCGACTAACTTTGCATGTTGCGTTTACATTATGTTCTCTCTATGTTTCTCCGTCTTCAACGTTTCACAAACTCGATCTTCAAGCTCTATATGATCAACTCTCAAAGCCCTGCAATATTGTGGGAGATTTAAATGGGCACAAACCAATCTGAGGTAGTGCAAGAATAAATGGTAAAGGTAAAGTACTGGAGGAATTTTGTTCAGATAATGATTTATGTATTTATAATGATGGCTCCAGTACATATTTAAATCCTGGTAAAAGAACCTATTCTGCTCTCGACTTGTCAGTCACAAATTCAGAACTACTAAATGAATTTAAATGGGCAGTCCACGGTGTGGGAATTTTAAGGCTAGCTGGGCTTTATATGAAACACTGTGTGCTGAAAAACTTAACCCTGAGCTTTTTATTGACGTTTCCGATGCTATTAAATGCTTTTCTGAACTGAACTCCATAGCTGATGAGTGTTTACCAAAGTCCGCTGCAGTTCCACATATTCGGAAACCATGTTTAAGTAATGACTGCAAACAAGCTAGTCCGAGTGGGTTCTACCCTGTCTGATCATTACAATCAGGATCAGGGTGTCCCACAAGGCAGTATTCTGTCTGTCACACGCTTTAGTATAAAGATAAATAGTTAAATCATTCAATTGATGGTTCATTATTTGTGGATGATTTTAATATTTCTTGTCGTCGTAAAAATATGAATTCCATAGAGCGGCAGTTGCAGTTGTGTTTAACCAAAATAAATAAATGGTGTTTTGAAAACGGCTTTAAATTTTCTAAATCGAAAACTAATTGCATACATTTGTGTCGTAAATACAAAGCACATAAAGACCCTGAACTATCTCTAGATAGCACTCCCATTAAAGGTGTCAAGGTGGCCCAGTTCTTGGGATTAATTTTTGACTCACACCTAACGTTTCTGCCTCATATTAAATCTCTGAAAACTAAATGCCTGAAAGCACTTGATTTGTTGAAAGTGGTATCAAATTCTAAATGGGGAGGGGATCAAGTTACCCTGTACGGCTGGGGTATGAGTCAATATCTACCAACAGGGGTAGGACAGCTGGATGTTATGAGTATTGCACCTGATTCTGATAAGGGCTATATACTTGAAGTGGACTTAGAATACCCACAGGAATTGCATACATCGCACAACAGTTACCCACTAGCACCACAACAGTTGAGTGTTGACCCAGACTGGATGTATGAATACCAACATAACCTACTTAGGGGAACTTGCAGTCGGCTGTCTGCAGGACGCCCCATTGGAAAATTGGTGCCTAATTTGATGAATAAAACAAAGTATATCATTCACTACCGTAATCTACAGCTGTATCTATCGCTGGGTATGAAGCTTACTAAAGTGCATAGAATACTGAAGTTTGATCAAAGCCCATGGATGGAACCCTATATCAAGATGAAACCGGACTTGAGAAAGCTGGCCACTAATGACTTCGAGAAAAACCTGTACAAACTCATGAACAACTCTGTATTTGGTAAAACGATGGAGAATTTATGAAAACGTGTCAGCGTGAAGCAAGGCAGGTCGAGTGAGAAAAAAAAGACCAGGAAATTGATAGCCAGCCTGGCGTATAATAGAAGTACTCTATTTGATGATAACCTGGCGGCCATACATATGAAAAAAGCCACATTAAACTTAATCGTCTGGTCTATTGGTGGGCAATACCTATGCTTACGGTCATAAAAATATTTAAAAATGCATATACATAAAATCTAGTCTCTTCAAACGTCTCTTAGCGTATTCAGCCTGTGCGGCTTGTAGCTTTTCTACAGCTATATTGTGTCGCTTTCTCCCCGCCTCTATCTCAGCCTTGTTTGACTCTCTCAATTGTGAAAACAGGAAATTACTCCCGGAAAATGCTAGTGCATTCACTAGAGCCCCACCAACCATCATTGCTACCACAGCCATGTTATATATCTTACTTTAAAACATTTTCAGGTATAATACCTTGCTTTACCAAGACATCCTTGGTGGCCATTGCCATACCAATGTTCATAGTAAGCATAAACAAATCTTGCATGTCAAAGTCGAGTGTTAGAGTTGGTTGCTTGATGATCATTTTAGTCACCCAAGCATACCCTACTGCATACCCAGAAAACACCAATGCGTGGTATGCGTCGTTAACGAACGTTTTCCCCTCAGACATAATATATATTATAACATATAATTTTAATTATTACATAATATGAAGGCCGATGGATGGACTTGCAGTCGGCTGTCCGCAGGACACCTATCCCCCAGTGGACTTGTGCAACTGTCTGCGGTAGGGGTTTGTAGTAGGACCGCAGGACATATAATGAAACAACACCTACTGCACCACCTATGTCTATCCCTGTGGGGATTTGCAGTTGGATGTCTGCAGGACCCCACATATTTTGTTTATTGTGTATTATCAAGACTTTTTTCTACCAGCCTCAACTCTTTTTGGGTTCTTCTTCTTGGTGTCTTGCGTCACTGGTTCCTTGGGTGTCCCCACTTGGGGTGTATCCACCTGGGATGTCTCCACCTCCTCTTTGCTGTCTGCAGGATTCTCTACTAAGCTGACTCGCTATCTTGCATAATATTAATGTTATTATTTGTTTTATTAAATTTACAATGCCTTTGCTGTGATAGTCGATGCCGTCACAGGAGCCAGATACACGCCATATTTTGTGGTATAAAGCACAACTGATATAACTCAAGGCATTATCGATACACGGGTCCTTCTCCAAATCCTCCCAAAAATAGAGATGACGTTCAGGTGGGATCGGTAAAAAGTGCGACGCTATGCCGGTGTAAATCTGGGTAATAGTAGAACCTATAACTTTGGTCATCTCGGCCCCGAGTTGTGCCTCGTATCTAGCGTATAATTTATTGATTTCCTCGTCCGACATTTTCTGAATCTTATCAGCGGTTATGTTGTCGCCTAAATATTGCTTACCCTTACCA
The DNA here is from genome assembly GCF_037392515.1 of Haliotis asinina. Lineage (NCBI taxonomy): Eukaryota > Metazoa > Mollusca > Gastropoda > Lepetellida > Haliotidae > Haliotis > Haliotis asinina. The sequence continues at coordinate 34,217,122 of NC_090281.1, read as the reverse complement.
CCCACTACTAGCGTTATCAGTCTGTCACGTTGTTTGTTGTCCGTTTTTGACTCTGCCACTAGCATCTGCTCTAGTAATTCATCACACTCTATTTTTATAATGTTTACTTTAGTTTTTATTTTTAAAAATAATAACCAATATATACTAAACACACGGAGATAAAAGTTAGATTACACACACCTAGAAATTCTAAAAGCAACATTACTAAAAAATACTAACATTTACTAAAACATTACTAAAAATTACTAGGTTATTACTAAAACATTACTAGGCTGACCGCAGGTCACCGCAGGGCGATCGCTAGGGGCTTGCAGTCAGCTGTCTGGGGGTGTGTTGCCTGGTGAGTGAGTGAGTGAGTTAATATTTTACGTCACACCGGCAATATCTCAGCCATATCGTGACGAGAACATTTAAATGAAATATATGCATGTGGTAAAATCTGTCAGCAAGGGACAGTACAACAACTACAATATCACAATTTCAATTAAGACTAGCATGGAAAGTTAAAACCAATATCACTATTTAGACAATACAATATAAAAACAGACTATAGATCGCCAACAACTGAAGGTAGATCACCACACTAGGGACCATGGGGACGTAAAGTACCTTCGCTACCTACATGGATCCTAGTTGGATTCACATCATCCCTTCAGCTGCTGTCGATTGTACGAAAAGTTAGCCAAAATTAAAAGAACATGAATACTACTATTAAAAACCTGGTAGACTTAAATTTACTGTGAATGTTTGTGGATTTACGTACCCTCTCAGGAGGACAATAATTTTACATTACTTCAACCCCCTTTGAGGGTACAGCCACTAACAATTCAAGTTACTAATTCAAACTACCAATCATTAAAATACATCTATTTACAGAACATATTATTCAAAATTTAACCATGAAATCAATTTCTTTTAAAACAAAACAATAAGTAAATGAGAATTAACGTTTGTAAAAAGACCCTTAATTGTTTTAACTGTAAAATACATATCCCTCGTGATGGAGAATTCAACACAGTTAAGCAGAATATGCTTGACCGTGACTCTGTCATCACAAGGGATACAAAATGGAGGATCCTCACCTTTGAACAGGTACGCATGAGTATATCTAGTATGGCCAATACGACATCGTCGTAAAATAACCTCTTCAAGTCTGGACTGACTCACTTGGTTGTCCCACTTCTTTTGCATCAGATCACGGATATAAGATCTAATGGTGGCTTTGAAATCACTATAAGGAATAAGAAGTGGTGTCACAGATTTGTTGAGGGCTGCCTTAGTAGCCAGGTCAGCCAATGTGTTACCAGACATTCCTACATGGCTCGGCAACCAACAGAAGACGATGTCATATTGGCCAGTAGCAAGATCATTATACAATTCAATAATTTCTATTAAAAGTGGATGTTTACAAGAAATATCTGTATAGATTATATATTGTTTACGTTTAGGGTGTCTTTGAATATATTTAAGAGCTGTTAATATGTCGTTAGCTTCTGCTGTAAAAATAGAACTTTTATCAGGTAATCTAGAAGATATTGTTCTGGATCCAATGACAGTGGCACAAGCCACAGTGCCACCATCCTTGGACCCATCTGTAAATAAGGATTTATAATTGCTATATTTATGTTTCAATTGATTATATTCTTGTTTGTATTGTCATTCATTAGTTTCTGATTTTTTTAAATGTAGTTAACGTTATGTCCACCTGGGGCCTAACCAAATGCCAAGGAGAAGAAAGAAGACGAGAGGGAGATATGTTTTCCAGCTCAATGCCGGCAGCAGAAAGAAAGGGTTTAATTCTATGTCCTAGAGGCGGGACAAGAGAAGGCTTTTTGTTGTATAAAGGGGATTGAACACACAGTTATATGCAGGGTTAGATTCACTGGAGTGTAATTTAGTTATGTATTGTAAGGATAATTTGATACGGCGTTGTGCAAGAGATGGTTCATTGGCCTCAACGTAAAGACTGTCAATAGGTGAAGTTCAGAAAGACCCAAGACAAAGATGTAGACCTTGGTGGTGGACAGAATCAAGAAGTTTAAGGTTGCTTTTGCAGGCTCCACCATATACGATGGAGCCATAATCAAGTTTAGAACGCACGAGTGATCAATATAGATGGAGAAGGGTAGTTTGATCCCCTCAACATTTAGAATTTGACACCACTTTCAATAAGTCAAGTGCTTTCAGGCATTTAGTTTTAAGGGATTTAATATGCGGTAAAAACGTTAAGTGTGAATCAAAGATTAGACCCAAGAACTTACTTCCTTCACAACTTTAATCGGCGTGCCATGTAGAGACAGTTCAGGGTCTTTATGTGGTTTGTATTTACGACAAAAATGTATGCAGTTAGTTTTTGATTTAGAAAATTTAAAGCCGTTTTCAAGACACCATTTATTTATTTTGTTTAAACAAACTGCAATTGCCGTTCAATGGTGTGCATATTTTTACCACGACAAGAAATATTAAAATCATCCACAAATAACGATCCATCAATTGAATCGTTTAAAACTTTAGATAAACTGTTGCTCTTGATGATAAAAAGAGTGACAGACAGAATACAGCCTTATGGAACATCCTGATTGTAATGATCAGACAGGGTAGAACCCTCTCGGACCTGGAATTGTCTGTTATTTAAAAAGTTGGCTATAAATTCAGGCAAACGACCTCGCAACCCGAAGTCATGTAAATCTCTCAAAATGCCATATTTCCAAGTAGTGTCATATGCTTTTTCAAGATAAAAAAAGATAGACACAGCGTGTTGTTTGTTAATTAGTACGTGTTTAACAAATGATTCCAGTCGCACGTTGTGATCAACAGTACTTCTGTTTTTACGGAAACCACATTGTATATCTGTTATGAGGTCATTTGTTTCCAAATACCAAACAAGTCGATTATTTACCATGCGTTCCATGGTCTTGCAAACACAGCTAGTATAATAAAAAAATATCAAATCGGAAGATTTAGGTATCGTACTACTATAGCATCACGCCATGAAGAAGGAAAGTTCCCGGAAGTCCAAATATCATCAAATATTGATAAGAGCGTCTCTAAACAAGATTCTGGTAAGTGCTTGAGGAGTTGATAATGTATGTTATCAGCTCCCGTAGCAGTGTCATGAGCTTGATCAAGTGCAATATGGAGTTCATGAATAGAAAACGTTTCAATAAATTCTTCCCCATTATCAGAATTGAAATTAATAGTTTTCTTTTCTTGATCTTTTCTTTTTTGATATTGCTGTAATTTAGGCATATAATTAGGAGAGGAAGAATGTTTAGCGAGAGTTTCGCCCAGTTTATTCGCAATATCTTATTTATCAGTAAGTAATTGATTTCCATGTTTAAGGTGATGGACTGTAGATTTAGTACCTTTACCTTTAATTTTCTGGGCCATGTTCCATACCTTGGACATGTGTGTCTGAGAATTTATTTTAGATACATAATTTTGCCAAGATTGGCGTTTGTTCTGTTTAAAAGTACGCCGTGCTTTAGCATTTAATATTTTAAATTTATTTAAATTATGCACCATAGGATAGCGACGGAAATAATGTTCAGCTTTTTTCCTTGCCTTCCTAGCTTGTTTACACTCATCGTTGAACCATGGTTTTATGTGTGGAACTACAGAGGACTTTGGTATACACACATCAGCAATGGAATTCAGTTCCTCAGAAAAACATTGAATAGCATCAGGAACGTCAATAAAACGTTCAGGTCCAGTTCAGTGTTTCAGCACACAGTGTTTCATATAAAGCCCAGTTAGCCTTTTAAAAATTCCGCCTTGATGATGGAGGCACATCAGATGGCGTTATAGATTTTAAGATAGTAGGGAAATGGTCACTTCCACATAGATCATTGTGGACTGACCAATCAAACTCATTAAGTAGAGAAGAGTCTGCAAGAGACATATCTAGAGAAGAGTAGGTGCCAGTTGCAGGGTGCAGATAAGTGCTTGCATCATTATTGTATGAACATAAGTCATTATTGGAGATAAAATCTTCCAGTATTTGACCTTTTGAGTTAGTATTTGTACCACCCCATAGCGGGTTATGGCTATTGAGAAAACCCATTATGATACACGGCTTTGGGAGTTGATCATAGAGACCTTGCAGATCTGACTCTTGGAGTGCTGAGGAAGGCGGTATATACAAAGAGCATAGTGTAAAAGTAACCTGAAGAGTAAATCTCAGTGCAACGGCTTGGAGGTTAGTTTTACGAGCTACAGAACTATGGATAACATCTTATTTAACGAGAATTGAATACCCTCCAGTGGCCCTGTCACCCGGATGGGAAAAATAATTGTATGCATCAAACTGACGTAAATTAAAAGTTTCTGTCTGTTTCAGGTATGTTTCCTGTAAACAGAAAGCTGATGGTGCAAAGGCTTGGACTAATAGCTGTAGTTCATTAAAATTAGTCCTTAATCCTCTACAATTCCATTGTATTATATTTTTGGAAGAAACTATTGTGGGTTGATTGGGGGTATATCCCGCACCTTTTTAGAGGGCGACAAGCTATGTGCCCGAGGATGGATGTTATCAGACACATCCATATCTTCTAGTGACCCAAACTTATTAAATAATTTGATCTTGTCTGACCCTTTAGGAGCTCGATTTGGTCTTGAAGTGTCTGATCTTGATTTGATCTTTGTTTTACCTGTCTGCTTCTCATTTTTCCCTGGTTGTGATCCAAGTTGAGAAACGGGAGATTGTTGCTGAGAAAAGTTCTGCTGACCAGGAAGTGAATCTGCTGTCTGTGTTGATTGCTCAGGAGAAAGGTTTTGAGGATATCCACGTCAAGTCTGTTTGACAGGCATGTGACAAGGTAATGACTTGAGAAGTATTTTCTTTGTTGGTCATTTCTGGTGGTTTTCTGGCGATGGAAGCATAAGTTTCACTAGTATCCCTTGACCAAAACTGACATTATTAGTGTATTTAATCCTGTTGATCTCCATCTGCTTTTTCCAAGTGGGGCAATCCTTAGAAAATGCTGAATGATTTCCATTGCAGTTGGCACATTTTTTGGAGCTACGTTCTCAATCTTCTGTTACATGAGTATTCTCAGCAGAGTGAGCACATGTAACAGACAATGTGCAAGTGTACACACCATGACCAAACTTCTGGCATTTGAAACATCTCAGAGGATTGGGGATGTATGCATTAACACGCTGTAGTAACCTGCCCTGATTGATTTGGGTGGATTTGGCGCAGAAAAAGAAAACAGGTATGTGTTAGTTGGAACGCTTTCATTGTTTTTTCGAGTGGAAAATCTTTTGACATACATTACACCTTGATCCTTCATTTCCGATGCAATGTCAATCTCGGTCATATCTGCAAAATAGACGATCTCGGTCTCGTACAATACCTTTACTGGTGTTCAGTGTTCTATGTGCAGAGACCTTAACCGGAACTCCAACAAACGTTTCAATGGACAACAGGTTAGTTGCTTGCTGTTTTCTATTACATTCAAGTAATAAACATCCTGAACGCAAGCGTTTCACATCTTTAATGTCTCCTGCTATTCCATGGATACCCTTAGACATCGCAAATGGATTCAGCTTTAAAGAAGAATTATCAAGAGGTTCAAGGATCAGAAAACGAGGCCAGTAATCAATAGATTTGGAGGGTCGCTGTTCATCGTCATCATTATCGAGTTGGCGTTTCGTTTTTTTTGTTTGGGGTTTGGTATTCCATGGAAAGTTAGTATGAATTCGTCATCCGAGCTCCCCACCCCCGACGGAGTATCACAAGGACAATGCTAAGAGCAGGCGGGTTTCCAGCCTGCAGCACCAGGGATATCCGGATGATATACTCAAGCAGAATAATCAACAAGTAATTATTCCACCAGATTGGCCCATGAGCCACTCCCTTCTGGACATAGGACTCAAGGCAAGATACGAAATTTGAGTTATTCAATCACAAAATAAACATGTCATCACAAAGCCATGACAGCTGACAAAAGACAAAATGGTTTCTAAAAATTTATGCAGTAAAATGTGCATGTACAGGGCTTAGCATGACCAGCCGATTGGTTGAACCGGGCCCATTCAGCCTCCCGTCTAGGTGAAGTAAGGGTCGAAGGGGTGTGTTGAGCAAAGGGAACGCGGTCACAGGCCCCCAGTGCCCTCATCCCCCAGACTCCCGTCCTCCACCGACACAGGGCCGCAACCTACGGCAAACAGGTTGGTGAACCAAATATCCCACCAGGTCCACTACGGGGGTGCCGGCGAGCTCCAATGTGGCCTGGTAAAACGGTAAGGGTGAAGGCCTACCCGATACGTAACCTATTAGATCTTTTGCTGCCCAATCCCTGGTATACGTTGTTTTCGCGTTCTACCTCACTTTTCCACAGTTCTACATAACAGTAATATATATCGCTGTCGTCTATGCTAAGCACCTCATTGCCGCTAATTTGTATAATGATTTTCTTGACTATAGCACAACCCACATTATTCACTAGCTCGCGTTTGTCGTTAGTTGAAGTCAAAGTGATGTTAAGCGCCAATCGTGCCGTACCAGGTACGATAACGTCGTTCTCACCCAAGTGTGGGAATCTAACCATCAGTATTTCGTTCTGGTCTGTCTTGCTGGGGTAGTTTGTAATAGTAACCGACTTGCGCATGGCTTTGACGCCTAGTGGCTCTCTTAATCTTTGAAAAGGATTTAGCTTTCTACCGTATGACATTATATATTATGAAAGATTTTGAGGTGGATGGTCCTGCGGTGGGGTTCGCCCACACCCCTGATGTTGATAAAACTTCGTTCACTAGGTCACCTTTGAGCAAGCAACTTTTGAATACAGCAGTAGACGATCATTACGATGGATTATAAAACGATAGAAACTACATATCCTGCTTGACTGTGTTGAGTATTCCATCACATGGGATCAGTTTTTTTTAATTTACGAACTATGAAGGATCTTTTTAGCAATACTAGTCCTCATTTAATTATTTCCTTCTTAAAGAAATTAGATTTGTTAATGTAGTTTTTTTAAATAGATAAACAATTTAAAATTGGAAGATTAAATTAGTAACTCAAATCGTTAGTGGGTGTACCCTCAAAGGGGGTTGAAGTATAGCAAAATAATTGTCCTCCCGAGAGGGTACTCAAGTCCCAAAACATTTGAGGTAAATTTAAGTTTTCCAGGTTAGAATAAGTATTCTTTTACTTTATGGCTAGATTTGTCTAAATTGCTAACAGCTGAAGGGTTGATGTAAATCCAACTAGGGTCCATGCAGGAAGCAAATGTACTGTAAGTCCCCATGGTCCTTAGTAAGGTAATCTACCTTCAGTTGTTGGCAACCTATAGCTCAGTTTTATATTGTACTGTCCTCTATGGATACCTTGTTTTAGGTCTAATCACTATGTTTACATTCTACTCTGTGATATTCTAGTTACTTTTGCTGTTCTTCGTCCACAGGGTTTTACAATGTATGTGCTGTCAATTCATTTGCATTTCATAATTAAACGTTTTCGTCACGATATGGCTGCAATATTGCCGATGTGACGTTAAATATTAACTCACTCACTCACGCCATTATTGCCAAGAATCGTGGCAAACCAATCAACTCGCACGTAGTAAAACACATTTCAAAACATGAAAATGGCGGAACCGTTGAACTTTGAAACTTTGCTGAACTATACCAAGCAGAATTTAAACATAAACTGTGAGCTTAAGGATGAACAAGTTTAACACTGAAACGTATTTGCAAAGGGAATGACCGTATTGTTGTTTTACCCGCGGGATGTAGGATATTCTAAGAGCCATGTTTTGAAATTCAATTATCTTTCCTTCATAATAGCATTAGACTATTTTCATCTCCATGCCCGTTTGCGCTTAGACAGGATATAGTCGTTTGAGGGGTAAGAAACATAAATTGCGACTCTCCACAGCTTTTGTACCCTGCTATATCATCTCAGACTGAGGAATCACTTCCTAATACCTCAAAGGCTCCTTCTGATCACAAATCATCATCATCTCAGTCACTCTCAAAGTCTCAATTGACAGCTAACAGTCAACAAACTGTTAAAAGTAAACCTATGCCTAAGCCTGATACTTCAAAACAACAAAGTGGCAGAGCCCCGAAAGGGTCACAAAACAAAATTCAGTTGTGTAACAAATATAAGTCTCTTGAAGACATGGACGTTTCTGAAATTGTCCATTCTAGGGCACATACCTTGTCGCCCTCCAAAACAGTGCGGGGTAGATCCCCAATAAATCCCCCCAAAAGATAGTTTATTCCAGTAATATTGTACAGCGGAACTGCAGAGGATTGATGACTAATTTACATGAATTACAGCTATTTGTCCACGATTTTACACCTTCAGCGTTATGTCTCCATGAGACATATTTGAAACAGACAGTTACATTTGACCTTCGTCATTTCTACATGAATTACAGCTATTAGTCTAAGAATTTACATCTCCAGCTTTATGTCTGCAAGAGACATATTTAAAACAAACAGATACATTTGACCTTCATCATTTTAATGCGTATTATTGTTTTGCACCTCTGGGTGATAGGGCCACTGGCGGATCGTCCATTCTAGTGAGACAAAACGTTATTCATAGCCCTGTTTCACTTATTACTAATATGCAGGCTGTTGCAGTGAGAATTACCTTACATGGACCGTTTACACTATGCTCTATATTTCTCCGTCTTCGGCGTTTGCCAAAACTGATCTTCAAGCTCAAAATGACCAACTCCCAATTTAAATTTGCACAACCCACTCTGGGGTAGTGTAACTAAAAAGCGAAAGGTAAATTGTTGGAGGACTTTTGTTCTGACAATGATTTATGTATATATATAATGTTGGTTCCGGCACATATTTAAATCCTGGTACAGGGACCTATTCTTCTCTCGACTTGTCACTCACAAATTCAGAACTACTAAATGAATTTGAATGGTCAGTCCACGATGACCTCTGTGGAAGTGACTATTTTCCTATTATACTAAAATCTGTAATGCCATCTGATGTTCCTCCGTCATCAAGGTGGAATTTTAGAAAAGGCTAACTTGGCTTTATGTGAAACACTGTGTGCTGCAAAACTTCAACCTGAACATTTTATTGATGTTCCTGATGCTATTAAATGCTTTTCTAATGAGCTGAATTCCATTGCTGATGAGTGTATACCAAATTCCTCTGCAGTTCCACATTTGAAAACCATGGTTCAACAAGCTAGGAAGGCAAAGAAAAAAGCTGAACATTATTTCCGTCGCTATCCTAAATTGCATAATTTAAATAAATTTAAATTTTTAAATGCTAAAATGCGCGCACTCCTAAACAGAACAAACGCCAATCTTGGTCAAATTATGTATCCAAAATAAATTCTCGGACACCCATGTCCAAGGTATGGAACATGGTCCAGAAAATTAGAGGTAAAGGTACTAAATCTACAGTCCATCATCTTAAACATGGAGATCAATTACTTATTGATAAATAAGATATTGCAAATAAACTGGGTGAAACTCTCGCTAAACACTCTTCCAATTCTAATTATGTAAACAAAAATTCCAAGAATACCAAAAACAACAAGAAACGAAAAGTATTAACTTCAGTTCTGATAATGGGGAAGACTATAATGAACTGTTTTCTATTCATGAGCTCTATACCGCTCTTGAGCAAGCCCACGATACTGATACAGGAGCTGATAACATACATTATCAACTCCCGAAGCACTCACCGGAATCCTGTCTTCAAACTCTGTTGACTATTTTTGATGATATTTGGACATCGGGTAACTTTCCTCCCTCATGGCGTGATGCTATAGTAGTACCAATACCCAAACCTGGAAGTGATCATACGGATCCATCCAATTATCGTCCAGTTTGAAAACCATGGAACGCATGATAAATAATCGACTTGTTTGGTACTTGGAAACAAATAACCTTATAACAGATGTACAATGTGGTTTCCGTAAAAACAGAAGTACTGTCGATCACATCGTGCGTTTGGAGCCATTTGTTAAAAACGCTTGAATTGATAAACACCACGCTGTGTCTATCTTTTTTGACCTTGAAAAGGCATATGACACTACTTGGAAATATAGCATTTTGAGAAATTTACATGACTTCAGTTTACGAGGTCGTTTGCCTCAATTTATAGCCAAATTTTTAATTGACAGACAATTCCAGGCCCGAGTGGGTTCTACCCTGTCATTACACACCCTGTCACATCATTACAATCCGGATGAGGGTGTTCCACAAGGCAGTATTTTGTCTGTGACTTTATTTGGTATCAAGATTAATAGTTTATCAAAAGTTTTAACCAATTCAATCGATGTATCAATATATGTATTAATATTTCTTGTCGTGGTAAAATATGCATACAATTTTTAAAATGGCACTCCCATCAAAGTTGTCCAGGTGGGCAAGTTCTTAGGCCTGATTTTTTACTCACATTTAACTTTTATTCCGCAAATCAAATCCCTAAAACCTAAATGCCTGAAAGTACTTGATTTACTGAAAGTCGTGTCTAATTCAAAGTGAGGAGGTGATCAAGCTACCCTCCTACACCTATATAGATCACTTGTGCGTTCGAAGCTCGATTATGGCTCAATTGTGTATGCAAAAGCAACCTAAAACTATTAGATCCTGTCCATCATCAAGGTCTTAGACTTTGGCTTGGCTCCTTTTGAACTTCACCTGTTGACAGCCTGTACGTCGAGACTGATGAACCATCTCTTAAGCAACGACGGATAAAATTAGCTTTACAATATGTAGAAAAACTACATTCGAATGAGTCAAACCCTGCATACAACTGTGTCTGTAATCCTCTCTATGAGGATTTGTACAATGAGAAATCATCTGTTGTGCCGCCTCTTGGTTTAAGAATTTCTGCTGCCGGCATTGCGCTGGCTAATATAGCATCCTCCCCCTCTTAACTACATTTAAAAAGTCAGAAAGTAATGAATTACAATATAAAGAAGAATACAATCAATTAGAAACTAAACAGAGCAAATAAAAATATTTATTTACAGATGGGTCCAAGGACGGACTTGTGCCACTGTCACTGGATCCAGAACAATATCTAACAATACCAGATAACAGCTCTATTTTCACTGCAGAAGCAAACGCCATATTAACGGCTCTTAAATATATATTCAAAGACACCCTAAGTATAAACAATATATCATATTTTCAGATTCTCTTTCTTGTCTTCAGGCTATCAAAACTCTTTTTTGTAAACATCCACTTTTAATAGAAGTTTTTGAATCTTATTGATCTTGCTAGTGGCCAATACGACATCGTTTTCTGTTGGTTACCCAGTCATGTAGAAATCTCTGGTAACACATTGGCTGACCTTGCTGCTAAAGCAGCACTCAACAAATCTGTGACAGCACTTTTTATTCCTTACACTGATTACCCCATCCCCACAGCTTACGATGAGCTCATCAAACCACTCTAGCCTACTGTACAAACAACCCACTCTGTGTACCTCACTGGCTTACTTAGTTATCATCACATTGTTAACTTGTATTTATACTAGGCTCTGTGCACTACTGGCTTCCATGTTATCCTCTTATCCATTGTTAACCCTTTGTCGTTATCATCACTTGTTAATTAGTTTATGTATATATATCGCCTGTTCTCTCCCTGTATCATTTACACTTTGAAAACGATACAAGAACCTGTATCGAAACGTCGTGTTCCAGTATTAAAGAAGTTGTCATCCATATACAGTTATCCAATTGGTTATACCTAATTGGATTGTCAGTCCAGATTTGAAGAGGTCATCATGCGGCGATGTGGTATTGGCCATACACGATATACTCATGAATACTTATCGAAAGGTGAGGATCCTCCGTTCTGCATCCCTTGTGATGAAATAATCACGGTCAAGCAAGTTTTGCTTCATTGTGTTGAATATTCCATCACAAGGGATATTTCAAATCACGAACTATGAAGGATCTTTTTAGTAACATAAGTTCTCGTTTAATTCCATCATTTTTAAAAGACTTAGATTTGATAACAGACTTGAAAATAGATAAACATTTTATGATTGGAAGTTTAAATCGATAACTAAGATTGTTAGTGACTGTATCCTCGAGGGGGTTAAAGTACTGTAAAACTATTGTCCTCCTGAGAGGGTACGTAAGTCCACAAATCATTCCAAGTAAATTCAAACTCTATTTTAATCGTAGTATATGTGTTCTTTTAAATGTATGGCTAGATGTGCCTAAGTGCCTAACGACTGAGGGGGTGGTGTAAATCCAGCTAGGGTCCATGCAGGTAGTAAAAGTAGTGTCCCCATGGTCCCTAGTGTGGTGATTTACCTTCAGTTGTTGGCAATCCATAGCCCATTTCTATATTGTATTGTCCTCTGTAGTTAAACTGTTTTAAATTTAATTTCTAGTCGTAAATGGATATTTGTGATACTAGTGGTTTTACTGTTCTTCGTCAACAGGGTTTTAGTTTCATAGATTCATTCATTCTACAATGTCATTATTACTTGTTCTCGTCACGATATGGCTGCAGTATTGCCGATGTGACGTTAAATAGTAACTCACTCACTCACGCACTCAAAGGTATATGGTTGTTGACATATGATTGTTGAACGTTTCATCAAGAACAAAGTTTCATTTCACAGGTTCCCCGGTCCGACTGTCAGCAAGGAAGCGTCTACGTTATGTCTCGAAATGGTCAAAGAAAGTGTGTCCATTATGGTGTGTTCTTACGGAATTACGTGTACATAAGATTCAACTCCTGGTTTCTTGCTTATGTTTTTGAAATGCATTTCGTATTTAATTCAATTACGCCATTACCACAAAGAGATTGACTTGTAAGTGTATGGAGGAATTAAGGTCGGGCTAAATAAGCACGTGACGACGACATAATATGAAATGACAGACCAGGTGTGCTAAGACGTACAGTGTTCAACAAGAAACAGACTGGGTTATATTTACACACAGGCTCGCTGAACGCTGTCCTACTGCACAATTCAATTCCCCGTTTCAGCAAGGTTAGTGTTAAATTTTCTAAACTATGTTTACTTCCAATGGCCCAGTTTTGCAGATAAATATAACTGCATGTCTTAATTGAACAATGCCTTATTTGTACAAGAATGATTAACATGTATGATTTTACAATGAATCCTTTGCGCATCCCAAGTGGGAGCATAACATGAAAGGTCCCTAGGGTTTTCATTGAAAGATACCTCTAGATGGTGGCGGTCTGTAAATAATTGAGTCTCGACTCGACAATCCAGGGATCAGCAGCATGAGCATGGACCTGTGCACCTGGGACCCGATGACATGTGTCAATCAAGTCAGCGAGCTTTACTACCCGGTACTGTTACTCGCCTCTTACGACAAGGATTGTCACCTTTTCTGGCAAGCATGAAGACCTAGTCTACCCTAATCTCTGCGTATCTGAAAAGTATCACGTCATAGACAGCAGTGACGAGTTGTGAGGTTGATGGGTGGACTTTTGACAGCATGACAGGTTTCAGTGCTTCACTGAATTGATAACATATGCCACAATTAGGCTGAAATTGATATAATGCATTTATCCAAATGGAATCAATATGAATTTATGTCAATGTTAATAAAACATATACTAAACTCGGGGAGCTTCGCTCCCATACATCCTATTAGGATGAAGAAACTCATTTTGCACTTTCAAAAAAAACAACAACATACAAACACATGACAACAACACCCATGTGAGTTCCTAAAAGTGAAATGGCAAAACTATGTTCGAAATAAGCAATATTAACTGCATTAGGAATGAATGTGTTATGGCTGCCACTCCTCTCATTAAATCTAAGCAAGAAACAAATATACCAATTTGACGATTTGTGTTGTGAGTTGTTGAAATTCCGGTGGCATGATGGTGTAGCCTAGTGATTAAAGCGCTTGCTTGTCACGCCGAAGACCGAGGTTTGATTCCCCACATGGACAGATTGTGTGAAGCCCACTTTTGGTGTTCAATGGCTCGATAGTGCCGGAATATTGCAGGAAGCCCCATAAAAACCAGCCCATAGTATTTTGATCATTATCTACAGACCGTTGTGAAAATGGTATATGACAGAATGTAGCCCCGAACCACAAACTCTTCCTGTCACTTGACTACATTAATCTATACAGAAATCCATGTGCGCCAATGAAACATGTATTTGTTTCTTTGTGATTTTACTTTTAATCCGTACTCATACATTGTTTCCAGATCAACAAGAAATAGTGCAAAGGCAAAAGAAAATGACAACTCAACGAAGACGAAATTCGAAAGTACCAAACATAACACTGAAAGGTAATGTGTTACATTCCAGGGGCAGATGTGAAAACGAGGAACTGTAGTGTTGTTGTAAGGCTTCAAATATACCGTTGGGACACTGATTAAAGGTAACGTTAAGCTGTACTAAACATTATAGGTGTGGCTGAAAGGTATAGTTATTGCTGATGTGAATAGGGCTTCAGCAACCTATAAAACTAAACTCACTCACTCACTCTCTTACTCACTAAGCATTTAGTTGTTCAAAACAATTTGCAAAATGTGACAATCTTAGCATATTTTGCTGTGGATGTTGCAAACTACAAAAAATAGCAACACTTGTTTTTGTTGGCAGCACTAGTCTCGACTAAATGTCATTAAACTTGAATCCCCCGTTTTGGCCGTTAGAATTATCATTTCCCGGTCAGTTTACAGTCGCAGCATGCGCTGCCATTCTGTGCTCGGTTTGTCTTAGCCCATGTGTTTTCTGTTTCGAGTGCGGTATGGTAGTACTGCCTTGAATGGTTGGCTGACTCCAATGCGGGCCAATGGGTGTTAAGGTAGCTACTTGACCAGGGTTAAAGGTTAGCACACTGGATACATAAGGGTCAGTAACACTCTCAGAGGTCGCTTGCTTCTGGATACCTTCATCGTACAGTAAGTCGGGAGGTCTTCCTTCATTCATTAGTTACTGTTTTTTGTATGTAGAATAGGAGAATGAATTGTGGTTTTGGGGAAAACGTTATGATTATATTGTATGTAGAATAGGAGAATGAATTGTGGTTTGGGGGAAAAACGTTATGATTATATTGTATGTAGAATAGGAGAATGAATTGTGGTTTGGGGGAAAACGTTATGATTATACTGTATGTAGAATAGGAGAATGAATTGTGGTTTGGGGGAAAACGTTATGATTATATTGTATGTAGAATAGGAGAATGAATTGTGGTTTGGGGGAAAACGTTATGATTATATTGTATGTAGAATAGGAGAATGAATTGTGGTTTGGGGGAAAAACGTTATGATTATATTGTATGTAGAATAGGAGAATGAATTGTGGTTTGGGGAAAACGTTATGATTATATTGTATGTAGAATAGGAGAATGAATTGCGGTTTGGGGGAAAACGTTATGATTACAGTAGGTTTTATTTTGTAGGATTTAATTAGTTTACTGATTCGGGGCGGTGAAAAAAGGGTACTTGGTTATGCTAGTAAATGTCTAGTGAGTGAGTGAGTTAATATTTAATGTCACATCGACAACATTTCAGGCATATCGTGACGAGAACATTCAACAATGAAAAGGATCATATGTACAGTATACAACCTGTCAACGAAGGACAGTAAAACAACTAGAATATCACAATTAGCATTAAAACTAGTGTGAAAAGTTAAAACTGACATCATTTCATGGACAATACAGTATTAAACACAAGCTGTAAATTGCCAACTAGAGAAGGTAGATCACTACAGTAGGGACCATGGGGACTTAAAGTACCTTTGCTACCTGCATATATCCTAGTTGGATTTATACCATCCCCTCAGCCGCTGGCAATTGTAAGAAATTTTAGCCAAAAACAAAAATACAACGTTTAAAAATCCTCGTAAGTATAAATTGACTTCAAATACTTTGAGGGTACAGCCACTAATAATCTGTGTTTCTAATCTGTACTACCCATCATACAACTATCTCCAGAACACATCAATTACAGTTCAACAGGGAAATCAATTTCTTTTAAGAATCCAATAATTAAATGAATATTAACTGTGCCAAAAAGATCGGAAAGTGTATTTACGTTAAAATATTTATCCCTTATGATGAACAATTCAACACAGTCAAGTATGATATGCTTGACCGTGGTTCTCTCTCATCACAAGGGATGCAAAAGGGAGGATCCTCACATTTTTAAAGGTTACATGTGCTCTAATAGGGCACAAACGCAAAATCACTTGCTGACATCGTTATAAATGAAACTCCGTCATTAAAAATGCTCATTTCGAACTTTAATTACCTTAAATCGACCTTTTTGTCAACAGTGCAAAATTCTGAGCCGCGAACGAAATTTCAACCAATCAGAGCGGCGCGTCTCCGTGACGTAATCGTGGCTATAGAAATGAGCGTCTGTGCAATATTCATCTACATTTCAGGGGTTGAACTATTTCGTTTACAGGTTTGTACAAACCTGAAATCGCGAAAGCTGTTGAGAAAAATGAAAGCTATACGTTCTCACAATCTACTATCATTTAGTTTTGTCTCCTGCTTTGCCTAGTTTTCGAGTTACAACCCTTGTTTTCATAGATGATTCTGTCAAAATCACTTGGTGTCGCTAGGTTGTAATCCGTGTTATGTGGTATAAACCTACACGTTATTTGTCATCATTCACTTGATGCTCAGTTAATGAATATATAACAGGTATAATTAGTGGTAACGCCACTTAGATTAGCCGACAAAGGCCCCCATTTGGCATTTCTTTTGTCTGGTTCGATCAAAGGATTAACCGATAACACGCTGATTAATTAGTTTTATGGGGATTTAAATAGGGGATTTGTCAAAAGGTAGTGTTTATGTATGTACATTTACTAATCTATACTGAATACACTCTGTCGTGTCTGTGTCTATGTAAAACAACGCCCTTCTTTCAATGGATTAACCGCCAATACATTGATTGATTGCTCATTATTGGCGAACTAAATAACTTTTTAAAAAGAATGACGCACATTATGCAATTAGTTGCCAGGTGTGCTATCTTGGGTAACCAATGAAACTACACAGCAATGTGAAAAACCTGAAACGATACATCACGTTTTCGTACACTAGACTATTAAAAGACACATCACTTGGGAAATCTGCAGATGAATTATACATCACTTGTTTTTGTGGATACGTTCCTCGAAGAAGGTAATAGCCTGACATTGCTCCTATAACTTTAATTTTAATCTTTGCATTTTTGTTTTTAATACGTTCTCGTAGCTTTCAACAGAATCATTGTTTTCGTCGTTAAGTGTAATGATGCAGACGACATACACTAGGGCGTGGGTGCGAATTATGATTCATATAGGAAAACTATAAAATGTCTACATATTACATTCCTGTTATACATTCGCAGGTCGCTTCTTTTTATTAAGTTTCAAAATGCATACAAGTATGATTATAAAGTAATTCGGATTATGAGACAAAGTATATAGACGTTTATTGACAAGTGTCTACGTACTGGTGAGTGAACGTTACAAACCAAGTAAAGTTAGCAAGTGAAGAAATTTATCGCGCAGTATTTTCACTTCGACCCCGACCTCGCTTAGGTTATGTTACAGGTTGTGTCATGCAGACCCCTTTTGGTAATGATTTTTAATACGTTCTCGTAGCTTTCAACAGAATCATTGTTTTCGTCGTTAAGTGTAATGATGCAGACGACATACACTAGGGCGTGGGTGCGAATTATGATTCATATAGGAAAACTATAAAATGTCTACATATTACATTCCTGTTATACATTCGCAGGTCGCTTCTTTTTATTAAGTTTCAAAATGCATACAAGTATGATTATAAAGTAATTCGGATTATGAGACAAAGTATATAGACGTTTATTGACAAGTGTCTACGTACTGGTGAGTGAACGTTACAAACCAAGTAAAGTTAGCAAGTGAAGAAATTTATCGCGCAGTATTTTCACTTCGACCCCGACCTCGCTTAGGTTATGTTACAGGTTGTGTCATGCAGACCCCTTTTGGTAATGATTTTTAATACGTTCTCGTAGCTTTCAACAGAATCATTGTTTTCGTCGTTAAGTGTAATGATGCAGACGACATACACTAGGGCGTGGGTGCGAATTATGATTCATATAGGAAAACTATAAAATGTCTACATATTACATTCCTGTTATACATTCGCAGGTCGCTTCTTTTTATTAAGTTTCAAAATGCATACAAGTATGATTATAAAGTAATTCGGATTATGAGACAAAGTATATAGACGTTTACTGACAAGTGTCTACGTACTGGTGAGTGAACGTTACAAACCAAGTAAAGTTAGCAAGTGAAGAAATTTATCGCGCAGTATTTTCACTTCGACCCCGACCTCGCTTAGGTTATGTTACAGGTTGTGTCATGCAGACCCCTTTTGGTAATGATTCAAATACATATTTATGTATTTTTGATTTTCTAACTTGATGAGAACAAACCATACATAATCTCATTAATTCAAATGGATTTGACTTCACGATTTTCAAAATAAATTGGCGGCGCCCTGTCTGAGGATGAATGCTATTTAAGTTTGTTTTCACCGACTTACTTTCTACTGGTAGTAAACTATGTATTTTCCTGATGGACATTAGGATTTTACATGACATTGCTTATAACATAATAACTTCACTCTTGGAAGCGGTCAATATAAAGGGTCAGTATAATATTCCTTACGATAATATTGTCACTTCGACCACAACCCCGTTTCCGAGGAAGAAAACGTTATATCCACGCAAAATCCTTTTGGTCAGAAATGTGTAGTAAGCAGTCTTGATTTTATAAACTCGATGAAACTTGAACTCCATTTTCTATCCTGGAAACGTGGTAGGGGGCGAACCATCCGATTAAGTATATACCACAGGCTTCCACAAAGCTCACTTCGCACACACTAACAACCAATTTAAGCACAAACTATGGAGTTTTGAGGAAATCTGTGCATAGTGACACCATCACCCAACCCCAAGGAACAATTGACGGCAACACAACATTTCGGCATGTCTTTGGTGACGTCGAGAAATCAGCAAAATGACGAGCTTCCTACACATTTTCTATACATTTAACTGGAAACCGTTCGTTCAATGACGTCACTGTAGGGCACTGGCGATGGAGTTACGTAACCTGTCTGCGGTTTCGTTTGCGGGCGAGAGAGAAGCAGACGGCTTTTTAGCAACTTTTAAACGCTTGGTATTAATTAACCACAAGTTTTCTAAAAAGAAAATGGTGTTTCGTTTATGACTAACCAAAAGAGTTTCATATGCAGTGATAAAAAGAGTACAAAAAATTGAGTTTAGTAGTCCTTTGAAAGGTATGCATGAGTGTATCTTGTATGACCAATACAACATCGTTGCAAAATGACCTCTTCAAATCTGGAGAACCCAACTACGTATAACCAATGTAGGGTTTTATTTCATGTAGTTTATTTATACCTACTTGGGTGTCCCACTTCTTTTGCAGCAGATGGCTAGTGTAATCTCTAATGCTAGCTTTGTAGTCAGAATAAGGAATAAGAAGTGGTGTCATAGATTTGTTGAGGGCTGCCTTGGCAGCAAGATCGGCCATTGTATTCCCAGAAATGCCCACGTGGCGACCATGTCGCATTGGCCAGTAGCAAGATGATTATACAATTCAATAATTTCTATTAAAAGTGGATGTTTACATGATAGATTTTTAATACCCTGAAGACAAGTGAGTGAGTGTGTGTAACATCACATCGGTAGTTTTGCAGCCATATCGTGACGGGAACCATTACTAATAATACATAATAGAGAATGGTAAAAAACTGTCAACGAAGGAAAGTAAAACAACTAGACTATCACAGACAGACATGTACAACTAGTAATTAGATCTGAAACAATTTAAATCTAGAAGACGATACAATATAAAAACTGGCTACAGACCGCCAACAACTGAAGGCAGATCATACCAGGGTCCATGCTACCTGCATGGACGTTAGCTGGATTTACACCATCCCTTCAGTTTTAAAAGAACAAATATTCTACGTTTAAAATCGCGTAAGCAAAAATTAAACTGAGAAAAGTTTTGGGACTCCAGAGACAATACTTTTACGATACTTTAACCTCCTTTCAGGATACAGGCACTAACAATACCAGTGGCTAATTCATACTACCAATCATTAAAATACATCTATCTACAACACATTAATCACAAGTCAATAATGAAATCAATTTCTTTAAAAAAGAACAATAATTAAATGAGATCTAACAGTGATAAAAGAGATCCTTAACAGTTTTGACACTGAAATATTTATCACTTGTGATGGACAATTCAACATAGTCAAGCAAGATGTGCTTGACCGTGACTCTCTCATCACAAGGGATACAAACGGGAGGATCCTCACCTTTCAACAGGTATACACGTGTATATCTTGTATGACCAATACGACATCGTCGCATGACTACCTCCTCAAATCTGGACTGAGAACCCAAGTAAGTATAACCAATCTTTAAAGAGAGGGTGAAAATCGAAATTTACATGGTAAAATGGACACAGACTTCAATCACACAAAAGATCTCAGACTGATTTAAGTGAACGTCAGTAACGGGTGCCTGGATGCATGCAAACACATGCCTTCGCATTGTTGACGTCAGCCGTCTGATGACGTTGTTAGGGATTTGACGGGTTGACGGGTTTGTGGAGATGCTTGACGCTGTCTGATACGACGATCCAGGTGGTCCCACAGGTGCTCGATCGGAGACATGTCAGGAGAATGTGGAGGCCAAGGCAGAACGTTGACTTTTTTGCGATTTAGGAAGTCCTGAACAGCTCGAGCAACATGGGGCCAGGCCTTGTCACGTTGAAGTCGAGTGCCTCGCTGTTGTTGACGGAGAAAAGGAACAACTACTGGCCTCAAAACCTGCTCAATGTAGCCTTGTCCAGTCAGGTTCTGATCAAAGACAAAGAGTCTAGTGGTCTGATCTCCCATTATGCCTCCCCAGATTATAACACTTATTCTGCCGAAAGGTTCAGTGTCCTGAATGCTGCAAGGAGCCATTCTTTCACTGCGGTAAACTCGTCTACTGCCATCGTTCTGGAACAAATTGAACCTGCTCTCGTCCGAGAAGAGTACCCTCCGCCAGACACGAATCTGCCAACGTCGTACTTGACGTGCCCAACGTTGTCTCTGCTGCCGATGTGCAAGTGTTAGCGACGTTCCTCTGTAGGGTCTGTAGTTCCTGATGCCAAAGGAACGAAGACGTCTAGCCACGGTCTGTCGACTGAGGCGGCGAACTAACGCTGTTGCTGCTGTTGACGTTGCCGCCAGGAAGCGGTTACGTAGATGAAGAATATGGATGTACCGGTCCCTTCTTTGACCAGTCTGCTGGTACCGCTGGATCAGGTTGGATACCGTTGTTCTTGCAACATGGCCTCGAGAAGCCCCTATTTGGATCATACCGATAGCTCTTTCACATTGCTCCACTGTACGTCCTGGCATTCTTTCAGTGGGTTTCTGGTTACTGCGATGACAGTGAGGTGTGCACTCTCTCTTTATACTCAAAATTGCACGTGGGTATCGTGCACAAGCAAGAAAACCCATTTTTGGAAAACTTCGCTTGTAAAGCATGATTTTGAAATGTTGCGTTTCTGCACTATGTTTTCAGTGTCTGTGAAGAAAGGAAATGTTATAACGTCGTATTTTGCTGTATTCAAAATTAAACTTGTAATTTTAATCAACAATGTTAGGGGTTAAGTATATTTAAGAGCCGTTAACATGGCGTTTGCTTCAACTGTGAAAATAGAGCTGTTATCCGGTAATCTAGAAGATATTGTTCTGGATCCAATGACAGTGGCACACGCCACTGCACCACCGTCCTTGGACCCATCTGTAAATAAGGATTTATAATTGCCATATTTATGTTTTAATTGATTATATTCTTGTTTATATTCTAATTCATTAGTTTCTGATTATTTCAATGATGTTACTGTTAGGTCAACTTGGGACCTAACCAACTGCCAAGGAGGAGAAGAAAAAAGACGAGAAGGATATATACTTTCTAGCTCGATGCCGGCAGAAGAAATATATGGTTTAATTCTGTGCCCTAGAGGCGGAACAAGAGAAGACTTCTTGGTGTACAAAACCTCATACAGATGATTAAAAACACAGTTACATGCAGGGTTTGACTCACTAGAATATAATTTTGTGACATATTGTAACAACAGTTTTATGCGGCACTGGTTCATCAGCCTCTACATAAAGACTGGCGATAGGAGAAGTACGGAAAGATCCAAGACAGTCTCAGACATTGATGGTGAATGGAGTCAAGTATTTTCAGGTTGCTTTTGCAGGCTCCACCATATACGATGGAGCCATAATCAAGTTTTGAACGAATTAGTGTCCTGTATAATTGAAGGAGAGCTTTCTGATCCCCTCCCCACTTAGTATTCGCAGCAACTTTCAGCAAGTGCGGTAACTTTATGTGCGGTAAAAAGGTCAAGTGGTGATCACAAATTACACCTAGGAGTTTAGCTTCCTTCACAACCTGTATAGGTGTGCCATCTAAAACTAAGTCTGGGTCTCTGTGAGGTTTGTATTTCCTACAGAAGTGGATACAGTTTGTTTTTAGCTTTGAAAATTTAAATCCATTTTCTAATGACCATTCATGAATTCTATTTAGACATAACTGTAACTGCCTTTCAATAGTATTCATATTTTTACCACGACATGAAATGTTAAAATCATCCACAAAAAGAGATCCATCAATGGAATAATTTAAAACCTTAGAGAGACTATTAATTTTAATGCTGAACAATATGGCAGATAAAATACTGCCTTGTTGAAGACTTTGATCCTGATAATAATGATCAGACACGGTAGATCCCACTCGGACTTGAAATTGCCTGTCAGTTAAAAACTCGGATATGAACTTAGGGAAACGGCCTCGTAATCCAAAATCATGCAAAGCTTTTAAAATGCCATATTTCCATGTAGTGCCGTATGCCTTTTCAACGTCAGAAAAGATAGACACTGCATGTTGGTTATTGATAATTACATTTTTGTCAATGGTACTGCGATGTTTCCGAAATCCACATTGAAAGTTAGTTATTAAATTTTTAGATTCCATGGTAGTCTGTTATTGACCATGCGTTCCATGGTTTTGCAAACGCAACTTGTTAAGAATATAGGTCTGTAATTCGAACGATTAATGTGATCCCGAGCCGGTTTTGGTATGGGAACAACAACTGCTTCACGTCATGATGGTGGAAAGTGTCCAGGTGCCAAATATGAATAGAAGGGTTTCGAAACATGGCTGCGGTAAGTGTTTCAGGACCTGATAATGGATGTTATCAGAACCTGTAGCAGTATCATGAGCTTGCTCAAGGGCAGCATTGCTCTCAAGAACAGAAAATAATTCGTTGTAATTTTCCCCATTATCCGAATTGAAATTAATAGTTATGTTTTCTTGTTGTCTTTGATACTGCTGGAAGAGTTTCTAAGCAGGATTCTGGTAAGTGTTGGTAATGTATGTTATCATCCCCTATAACAGTATCGTGAACTTGATCAAGTGCAGTATGAAGCTCATGAATAGAAAATAGCTTATTTCCTATTGTCTTTGATATTTTTTTAAATCGGGGTACATAATTTGAAGAGGAAGAATGTGTAGCCAGAGTTTCACAACGTTTGTTAGCAATATCCGATTTATCAGTCAATAATTTGTCATCGTCTTTAAGATGGTGAATTCTAGATTTAGAACCGTTACCTTTGATTTTCTGGATCATGTTCCATACCTTATTCATTGGCATACGTGAATTGATTCTAGATACATACTTTTGCCAAGACTGTCATTTATGTTGTTCAAAGGTACGCCGTGCTTTAGCATGAAAGATTTTAAATTTGTTAAAATTATGGACCATAGGATGGCGATGGAAATAATTCTCTGTCCTTTTCCTTGCCCTCCTAGCTTGTTTGCAGTCGCTGTTGAACCATGGTTTACGGATGTTGGGAACCACAGAGGACTTTGAAATACACTCATCTGCTATAGTGGTTAGTGCATCGGATATAACGCATTTTATAGGATCAGGAACACCATTAAAAAGCTCAGGTTGCAGTTTTTCTCTACATAGTGTTTCGTATAAAGACCAGTTTGCCTTTGTAAAGTTCCATCGTGATGATGGAGGAACATCAGTAGGGTTTACAGGTTGTAGAATGGTAGGGAAACGATCACTACCACATGAACTGACCATTCAAATTCATTAAGCAGAGTGGGGTCTGTAAGTGACAAATCAAGTGAAGAATATGTGCCAGTATCGGGATGTAAATATGTATTAGAAGTATCATTCAAAACACACAAATCATTGCAGGACAAAAATTCTTCAAAAATCTTTCTCTTACTGCTGGTATGAGAGGTTACTGCTGCCCCAAATGAGGATTATGTGGGTTTAGATCGGCCATTATAATACAAGGCTTTAAGAGCTGGTCATAGAGTGTTTGAAGTTAATTTTGCTGAAGAGAATAAGATGGAGGCATGTAAAGAGAGCACAAAGTGAAAACAATGTGCATAGTGATGCGAACAGCCACAGCTTGAAGAGGTGTTTTGAGAGAAACAGGACTGTGAATTATGCCTTGTTTTACCAGTATTGAGGTTCCCCCGGTGGCCTTAGCCACCGTAGATGAAAGAAAATGATACGAATCATATAGTCTGATTTTCAGCTGATCTGTACTTTTTAAATATGTTTCCTGTAAGCAAAATGCCCCCAGTTTCAGATCTTGTGGTAACAATTGCAAATCACTGAACTTGTTCCAAAGTCCTCTTCAGTTCCGCTGGATTACTGGTTGATAACCGTTCATGGTGGTTTAACTGGTGAACGAGATGGTCGCCTACTCGCTTGAGTAGAGACTGGAGGACTGACCTCCATGTCCAAAGGTTCAAATCGGTTTTGAACCGAAGCAGGGGCTGAGGGAGAAGAATGCAGTTCCAAGTTTTGTATCGCCCTAGCATTTTTTCTCATTTGTTTCTTTTCTGTTTTCGACAATTGTACTGGAACATTGTCTGATTCTGAGTGTTGTGTCAGTTGGACATCTGTGTTTCGGATGCTGATGTGTCTGCTTCAGAAGAAACTTGTTCCAGAATGCTCCGATCATCATTCACCCAGCTGATCGACGTTTGGCACTGAGTAGACAGCTGGAAGATTTGACAATAGGTAGAGGAGGAGTGAGTGAGTGAGTGAGTTAATATTTAACGCCACATCGGCAATATTTCAGCCATATCGTCACGGGAAAAAAACTGAAATGGAATACATGTGTATTATAAAGCCTGTCAACAAAAGACAGTTGAATAACTAGAATATCACAGTCAAGAATGTTAAACTAGTAACTATGAAAAAAACAATTTATCAATAGAGGACAATAAAATATTAAAAAATGTGCTATAGATTGCTATCAACTGAAGGTAGATCACCATACTAGGGACTATGGGGGCTTACAATACTTTTGCTACCTGCATGGACCCTAGCTGCATTTACATCATCCCCTCAGCCGTCAGCAATTTGGGAAATCTAGCCATACAATAAAAGGACACATATTCTACGATTACAAACCTGGAAATTTAGAATTTACTTTGAATGTTTGTGGACTTACGTGCCCTCTCAGGAGGACAATAGTTTTATGGTACTTCACATCCCCACCCCCCCACCCCCCCCCCCCCCCTTGAGGATACAGCCACTAACAAACACAGTTATGAATTTAAACTACCAATAATAAAATATTTAGCCATTTATAATTCAGTTAATAAATCTAATTCAGTTAATAAATAATCTAATGCAATGATTAAATGAGAACTTGTGTTATTAAAAAGATCCTTCATAGTTCGTGAATTAAAATACAGATCCCTTGTGATGGAATACTCAACACAGTCAAGCAGGATATTCTTGACTGTGATTCTTTCATCACAAGAGATACAAAACGGAGGATCCTCACCTTTTAATGGGTATGCACGAGTATATCGTGTATGGCCAATACGACATCGTCGTAAAATAACCTCACATCTGGACTGACAACCCAAGTAGGTGTAACCAGTACACGGTTCTATTTCATGTAACTTATTTATACCTACTTGGGTGTCCCACGTCTTCTGCATCAGAGCACGGATGTAAGTTCTAATGCTAGCTTTGTAATCAATGTAGGGAATAAGAAGTGGTGTCACAGATTTGTTGAGTGCTGCCTTGGCAGCAAGGTCGGCCATTGCGTTACCTGAAATGCCTACGTGGCTGGGTAAACAACAAAAGACGATATCGTACTGGCCAGTAGCAAGATTATTATACAATTCAATAATTTCAGTTTAAAGTAGATGTTTACAAGAAATATTTTTAATAGCCTGAGGGCAAGAAGGAGAGTTGGAATAGATTATATTCTGTTTATGTTTAGGGTGTCTTTCAATATATTTAAGAGATATATTTCAGTATGGCGTTTGCTTCAGCTGTAAAAATAGAACTGTTGTCTGGTAATCTAGAAGATATTGTTCTGGATCCAATGACAGTGGCACAGGCCACAGCGCCACCGTCCTTGGACCCTACGGATTTATAATAGCTATATTTATGTTGTAATTGATTATATTCTTGTTTATACTGTCATTCGTTTCTGATTGTTTGAATGTAGTTAATGTTATGTCAACTTGTGGCCTAACCAACTGCCAATGAGAAGAAGAAAGAAGACGGGAAGGAGCTATGTTTTCCACCTCAATGCCGGCTGAAGAAAGAAAGGGTTTAATTCTATGACCTAGGGGTGGAACTAGAAAAAGACTCCTTATCGTACAAATCCGCATGAAGGGGATTGAACAGACAGTAACTAAATTGACAAACTAAAATAATAATAAATTAAAATTTAGTTATATGCAGGGTTAGATTCATTAGAGTGTAATTTAGTAATGTAGTGTAAGGATAATTTAATACGACGTTGTGTAAGAGATGGTTCATCAGCCTCAACGTAGAGACTGTCAATAGGTGAAGTTCTGAAGGACCCAAGACAATGTCTTAGACCTTGGTGATGGACAGAATCTAATAGTTTCAGGTTGCTCTTGCAGGCTCCACCATATACGATTGAGCCATAATCATGTTTTGAGCGGACGAGTGATCTAAACTCTCTCAAAAAAGAAACGCAACCCCTGTATTCAGATTTTCAAAATAGGTTTTATGTATGTTATATTTTACCAAACTAACTTTTATGGAAATGTATTCAAATACTTCACATTATTAATGAGGATTATCATCCAAACAACCCCATTTTCACACAGAAGTGTAGTTTAATGCTTATTTCGGGAAAAACGCATGAAATGGCATTTCTGACTTTGCACAAAAAGACAAATGCACGTGCAATACATGAAAATGGCAGTTGATGTAAGGGAGTATAAAAGCTCGTGTGATTTCGTATCTTATTCATTGACTTGACGCCTAGAAGCAGCGTTAAAAATGCCACGATTGAGCAATGCTGACAGAAATATCGCCATTGGTCGTCTTCAAGCTGGCGAAAGTTTTGGAACTGATGCACGTCACTTTAACGTTCATAAAACAACGATATCTCGACTTTGGAACCGCTACACTAACTTTAATTCGACAAACGACCGCCCCAGAAGTGGTAGACCAAGAATCACGACCCACGCTCAAGATCGGTACATCCGAGTCCATCATCTACGCAATCGTCATGCCCTACCAACGGTGACAGCCACACAGATACCCGGATTGAGGAGGGTGTCAGCTCAAACAGTCAGGAACCGTCTGAAGGAAGTGGGTTTACGTGCTCGTAGACCAGTTCTTCGACCTGTACTGCGCCCCCTACATCGACGCCAACGACTCAGATGGTGCCGAAACGTAGAGATATGGACCTTACAAAACTGGAGGCGCATCTGGTTTTCAGATGAATCCTGTTTCCTTTTGCAACGTCACGACGGAAGACAGCGTGTGTATGGGAGACGTCAAGAACGTTTTGCGCCTGTCTGCATAAGACAAGTGGACAGATTTGGCGGGAGGAAGCATAATGGTATGGGGAGCCATCTCCTATAACCAAAAATCGAACTGACAGCCCAGCGCTATATCAACGACGTGTTGCAGCCTCACCTTCTCCCAGTTATTGATCGACAGAGACAGATTTTTCAACATGACAACGCCCGGCCTCATACCGCACATGCAACAGTGAACTTTCTGCAGAATTCTAACGTAAATGTCCTGCCATGGCCATCTAAATCTCCCGATCTCAACCCGATCGAATACCTATGGGACACCCTCGATCGACGCGTACGTCAACGTCAGCCTGCGCCGCAGACGCTACAACAGCTCTCTGTTGCATTGCAGGAGGAGTGGAGAGCTATTCCACAAGAAAACATCCGCCGACTTCTTCGTTCCTGTCCAAGGAGATGCCGTGCAGTGATTGAAGCTCGTGGGGCCCATACGAGATACTGAGGAAAACGCCCCCTGGTGACAAACTGGGGTCTATGAAATGGCATTTGATTTGAACATTTCAAACATGATTATATCAGTTATCAGTTTGCCAAATATCAGACCTGAGTCTTCACAAATAAAAAAGCTGTGTTGTCCCAAATCTTAGAAATAGAATTGTCAAAACACGAGGGTTGCGTTTCTTTTTTGAGAGAGTTTATATAAGTGAAGGAGTGTAGTCTGATCCCCTCCCCACTTTGAATTAGAAACAACCTTTAATAGATCGAGTGCTTTCAAGCATTTAGCTTTTAGGGATTTAATATGTGGCAAGAAGGTCAAATGTGAATCAAAAATAAGTCCCAAGAACTTAGCCTCTTCGACAATTATGATAGAGGTGTCACGTAGAAATAGTTCTGGGTCTTTAAGGGGTTTATATTTACGCCAGAAGTGTATGCAATTGTTTTTTGATTTAGAAAAATTTTCAAGACACCATTTATCTACTTTGTTTAAACACAGCTGCAGTTGCCGTTCAATATTATGCATATTTTTACCACGAAAAGAAATATTAAAATCATCCACAAATAACGATCCATCAATTGAATCGTTTAAGACTTTTGATAAACTGTTTATCTTTATACCAAAAAGTGTGACAGACAAAATACTGTCTTGTGGAACACCCTGATCCTGATTGTAATGATCAGACAGGGTAGAACCCACGCGGACTTGAAATTGTCTGTTATTTAAAAAGTTTCCTATGAATTCAGGCAAACGACCTCGCAAACCGAAATCATGTAAATCTCTTAAAATCCCATATTTCCAGGTTGTGTCATATGATTTTTCGAGATCAAAAAAGATAGACACAGCATGGTGTTTATTTATCAGCGCATGTTTCACAAATGATTCCAAACGCACTAAGAGATCGACTGTACTTCTGTTCTTACGGAAATCACATTGTATATCTGTGTTAAGGTTATTAGTTTCCAAATACCAAACAAGTCGATTATTTATCATGCGTTCCATGGTCTTGCAAACACAGTTAGTTAGTGAAATAGGTCGATAGTTGGACGGATCCGTATGATCACGTCCAGTTTGATGTATTGGTGCTACTATGGCGTTACGTTACCCGATGTCCAAATATCATCAAAAATATTTAGAAGAGTTTCTAGGCAGGATTCTGGTAAATGCTTCAGGAGTTGATAATGTATGTTATCAGCTTCTGTAGCAGTATCAAGAGCAGTATGGTGTTCATGAATAGAAAACGTTTCATTATAATCTTCCCCGTTATCTGAATTGATATTAATAGTTTTCTTTTCTTGTTTTTGATACTGCTGGAATTTAGGTAAATAATTACAAGAGGAAGAGTGTTTAGCAAGGGTTTCGCCCAGTTTATTTGCTACATCTGATGTATCCGTAAGTAACTGATCTCCATGTTTAAGATGATGGACAGTAGATTTAGTACCTTTGCCTTTAATTTTCTGGATCATGTTCCATACTTTGGACATGGGTGTCCGAGAATTTATTTTGGATACATAATTTTGCCAAGATTGGCGTTTGTTCTGTTTATAAGTACGCCGTGCTTTAGCATTTAAAATCTTAAATTTATTGAAATTATGCACCATAGGATGGCGACGGAAATAATGTTCTGCTGTTTTCCTTGCCTTCCTAGCTTGTTTCATCGCTGAACTTCATGGTTTTCGAATATGTGGAACTGCAGAGGACTTTGGTATACACTCATCATCTATGGAATTCATTTAATACCATAAGGAACGTCAATAAAACGTTCGGGTTTAAGTTTTTCAACACACAGTGTTTGATATAAATCCCAGTTAGCCTTTTTAAAATTCTGCCTTGACGATGGAGGAACATCAGATAGAGTTACAGCTTTTAATATAGGAGGAAAATGGTCATTTCCACAGAGGTCATCGTGGACTGACCATTCGAATTCATTTAGTAGTTCTGAATTTGTGAGTGACAAATCGAGAGCAGAATAAGTCCCTGTACCAGGGTGTGAATATCTGCTGAAGCCATCATTGGGTTGTGTCCATTTAAATCTCCCATTATAATACAGGGCTTCGGGAGCTGGTCATATAGAGCTTGAAAATCGGTTTTGGCAAACTTCGAAGACGGCGAAGTATAGAGAGAGCATAGCGTAAACGCTAAATGTAAAATAATTCTCACTGCGACAGCCTGCATATTAGTAATAAGTGGAACAGGGCTTTGAATAACGTTTTGTCTGACTAGAATGGATGATCCGCCAGTGGCCCTGTCACACAGAGGTGAAAAACAGTGATATGCATTAAAATGACGAAGGTCAAATGTATCTGTTTGTTTTGAATATGTCTCTTGGAGACAAAACGCCGAAGGTGTAAAATCTTGGACTAATAGCTGTAATTCATGTAAATTAGTCCTCAATCCTCTGCAGTTCCACTGTAGAATATTACTGGAATAAACTATCTTTTGGGGGGATTTATTGGTGATCTACCCCGCACTCTTTTGGAGGGCGACAAGCTATGTGCCCTAGAATGGACGTTTTCAGAAACGTCCATGTCCTCGAGAGACCCATATTTGTTAAACAAATCAATTTTGTTTTGTGACCCTTTCGGGACTCTGCCCTTTTAGGTTTAGTTTTAACGGTTTCTGAAGATTTTGGAGTTGATTGAGAAGATGCCTCATGATCAGAGGATGCTTCTGATTTGATGTGAGACGAAAGTGACCCTGGCGTTTGAGTAGATATTGTACGTGAAAAATCAGAGGAGCTTCTGATGTAATCCAAGTCAAGTCAGTTTGACAGCTTGCTGTTGATTTAAATTTGCTATACTTGCTTCCGACGGTGTTTTAGTTATGGACGCATAGCTTTTGTTAGGTTCAGAACATTGGACCAGTTTTTTTGCATCTGCAAAACTAATGTTTCGGATGAATTTTACTTTGTTGATCTCCATGTGGTACTTCCAGACAGGACGTTCTTTAGAAAACGATGAATGGCCACTTGTGCAGTTTGTACATTTCCTAACGTTACTGTCACAATCTTCTGTTGTATGTGTCTTTTCACCACAGTGTGCACAAAGAACAGACAATGTGCAGTTATTAAACCCATGGCCGAACTTTTGGCATTTGAAGCATCGAAGAGGGTTTGGAATGTACATTTCAACGTTTATGTTACAGTATCCTGCTTTTAGTGATTTTGGAACATTTGGGTGGACAATACATGTACGAGAAAGGACTTTAATGAAGTAAACATGTTTTATAACAACTGTCCACATGTCAAAACATTGATTAGAGAACAGTCTCGTGTCATGTTTTCTTGGTTCCCGCCCCATTTCGCAACTTAGTGCGATAACCAGTCCAGAATTTTATACTATGTCAGTTAATTGGATGCATATATATTATTCAGTATGATTTGATAAGTCTATGCACTTGAATATTGCAACACTAAGCTCCTTCTAATCCTAGCAAACACGTCAGACGGCGTGCTCTGTCGTAAAGCCAGCTCTGACAAACGAAAAACTGAAAATCGTGGAAATCTCAAAACGAGGCTCTGCCGCTAGAAAAATTTAGCTGTGTCTGACGGAACAGATATTACATCAACCTCATAATGCGTTACAGAACTACCCTGAATAAGTGCAAAAAAAAAACACATAACAGGTTTAACCAGTGAGCCAGATGCATTGTGACTCATTTTTCGACCTCATCAAACAGGGGGCAGTCTGCGATTCCATAGTTAAGGTATGCTGCCTCAACCTCGACATAAAGTATAGAAAGACAGTGTTATTAAAGTTCATAATTAGAATTCATTTATAAATATCATTTTCTTATGAAACAACGAATTGGAATTCCGTTTAACTAGAATTGTTTGAGGTGTCAATTTACACTTTCACACGAGAAAATTCGGATCGGCTGAAAGGTAGGTCAGTGTCCGAATAGGTTAATGAGACTTATGTTTCGGTATGAGGTGTACCTTGTCACAAAGAAGTCCAGGAAAGATCACAAACTCAGGTTTCAGGTTTTAACTGATTCAAGAATTACAACTGATTGGATGTACGGGCGTCTTTAAGGAATCTCTTCTCCGAAGGCGGTTCAAACATATTGTCCTGCTTTAGAGCATATACCTCTTACAGTATCTCATAACTAAAATCATTAAATAAGAATGTTTATGAAGTCTAATGAAATGTAAGAGGTATGTCCTAAAAGCGTCAATGTTAACTGATACATCATTTTACGTCCATTTGATTTACGTCCCTGTTGTGTCAGTTATTAACATATTATCATAAGTCACAGTACCTTGTAAGAACGGACTACCGATGTCATGCGGTCGGTCCTTTCAATGATGAACTGTTCATCCGTATTAGAGTCATATGGGCATGGAGAGTGCTTTAAGAAAATCCTTCTGTCTGAGGAGCAGACTGACCGTCTGTGTCAGTGGGTGTTCACTTTAGCAAACCATGCATCAGCTAACTGGCAGTGGAGATTTCTCAAGTACCGACTGGTACACGAACCAGTGTGTGGCCTTGAATAAATCATGTCCATAATAAACAAAAGAATCCAAAACAAACCGTATTCTAAGTATAATCAGGAGAATATTATAATAATCATTTTCTATATGTAACTTAAAACAAATCAAATGTACCGTGTAACGTAGATACATATATCTTTAAAGGCCGTGAAAATAATAGTACTGTTTTATTACACTTATAACAAATGTAACATTACCTTTAATGTGCCCCAACTCCTGTGCATCATATTAGAGGTTATTGCATAATGATTCTTGCCACATTAAATGAAAGGGATATATACATGCACAGTCGCACTAGACATCGTTCTTTGACAGTGACTGTTTTTCGTCCGTATTTTCTATGCTAACCTCCGCTCTAAATCCCTGCTGCCGTCGAAGTTACGTATCATTTGGTGGACCCTCCCCGACTCTGAGTACTGGGTGCTTCTCCCCTGCGCGAAGGGCAAAATTGTTGTTTGTTATGAACAAAATTTCATCGGGATCCGTCTCTCTTCGCAAACACCCAACAAGAACAACTGAACTCTAAGTAAGCCATGTACAGAAGAACACTTCTTCATTTTTATATGAAAACCGCGTAGATTAGTTGACCTCGTGGGTGCATTGCGCTTTAATGTTGCTTTCGGAGGAGACTTACCAAGTCAGAGCACGCTATGGAAACACTAATATACAGTGAAGATTAGTTGACTTTGTTTTTGACAAAAAAAAAAGAACCCTCCCCCCAAAAAAACAAAAACAAAACAGGTGGCCAGTATTCAATTGAACTGGGGAGTCTGCGTTAATTATAAATAAGCATTAATTGTAAAATTTTGATATGTACTGTAATTATAATATGAATTTTAATTTGTGAGAATGATTGAATGACTTTGACTGTAAGTGGCAATAGCTTTGAAAGGGGTTGACGTAATATAAAATTATTGAAGGGATGTAAGTCCCATTTCAGTCAAAGTATATTTAAACTTTCCACTCATTAATCGTAGGATATCTGTCCTTTTGAAGTCTGGTTAGATTTGTCTAAATTGCTTACAGCTGAAGGGATGGTGTATATCCAGCTGGGGTCCATGCAGGTAGCAAAGGTATTGTAAATCCCCATGGTCTCAAGTGTGCTGATCAGTGTTCAGTTGTTGGCAATCTTTAGCCTGTTTTCTATATTTGTACTGTTGTCTCCAGTGAAGCATTTTTATGTTAGGGTACTACTTTTAAATTCAGAACTGTTATAGTCTAGTAGTATTTTATCACATCGCTTTGACCCTTACTCCACCTATCCCCGGCCTGAGCCTAATCCTGTTGGTAGCGAGCATATCGTTTTTAAAGGGATCGAGACTCTAGACACGTTGTAACTTTAAATTACATACATTCCAGGCATGAAAGGAAAGTGGACCACAACTAAGATCGGACAACATTCCGTTATAAGATCGATGACTTGGAGCCCCATGTTTGCAAATGACTTTTATGCCCTGAGTATTCATTGGTCAAAACATGATATTGATCTTTACACGCTCAAAGGTAATTCGTTGGTGATACAGCCATCGATGGAGAGGATGGAAACTGTTACCGAGAGGACTTTTAAGCATCTCATAGACACAGGATCATGTCTAACAAACGATAGATTGAATTGCATATATGTGCTATTCTGGAAATTTGGTGGTATCATCGGCATCGAAACTTACCAGGAAGTCAATAGTCCACGTCGCCTGGTGCTGGAACGTAAAAGAGAGATAAACGTGTAAGTACAGCACACTCTGACTTAAACATAACATAACATATTCGTTGGAATAGGAGAAGAAACAATATGGCTAATTAGAACGCGATATATATATATATATATATATATATATATATATATATAATACCACTTCCCCTTTTTTACCTTTCTTATAATTGATATATACCATATATATTGTGTTTTGATTTACAGAAGATCTGGATACTATCATTTTTCAACGAGTATACTTGCATTTTCTCGGAAGTTCAGAGTGACCCTATATCAAGGCGAGAGCTCAGCAACAAAACGGTACAGCATTCATGTCGGAGAAGGTGCATTTTCGTTGAATGAGAAAAACTTTTCTGTGGTAGAAGGAATGAAAAAAATTAAGCAAATTAAATGGAATCCTGATGGCACATTTGCTTTCGCCATGTCTGATACGACCATGTATTTTCTGAATGATAAGGAGCAGGTGCTTTTTCAAGCAAAGCATAAGTGGAAGCCTTCGTTATCTCCTGTGTTCACCAACGCATCCGTATTGGTTGTTCAAGTTACTGGAACTTCTAAAGCTTTCCTTCATCTTCTCATACTCTAACTGATCTTTGTCCACTCTGTCGAAACTCACTTTGGTGCTTGGTTCGGTTACCATGTCGAAGTTGCTTGATGTCCCTAGCGCCCTATTTACATCAGCTGTTGTCAACTAGTCAGAAAACCTTTGTGGGATAGCTGAATTTGTTTCTTTTCTTGCAGTTTTAAGGTATTTGGTTGACATTTCAATATTCAAAGTGATTCCATAATTTCCATAATGCTACTTTAAAGCGTTTTTAGAAATTCCAGTACTTACTTTAAGCATTAAGAACTAATTTTCTATCTTTCAAACAGGGTCTGGTATGTTGATCGACCTTAAGTTGTTGGAGATCTATAGCCCGCTATTACATTGCTAGGCTGCAGACATGGTGTGATGAAAATAATGTACTATGTGCCTTTCAAGCAGGTTTTAGACCTGGCTATTCTACAGTAGACCATATATTTATCCTTAATGCTATTGCAACAAAATATTCATGCAAAAGAAATGAGAGAACTTAATGTTTACATATTGACTTTTGTAAAGCATTTGACAGTTTGAAACACCATATTCTCTTAAATGCTTTGTAACATGTTGGCGTGTCACGTAAATATTTCAACATTGTATCATCCATGTACAGCAGTCTGTCAGCCTGTGTGAGAACAAGCACTGGTTTGTCTCAATCATTTGTGTCAATCAATGTCGGTACCCGCCAGGGTCCTCAAATGTTTATCATATTCATTAATCATTTGTATACGTTATTGGGGGATGTAGATGGCAGAGGGGTGTTTATTTCACTCAATGTAGATGACTCGTATGCCTTTAATGTTTGCAGATGATGTTTCTGCTCTGGCAGATAGTTGTAACCAGTTACAGTTGAAGATAAATGCTCTAGTACTATTTTACAATATTACAGGTATTTGTGTAAATTTCAAGAAAACTAAGGTTGTAGTATTTAGACAGGTGTCCTGTTAGGTCTTATGAGAAATGGTACTACAAGGGAGATCCTATTGAAGTAGTTTTATCCTGTCGTTACTTAGGTTTAACATTTACTCCGAAACTTGCCTGGAGTAAGGTGCAAACAGTACTAGCATCTCAGGCAATACTAGCCATTAATGCTTTCCAGAGGAAAGTTGGTAATATTTCCTGTTCAGTCCTCTTTATGATATTCGATTCAATGGTTACTCCTATTTCATGTTATGGTTCAGAAGTCTGGGGATTATCGTATTGTAAAACTATCGAATCTGTTCATCTTGCTTTCTGCAAATATTTTCTTAAAGTCAACAAATCTATGTCATCAAATATGGTTTTAGGAGAATGTGGTAGGTATCCACTACAGCTCATGTTCACAACAAAGGTCATTAAGTACTGGTGTCACTCACTGCAGCTGCCCAAAGATACATTACCATATCAGTCCTACATGACGCTTAAAGCACTTGATGTGTGGGGGAGAATTGCATGGGCTAGTAAGGTTAAACATTTACTATTTCACTTTGGTTTTGGTTACGCCTGGTTAAGCCACAGTGTTGGAGATTCAAAGACTTTCATATCTATGTTCAAGCAACGGTTATGTGATAATTTACAGCAGACATGGTACTCCTCTCTGGAGTCTACACCTAAATGTTATCTCTACAAATCGTACAAATCTTTGTTGAATGTTGAAAAGTACTTATGTTGTGATTTACCTCTTCATGTAAGAACTGCTATTTCCAGATTTAGATGTTCAAACTTTAAAACTGCCATAGAAACAGAAAGATACACTAAACCTGATAGACATCTAAGGCTGTGTTGCTACTGCAAAAAGTATAATGTAAATGCCATTGAGGATGAGCATAACATTTTGCTGGAATGCGCACTATATGCAAATATTAGAAAGAAATGCCTCCGTAATAATCTAAAGAAGCCACACAACCTTATGTCTGTTGTTAACATTTTAAAAGATCCCAACACAAACAGTCATTATAATGTTTATTTCCTCTATCATGCTGAGTGTGTGAGTGAGTTAATATTGAACGTAACATCGGCATTATTTCAGCCATATCGTGACGAGAACATTTAACAATGAAAAGGAATACCTGTATATTGTAAAACCTGCCAACGAAGGACAGTAAAACAACTAGAATATCACAATCTGAATTAAAACGAACGTGGAAAGTTAAAACTAATATCACTATTAGGACAATACAATAAGAACAGGCTATAGATCACCATCAACTAAAGGTAGATCACCATACTAGAGGCCATGGGGACTTACAGTACTTCTACCACCTCCATGGCCCCTAGCTGGATTTACACAATTCCCTCAGCTGCTGGTGACTGTATGTAAGATTACCCAAAAATTAAAATGACAGAAACACTATGGCTAAAAGGAAGGTAGATTAAATTTGACTTCAAATGTTTTTGCGACTTACGTACCCTCTCAGGAGGACAATAATTTTACGGTACTTCAACTACCCTCGAGCATACAGCCACTAACAATCTCAGTTACTAATTTAACTTCCAATAATAAAATACTTATTTATTTACAAGTCACATAACAAATCTAAATCTTTTTAAAAAGCAATAATTAAATGAGAACTTACGGTACTAAAAAGATCCTTCATAGTTCTTGATTTGACATAGTTATCCATTGTGATGCAATATTCGATACAGTCAAGCAAGACATGCTTGACTGTGATTATTTCATCACAAGGGATGCAGAACGGAGGATCCTCACCTTTCAATAAGCATTCATGAGTATATCTTGTATGGCCAATACGGCATCGCCGCATGATGCCCTTTTCAAATCTGGACTGACAACCCAAGTAGGTGGAACCAATATACGGTTTTATTTCATATAATTTATGTATACCTACTTGGGTGTCCCACTTCTTTTGCATCAGATCACGGATCTAAGTTCTAATGCTAGCTTTGTAATCAGTGTATGGAAGTGGTGTCACAGATTTCTTGAGTGTTCCCTTGGCAGCAAGATCGGCCATTGCGTTACCTGAAATGCCTATGTGACTGGGTAACCAACAAAAGACGATGTCGTATTGGCCAGTAGGAAGCTTATTATACAATTCAATAATTTGAATTAAAAGTGGATGTTTACACGAAATATGTTTAATAGCCTGAAGTCAAGAAAGAGAGTCTGAATAGATTTATACTGTTTGTGTTTAGGGTGTCTTTCAATATATTTAACAGCCGTTAGTATGGCGTTAACTTCAGCTGTAAAAATAGAACTATTATCTGGTAATCTAGACGATATTGTTCTGGATCCAGTGACAGTGGCACAAGCCACTGCGCCACCGTCCTAGGACCCATCTGTAAATAAGGATTTATAATTGCTATATTTATGTTTTAGTTGATTATTTTCTTGTTTATATTGTAACTCATTAGTTTCTGATTTTTTAATATGTGTTCAATGTTAGGTCCACTTGGGGTCTGACCAACTGCCAAGGGGAGAGGAAAGAAAACGGAAAGGAGCTATATTGTCCAGAGGTGGAACAAGAGAAGACTTTTTGTTATACAAATCTTCATAAAGCGGATTGAACACACAGTTATAGGCAGGGTTAGCTTCATTAGAATATAATTTAGTAATGTATTGTAAAGACAATTTTATACGACGTTGAGTAAGAGATGGTTCATCGGCCTCAACGTAGAGACTATCAATAGGTGAAGTTCTGAAGGGCCCAAGACAAAGTCTTAAGCCTTAATGGTGGACACAATCAAGAAGTTTAAGGTTGCTCTTGTAGGCTCCACCATATACGATGGAGCCATAATCAAGTTTCGAACGGAACAGTGATCGATATAGGTGTAAGAAGGTTGCTTGATCCCCTCCCCACTTTGAGTTGGAAACAACTTTCAACAAGTCAAGTGCCTTCAGGCATTTAGTTTTAAGGGACTTGATATGAGGCAGAAATGTTAAATGTGAGTCAAAGATTAGGTCCAAGAACTTGGCCTCCTTTACAACTTTCATGGGAGTGCCATGTAGAGATAGTTCAGGGTCCTTATGTGGTTTATATTTTCTTCAAAAATATATACAATTAGTTTTGGATTTAGAAAATTTAAAGCCGTTTTCAAGACACCATTTATTTATTTTGTTTAAACAAAGCTGCAGTTGCCGTTCAATAGTATGCATATTTTTACCACGACAAGAAATATTAAAATCATCCACCAATAACGATCCATCAACTGAATCGTTTAAAACTTTTGATAAACTATTTATCTTTATGCTAAAAAGTGTGACAGTCAAAATACTGCCCTGTGGAAGACCCTGAAGCTGATTGTAATGGGTATAAATTGAGGTAAACGACCTTGCAAGCCGAAGTCATGTAAGTCTCTTAAAATACCATATTTCCAGGTTGTGTCATATGCTTTTTCGAGATAAAAGAAATTAGACACAGCATGTTGTGTATTAATTAGTGCATTTTTAACAAATGATTCTAAACGCACTAAGTGATCGACAGTACTTCTGTTTTTGCGGAAACCACTCTGTATATCAGTTATAAGGTTATTTGTTTCCAAGTTCCAAACTAGTCGATTATTTATTATGCGTTCCATGGTCTTGTAAACACAGCTGGTTAGCGAAATAATTGGATAGATCCGTATGATCACGTCCAGGTTGATGTATTGGTGCTACCATGGCGTCACGCCAAAAGAGAGGAGGAAAGTTACCCGATGTCCAAATATCATCAAAAATATTTAGGAGAGGCAGGATTCTGGTAAGTGCTTCAGGAGTTGATAATGTATCTTATCAGCTCCAGTAGCAGTGGCACGAGCTTGATCAAGAGCAGTATGGAGTTCATGAATAGAAAACGTTTCATTATAATCTTCCCCATTATTAGAATTGAAATTAATAGTTTTCTTTTGTTTTTGTTTTTGATATTGCTGGAATTTGGTACATAATTTGAAGAGGAAGTGTGTTTAGCAAGGGTGTCACCTAGTTTATTAGCAATATCTGATTTATCAGTAAGCAATTGATCTCCATGTTTAAGATGATGGACAGTAGATTTAGTACCTTTACCTTTGATTTTCTGGACCATGTTCCATACTTTGGACATGGGTGTCCGAGAATTTATTTTGGATAAATAATTTTGCCAAGATTGGCGTTTGTTCTGTTTGAAAGCGATTTGGCATTTAAAATTTTAAATTTATTGAAATTATGCACCATGGGATGGCGACGGAAATAATGTTTAGCTGTTTTCCTTGCCTTCCTAGCTTGTTTGCGCTCATCGATGAACCATAGTTTTCTTATGTGTGGAACTACAGAGGAATTTGGTATACACTTATCATCACAAAAGCATTTAGTAGCATCAGGAGCGTCAATAAAACGTTCAGGTTTAAGTTTTTCAGCACAAAGTGTTTCATATAAAGCCCAGTTAGCCTTTTTAAACTTTTGTCTTGATGATGGAGTTACAGACTTTAATGCAGTAGGAAAATGGTCACTTTCACAGAGGTCATCGTGGACTGACCATTCGAATTTCATTTAGTAGTTCTGAATTTGTCAATGACAAGTCAAGAGCAGAATAGGTCCCTGTACTTGGGTGTAAATATGTGTTGGAACCATCATTATAAATACAAAAATCATTGTCAAAACAAAAGTCCTGCAACAATTTACCTTTAGTGTTTGTAGTTACACTACCCCAGAGTGGGTTGTGCCCATTTAGATCTCCCGTTATAATACAGGGCTTCGGGAGTTGGTCATATAGAGCTTGAAGATCAGTTCTGGCAAACGCCGAACATTGCGAAATATAGAGAGAGCATAGCATAAACGCTACATCTGAAGTAATTCTCACAGCAACATCCTGGATATTAATATTATATCATTTGACACAGGGCTTTAAATAACGTTTGGTCTGACTAGAACGGATAATCCGCCAGTGGCTCTATCACCCGGAGGTGAAAAACGATAATACGCATTAAAATGATGAAGGTCAAATGTATCTGTTTGTTTTAAATATGTCTCTTGCAGACATAAAGCTGGAGATGTAAAATCTTAGACTAATAGCTGTAATTCATGTAAATTAGTCCTCAATCCTCTGCAGTTCTACTGTAAAATATTATTGGAATAAACTATCTTTTGTGGGGATTTGTTGGGGATCTACCCTGCACTCTTTTGGAGGGCGACAAGCTATGTGCCCTAGAATGGACGTTTTCAGAAACGTCCATGTCTTCAAGAGACCCATATTTATTAAACAATGGAATTTTATTTTGTGACCCCATAGGAGCTCTGCCACTTTGTTGTTGAAGATGACTTATGATCAGAGGACTTTAATGTAGTAGGAAGTCATTCCTCAGTCTGGGATGATATAGCAGGGTATAAAACGTGGGGAGTCGGAACTTATCCAAGTCAAAGTAGTCTGGCATCCTGTGGATGATTTTGTTATTTTAGAGCTGGATTCAGATGATGATTTCGCTACTGTAGCATAACTTTCTGGAAGGTCAGATCTCTTCACCAGTTTCTTTGCCTCAGAAAAAGAGATATTTTGGGTGAACTTTATTTTGTTAATCGCCATTTTGCTCTTTTTTTTACACCTTTTATCGAGCACTGGTCCGTTCGAAACTTGATTATGGCTCCATCGTATATGGTGGAGCCTACAAAAGCAACCTTAAAATTCTTTATTCTGTCCACCACCAAGGCATAAGACTTTGTCTTGGGTCCTTCAGAACTTCACCTATTGACAGTCTCTACGTTGAGGCTGATGAACCATCTCTTGAGCAGCGCCGTATAAAGTTAGCTTTACAGTACATTACTACGTTATACTCTAATGAACCTAACTCTGCCTTAACTGTGTTTTCAATCCCCTCTATGAGGATTTATACAACAAGAAATCTTGCTTGTCCCGCCTCTAGGACATAAAATTAAACCTTTCTTTCCTCAGCCGGCATTAAGCTGGAAAACATTGCTTCCTCCCGTCTTCTTTCGTCTCCTCCTTGGCAGTTGGTCAGGCCCCAAGTCGACCTAACATTGACTACATTTAAAAAAATCAGAAACTAATGAATTACAACACTAACAAGAATGTCATCAATTAAAACATAAATATAACAATTATAAATCCTTACTTACAGATTGGTCCAAGGACAGTGGCACAGTAGCTTGTGCCACCATCATTATATCCAGAACAATATCGTCTAGATAACCAGACAATAGTTCTATTTTTATATCTGAAGCTAACGCCATATTAACAGCTCTTAAATATATTCAAAGACACCATAAACATAAACAATATATAATTTATTCCGACTCTCTTTCCTGCCTTCAGGCGATTAAAAATCTTTCTTGTAAACATCCACTTTTAATTGAAATTATCGAATTATGTAATGATCTTGCTACTGGCCAATACGACATCGTCTTGTGGTGGTTACCCAGCCACGTAGGCATTTCCGGTAACGCAATGGCCGATCTTGTTCCTTATTCTGAATACAAAGCGAGCACTAGAGTTTACACTCATGATCTGATGCAGAAGAAGTGGGACACCCAAGTGGGTACAAACAAACTACATGAAATTAAACCCTATATTGGTTATACATACATGGGTTGTCAGTCCAGATTTGAAGAGGTCATTTTGCAACGATGCCGTATTGGCCATACAAGATACCTTTTAAAAGGTGAGCATCCTCCGTTTTGTATCCCTTGTGATGAGAGAGTCACAGTCAAGCATATCCTGCTCGACTGTGTTGAATTCTCCATCATAAGGGATAAATATTTCAATGTAAAAACAATTAAGGACCTTTTTAACACAGTCAGCGCTCATTTAATTATTGGTTTAAAGGAAATTGATTTCTTGGTTGAATTTTGAGTAATCTGTTCTGTATATAGATGTATTTTAATGATTGGTAGTTTAGGTTAGGAACTAGAATTGTTAGTGGCTGTACCCTCAAAGGGGCTTGAAGTATCGTAAAATTATTGTCCTCCTGAGAGGGTACGTAAGTCCACAAACCTTCGATGTAAATTTAAATCTACCAGCTTTTTGATCGTAGTATTCTTGTTGTTTTTAATTTGGTTAGCATTTTGTATACTCGCCAGCGGTTGAAGGATGGTGTAAATCCAACTAGGGTCCATGCAGGTAGCAAAGGTACTGAAAGTCCCCATGGTCCCTAGTATGGTGATATCCCTTCAGTTGCTG
Source organism: Haliotis asinina (assembly GCF_037392515.1). Lineage (NCBI taxonomy): Eukaryota > Metazoa > Mollusca > Gastropoda > Lepetellida > Haliotidae > Haliotis > Haliotis asinina. The sequence goes on along the minus strand of NC_090281.1, from coordinate 34,173,914 downwards.
GCGATCTATAGCCTGATTTTATAGTGTATTGTCCAAATGGTGATGTTGTTTTTAACTTTCCATGCTAGTTTTAATTCCATTTGTGATATTCTAGTTGTTTTACTGTCCTTCGTTGACATGTTTTATAGTAGACATATAATTAATTTTGATATTAGATGTTCTCGTCACGATATCGCTGAGATATTGCCGATGTGACGTTAAATTTTAACCCACTCACTTATAATAATGCCGTCTTTCAAGCGAATTAAATCGTCCCAAAAGAAATGGACAGTGTCAAGCGTACACTAGATGTTTATTTACCTTCGGGGAGAAATTATCAGATAACAACAAGAAAGAGAAAGATTAAATTTCATACAAAAACATTCAAGTTTCTGGTGTCCTGTTTCGTTCCATTGCAAAATGTGGCCTTGTTAATTGATATCATCTCAGTTAAGATTCATTAATTAACATGCCTTCTTCCTTGTTAATTGATGGTAAGCCAATCTAATTCTTGATTCCCGAAAGCTAGTTAAATTGGTTTTTATGTTTACTTACTGTAGATTTTTCTGGAGTATTTTCTCATGATGTCATTGTGTTTGTTTTGGTTGTTTTCCTAAACAGAATAAATTGAGTTATGACCTATGCACCCGAGTCCTGTCTCTGCCACATTATGCAATTAAACAGGTGTGATACTTGTACATATGATATGTTTTATGTCTATGGGTTGCAAATAAACTACATCCATTTTTTCTCGGATGACTCGATCTGACGGAAACTGGTGCAAACGCTTGTCAGTTTCAAGTCCTGCTTTGTACTTGGACGAATGACAATTTCGAGTAGTTAACCATCTCTACTCAAATGATTTTTGATTGGATTGAAGGCAAATTCAGAGATTGCAATTGATTTACAAAACCCAGCATATCTGTATACAGACAGACAGACAGACAGACAGACAGACAGGTTTATTTCGTAGATATGGCCATGAGGCCAATAGTACAAAATGACATCTTGTGTTAACACAAGAAAATAAATGGTGATTTACAAAAATTTACAAAATTTAAATGTCATATTTACAAACATTTACAACGATTGTAAAGGTGATGTTTACAAGGCTTGTAAACTTTTGTAAATTTAGGAAGGATTTTACCACTACTTCTTTCAATTTTTCCATTTCTCAAGAATCCCCATGACTCTGTATACTTACTAATTTATTATTCTTTTTGTTCTGTTAGAGTTCTTACTGTTGGTATGCATAATAGATCTTGTATGTGACATATTTATTCATGAAAACTGAATGGAATAATGGAAAGGAATAAGCCATAATTTGTATAGTCCATTTGTGCTTTATATCAATGCAACTGCGTCTGGTGCATGAAAACATGAAAGTTGATGTGTACGGCCAGCATTGATCTATATACCAAGTACTTGTGACTGTTAAAACAGATGTCTTGCCTTTGTTCGAGATCATCATCCCAAGCTCATTCCGGTGATTTTACCACTCTACTCCGTGGGAACTATATGCATTCTCTAAATAACACCTGTCACTAGACCTTTTATGTTGGTGCTCATTAACGGTGTTATGCAATTGGCGTATTCAAGAAATCTCATAAACATGTCAATAGATAATTGGTTGTGATGTCAGTACGTGTGGATTGAGCAAATACTCAAATGAATTAATACAAATCATTGTGTAACAAGATTTATATAATCATTTACAAGAAGTATGTTACAGAATATTTAAATGGTGCGTGCCGGTCTATCATTGGTATGTTCATGTTCGGCGTACATAATTTTTTAATTTATCATTCATACATAAAACATAACTTACATAACTGTACACTCTGTTTTGCATTTGGTAACTTTCGCAAATATAAGAAATTCTAAAAAGTGCTACACAATCATACACCATCAGTGTCAACAGTGATAGTTCACTTTATACACAACTGACTCAACAAGATGGGAAAAAACTTTTCCATACTCTGTCATGGTCTTCCTTTCTGCTTGAAGATGTTTGTTGTCTTTAGTCTATGGTTACTTCGGTGAGTATCCATAATTTTGCTATCAAGACACCAAAAATAATTATCTTACCAATAACATTCTCATAAAGGCTCTATATTAATACAATTAGTTTGTATGTGTGGAATGCACTTTACAAAGGTAAATAAACCAAAGTTCTAATACAAGATTTTCATATGACAAACCACGAGGTTAATTCTTCAATCATGTTTAGTATCAAATCTAAAAGAAGAAGTGACGAAGAGGTAGGCAGATCTTCAGATGGACAGATTATTAAGATCAGATAATTCACTATTTCCATATAAGATTGTCTTCAAGCTTTACCCATGTTTGTAATTCAAATTTATATACATATGTGACAACACATGCTGCATTTAAATTTTGTATTGTATGTTGTATGGTACCGGTGTCGATGTAAACTGTAATGCTGTTCACAATCCCATTTAATTGTTTTTCAATAAAAAACAAACACAATAATTAAGCACAAAAAATGAGATGTGTAAATCATTCCAACTGCTGGTGATTGCTGTGTGGGATTAGTTAAACTACCAAACCCAGTTGAGCATACCTCATAATCCTCTTACTCTTAAAATAAACAACTTCAGTCCAAAGAGGATATCACTAGTGGGATTATTTGGCTGATTTGAGTTAGTGTTTTGATAACGCTTAGTCTTGATGAACAACAACAACAACATGGTCAATTGGTAAAAGTCATATTAACGTGACATACCTTTATTTACATGTTTCACAAACCGTTGTGTACACGTGCACTGTCCATGGTATTTCATGGTTGGAGAAGTTATAGAGAGGAAGAGTAACTCAAAGTAATTTGATGACCTTTTGAGATCTAAATACATATATGAACACCCGTTTGGAAAATGCAGTTGATCATTGCACACCAACATACGGACATTTTTGCTGTCGTGAATTTGAAACTTTACATCTACAAAGCCGTTCAGAATGTCTGTCAGCGATATTTCTTCAGAGGGCACATTCAGCTCAGGTGAGTATATTGCAGATGACGCATGTATATTATTTGTAAAATCAGTAAGGCAATCCTGATGACGCCATGTGTTCCTTCAGCAGCATGGTTGTTGAGAAATCTTACACTCAAGACTACCATATCATTTAGCAGGGAGCTCAATACACAGAGTCGTAGAGTATCCCTGCCATTCAGTAAGTGTTTAGTATATTGAATCACGATATGAGAACAACAGCCCAACTAATTGGCTGATCAAAGGTTTACTACATGTCATAAATATCCTTCCTGGGACTTAATCAGGCTATGTGGAATATATTCCCCAGGTAACACCGGCTGTTTTTTTTGTGGTTGAGCTGAAGGATTACCTGTTGCATGTAATTTCAATTATACTGTACTGTAATGTATAATTAGTATAAGACTGATTTTGGACGTATTCTCACAGACGTAAAACGGTCTGTTTTATGTTTTAAGACATAGGTTTCATCAAAGACAACAATGACGGAGCAATACAGACTAATCCCAGTAATTATGCATATACGTATTTTGGGTTCCAATATCACACGTCATTATATGGATGGAATAGTGACCTTAATAGATATATCCTTTTCAAAATCGCTGAGGCATTTCAAAATCAAATTTAACACAAATATATTTTAAAAACTAAATTGATTGTTTATCTCTTTGTAAATGTTTGTAATGTTTTCAGACAGGAAATTCTTAGACGATGTTGTACTAGCAGCAATTCGACTTTATTTAAGACTTTAGTTGTAATACCTGCTAGTCATTTTGTTAGGTTTTTCAAAATGCTACTTGCATTTTTCCCATGAATTTACTTTCACAGACAACTGTGAGGCAGGCTCTACGGAATGCTGACTCTGTAAGAGGAATGACCCTAAATCCACAACAGATGTAAGAATATAATTTAATATGATTTAAATACAGTAACTGCAAGAGTTTCAATGCATTAAACCATTCAACAAGTAAAACTTCTGGTGTTTCTACAATAGCCTCGACATGAATTTATCTTCATTGTGCAATAAATTTTGAATTGTATTTTTTCAGGTTGGAAACAGGACAGAATAAGGACGCTAAGGCAGCTCTCCCTGTTATTGCGCATGTTGAGTTTCAATGTATTGCAGTTCTGCTTAATGCTCTGTCCTATATGCATCAGTGCACAGCAAAAATGAGCACAACATACTGTCATATAAATAAGAATGCTCATTTCTTGAGCTCCAAACGTGACTTTTGTTGCACAATAAAATTATGCAACAAAATGTGATGTTCATGGGCGATTTTGTTCAACCGTTTGAATCGGTTGCATGTGTTTGGTGACGACTTCTTGTTATAATTCTGTAATCACTCTATAATATACGTCAGTTTTATTGAAACATAAGGTTTCTGTCAGGGTATTGTATCTTGTTTGTTGCAGTGGCTATGACAAGATGTTTGCAGACAAAAAAGGAAACCGTCTCAAGAAAGAAAAACAACCAAAACAAACACAGTGATGTCATGAGAAAATGTTCCAGAAAAACTACAGTAAGTAAACATGAAAACCAATTTAACTAGCTTTCGGGAATCAGGAATTAGATGAAACTGTTTTAAGAGGATGCACTATGTAACTTAGCTTACCATCAATTAACAAGGAAGAAGGCATGTTAATTGATGAATCTCAACTGAGATGATATCAAGGCATTAGGCCTTGTTAATTAATGAACCCTTACTGGCATGAGTTGCTCAACAATGAACAAGGGATTAGGCCTTGTTATGTGTGGCTTTGTTCAAGGCTGGGAGATACAGTAACAATCACCCCACGGTATTAATCCTAGTCTGTCGTACAGACCCTGAAGTATATATATCCAAGAAAGCCCACGCAAGTCTAGAAAATGTGGCAAGTCTAGATTTCCTTAGCTTCAGAAAATGAAGAAAGTAGGGGCTCCATTTCATTATTTTTTTCACTATGAACGTTTTTCAGTAAAATATGTTCATTTCAGAGACTAGTTGTTAGTCTGTATTAATCCGTGTGATCTTTCAAAGGAGAAAAAAGGTTGTACCATACAACACCTGTGTTCTAATGCACTAAATACACAAGTATCAATAATACTTGCTATGAGATTATGAGAATAACCATTGATTCTATTTTCACATTGGGTTACCATTCACTTAATGCAAGTATAATCATATTGACTGTTTTCTTCAGAAATCGAGTCGAAGGGATGCGACAGGCAGACCTCCCGAGCCATAAGAAAGCAAAATATGAACCAGTATTAAAGAATGCACATCTACAATGCTACCCCATTGTTGTTTATTGTATATTTGATTATAATGTGTAACATGTTTTCCGTAAATTTGTAAGTGGAATGTTTTTGTATGAAATTTAATCTTCCTCTTTCTTGTTGTAATCTGTAAATAAACATCTAGTGTAAGTTCGACACTGTCTATTTGTTTTGGGGTAATTTCATTCGCATGAAAGACATGAGTATTATAAAAGTGAAACAAATTCCGCATTATAGAATACCATTTCCATCAATACTGCAGTATTGGCCACGGAGCACTATCAAGCGAACACCAAATTTATTTCAATGTTATGATATGCTAAATTCCTTGTTCACGCGTCATGAAACAAATTCAGCACATTACAACTTTCACCACCTAAACAACCCACTCCTCGGCGCATTATCGCGATGATGACACTGCAAGATGTCAAACAAACCTACAACTCAGCAGAAACAATTTCAAAATGTTTTTTATCCAATTTTTTTTTTATCCAAGAAAGATGCAGCAGAGTTGCGGGGGAAATAGACGCAGTGTGACTCGCCACACCTCAAATATGGTTCCTATGCCATATGAATAAAATGACAATGCACAAAGCCGAACGAAGGCCATTCTGTGTATTTTACAGGCACAAGGTGGATAACAACTTACTAGTATTGATCACGAGCTAAAAAAACCCAAAACATATGAAATATCAACATGTCAAATATTCCACCACTATAAGTACTAGTACTAGTAACATATATTCCATTATATCAGTTCTGCTGTTTGTAAGAAAATAAATAAAATTACAAGCGTACAATCGCGATTCAGAAGTGCAATTTGTTGTACCAGGGAGCCTATATAGAGTATTGTAGAGTATCCCTGGTTGTACTTGGACTTACGTCCCTCGTAAAGAAGCCCGAGGGAGACCAAACCCAGTCAAAGCTGGTGGATGTGCACTCAAGTGTAACGACGGTAACCGATTGTCTGCTTCATTTGCTGATACGCCGAGCGCTCATAAGGTGGGGCCCATAGTGTGTTCAGAAAGATGTATTTGATGGGCATTTTAGAAGTATGGCGAGTCACAAGAAAGTAAGATTCTTTGTGGATATCAACTTTTTTTATTGTATATGATGCATCGTTTCAGTATGGATTGATATACCGTTGTCAAACAAAATCATATACTTTATGTTGTTATCCATAAAGAATGTATGTAGAGATGTTGGGTTTTGTAAATCTCTGAATTTGCGTTCGATCCAATCAAAAGTCATCTCAGTAGAGATGGTGAACTACTGGAAACTGTCATTCGTCCAAGTACAAAGCAGGATTTGAAACTGACAAGCGTTTGCACCAGTTTCCGTGAGATCCAGTCATCCATGAAAAACGGATGTAGTTTGTTTGCAACCCAGAGACATAAAAAACATGTAATATGTACAAGTATCAAACCTGCTTTATTGCATAATGTGGCTGAGACAGGACTCGGGTGCATGAGTCATCAATCAATTTATTTTGTTTATGGCGTATAGCCTGATAGGTGTTAAGTTTAAATGGCATGTGGTCAATGATTGAAGCTGTGTATTGCATATTGTCTTTAGCAGACAGGCAGCCATACATATAGGTGTGAATAAACCAGACATTAAGCTTTCTCAGTGATAGAGGCTGCTTCTTACAATCAACATGTTTTGTTATGTAACGAGTAGATTATTTACTTGTTTGTGTACACAACCAAGATTAGACTACTGCTCACGACCTCATACTCCGGGCATGCATACTGTTTCAAGCTCCGCGAACCTATTCACTGCGCATGCGTTATGGGCGCAGCACAGCACAACTGTTGAAACAACTTCTTCCCCCAGCACTGGGTGAAATTTAGTGAATCGCTTGAACTCCGAATTCGCGGATTTTTTTCCATCGCGGTTTTTTTTCTTTATAGGCTGAATTGGCATTTTCTATGATTTGTTTCGGTAACTGCATACCGAAAAGTATCAGAATCTGCAAAGTTGTGTTTTCCTTTTTTATGTGACCTTTTAGAAAGTTTCGTTCCATGAGATAACCTGTCAAAATAATACAACATATCAAAAATGCCCTATGCTCCAGGGTGGGCAGTTCTCTGTGGAGGTCTTGATGTTTCTTTTTCTTTGGGACAGTGTCTGGCCAGCACTATGTTGCACCATGTTCAGTTTATTAATTTGCGTACCCAGTTCAACATGAAATTTATCACCTCGAAAACGTTGGGATGGGTTTTTCGAACAAGTTACTTTAACCTCCCATGCCAACCTCTTACCTGTTATTTGTCCAGGGCACATTTCTGTCATGGAGTTCTATTCCTGAAGGTTGTTGTTTAGTCATGTTAAATATAGCAGTATGTGTTAACTGCAACTAGCCCGTGTACAACAGGTGTAGTCCCACGAAGCCTAAAATTATTCAGTTAGGTACAGTTCACTCGGCTTATTGGACTTCATGCCTCAATGATTTTATGGGATTATGGTGGATTGTTGCTTGGCTGACCACAGAAAGGAAGAATCAACAGAAACAACAGAAATCAAATATGATTGTAAAGTATTTCAAATGGTGACCTATCCCATCTGTATCACTGGTTCTATTGGTAAAGGTTCAATCGACCACATGATTCATAGCAACATATACTGTCATGTGTTATGTTATCACAACACAATCTCTATCATTTAGCATATTATCACAGGTGACAAGGTGATATTGTTTATGGCATTGTTATTCACTGTTCCCAAACACAAAATAAGTGGGATACTGAGTCAGAATTCTTTTCTAAACAGCTTGCGCATAGTGAAAGAAACACACATGCATCTTCACTCCACCGAACACTGTGGTAAGAGCATCAGTATCCTACCTGTAACAGAGTGACCACTCTCCACTGAACAGTGGTCTGTCCCACTCTCATTTCACGCCCCAATTACCTCATTATGTCCAGGGGTCAAACTGTAATTAGTCTTTGGGATTTATTAGGTGTGAATTTGAGGCCTTGCGGACCGTTGTACCATCACCCACCACTTATCTCCCCTTGTGGATCTTTACAAGTTGTAAATGTCTTGTAAACATCATCTTTCCAAGCTTGTAAATGTCTTGTAAACATCATCTTTACAAGAGATTTACAAGCTTGTAAAGGTGAACTTTTTTTCCAGTGTAAATTACTGCAGAGCGCCTGGACAAGATTTTATTTACAAAAATTGCAAGACGGAGCATAATGTTATGGTTCTTAGTATTTAGGAGATGTATAAATTTATGTATATCCGGGTTCATGGAATAGATACTTGGTATATAGTGAGTTCTTTCTGCTGCATAAAGAGGACATTTCATCAGCACATGATACTCATCCTCTGGTGTATATTTGCAATAGTCACACATGGCTAAACTCAGGTCAGTGTCTTTAGATCTTCTATACCCAACTACTTTCAGATTAGTGGAGCCGCATCTAAATTTTGTTAAAGCTCTGCGCAGATGTTGAGAAGAGAGTGCAGTCAAATACAGTTCTGGAGCAATGTCTAATTTGAAAGTAGAGTACATGTGCAGTGATTTGGAGTCCCTTATATCCTGTGCCCATTCCTAGTAGTATATGTCTTTACAACGTTGTTTGAAAATATTTAGAAACAGTTCACAATTCCCAACGTTTTGGTATAGCCATACATAAGCAAAGCCATGTTGAAATAGTATTGACCGTACTGCCGAAGCCCAGTTGCCATCCCCGTTATCGTCTAAACGTTTAAGCATATCGTACACGCGACGCGAGTAACGTGAATCCGGTTGCCGAAGCAGACGTACCCAAAATGAAACAACTCGTGACATGTAGTTTACACGCAGAGGATGTCTCCCACATTCGGCTAAAGCCGCCTTGTTCGGTTTATGATAACCCACGTGTAGTACGTTTTTACAGAATTTTGAGTGTACTTTTTCTATTTCATGGCGGATAACAGTTCCCCAAATTTCTATCTCTATAAATTGCATCTCTATATACATTCTTTATGGATAACAACATAGTGTATATGATTTTGTTTGACAACGGTATATCAATCAATAGTGAAACGACGCATCAAATACAATGCAAAAAGTTGTTATCCATAAATAATCTTTCTTTCTTGTGACTCGCCATACTTTCATATTAAAATGCCCATCAAACACATCATCTTTCTGAACACATTATGGGCCCCACACTATGAGCCTCGGCGTATCAGCAAATGAACCAGCCAATCGGTAGCCGTCGTTACACTTGACACTTTGGTCTCCCGCGGGCTTCGTTACGAGGGAAGCCCAAATACAACATATTGCACTTTTGAATCATGATTGTACGCTTAAAAAATTTATTTATTTGTTTTCCTACAAACAGCAGAACTGATATAATGGAATATGTGTTACTAGTACCAATAGTGGTGGAATATTTGACATGCTGATATTTCATATGTTTTTTTTTTATCTCGTGATCAATTGTGGTAACACCAAATACTAGTAAGTTCTTATCCACCTTGTGCATGTAAAAACACAGAATGGCCTTTGTTCGACCCCCCACCCCCTGCCAAACTCACTCCATTGTCTACTTCCTTGGAAATAACCTTTCAAACGCACTCAATAGACTAGACATACTACTGCCAATACACTAGACATAACAATTAAAACAGACTGGGTCTACTATAGTTTGAGGTAATACAGAAAGTCTATGCATTGTCATTTTATTGACATAGGAACCATACATGAGATGTGGCGAGTCACACTGCTTCCATTTCCCTCGCTATAATTAATGCTGCATCTTATTGGACAAAAAATACATTTTGAAATTGTTTCTGATGAGTTGTAGGCTGGTATGACATCTGTCATGCAGTGTCATCATCGCGATAATGCGCCGAGGAGTGGGTTGTTTACGTGGTGAAAGTTGTAATGTGCTGAATTTGGTTTATGACGTGTGATATCATAACTTTTAAATAAAGTTGATGTTCGCTTGATAGTGCGCCATCGTCAATACTGCTCTGTTGATGAAAATGGTAATCTATAATGCGGAATTTGTTTCACTTTTATAATAATCCCGGCACCCGTGGCGAGCTACCTCCTCGTGGTGGGTGCTGGGTTACGCCAAGAGCTCGCCGACACCCCCGTTGTGGACCCGGGGGGATATTTGGTCCACCAACCCGTTTGCCGTGGGTTGCGGCCCTGTGTCCGTGGAGGGGGGGATTCTGGTGGTTGAGGGCAATAGGGTCCTGGAATCGCGTTCCTGTTACTCAACACACCACTTTGACCCTGACTTCACCTAGACGGGTGGTAGAACTGGCCCAGTTCTATCAATCTGCTGGTCACGCCATGCCCTGCGCGTGGGCAATATTTTTATTGCATCAGTTGAATATAATTGTGCATTTGTGAAATGAATGTTTATGTCAGAACTTATTTACTATTCGTTTGCCTAGAGTCCTATGCCAGAAGGCGGTGGCTCATGGGCCGATCTGGTGATGTCGACCTCTAAATTCTGTATGTCCCCAAGTTTCTGTTAAGAGCCGAACCAGCCTGACATAATGGTTGGTGGACAAAAATAGCTTTTTATGTCGTATTCACTGGACTATATCACCCTTGTATCCCTGGTGTTTGCATGCTGGATATCCGCTGCAGATGGACTCTGTCCTTGTTGACACTCGGTGGCGGGTGGGGAGCAAGGGTGCTGAACATCTCAGATACATCATGAATCAACTACATTCTGGTTCCGCTAGAAATGACAAGAAAAGGCGTCTGGAGGCTGAAGATATTTCAGTTCCAAAACAACAAGACAACTGGTCAAAATTTATTGACGTTTCAAATGGTGAACCCCTCAAATTAAATCCTTTTTTGATTTCCAAGACAATCCAATCTACATGTGGAGAAGTCAAAAACGTCTCATGTCTCCGTGGTGGTCAGCTACTTGTAGAATGTGCAGGAGACAGCAGTCAATTAATCTCTTGCAACAACACCAGTTTGCAAATGCCAGCATTAAGGTCACTAAACATAAAACCCTCACTTCGATTAGAGGATTTGTTCGAGACCGAGCCCGTTGTTTGTCGGACATGTCAGTAGAGGGAATCGTTGAAGAAAGATCAAAATGTCACGTCTGTAAAGCGTTTCACAGTCAAGAAACAATATGGTAGAACTGTTCCAAGCAACACCTATCTGTTTACTTTTTCAGTGAGCTCAATCCCTAAATCATTAAAAGCTGGTTATTTCAATATCGGAGTGGAGGTGTACATTCCGACTCCACTCCGATGTTATACATGTCAGAAGTTTGGACATGGCTCAAAATCCTGCCGAAATGTACATCGTTGGCACCGTTGCAGTGAGGATCATGAAGATGCTCACTGCAGCAAAGATCCTAAATGTGTAAACTGCAGAGGTAATCATGTTTCGTCATAAAATCCTGCCCTGAATTGCAGATCCAATCCAAAATCCTGAAGTTGAAATATGAAAGTAACATTTCCTTTTCTGAGGCCAAAAAACAAGCACGTCAAATGCAGTCGACATCATCTTCGACAATCAGTTATTCAGCTGCTTTCTCCAGAAAACCCTCATGAGTGTCGGTTTCATGCCCAACTGATTTGACTTGGACTAAATCCAAACAACCCCTCTCTGTGCAAACTATTAGTGACCAGACTACTGTGACATCAGCATCTCAGACCGTCAGCCAATCAGATCAAACCGCTGTTCAGAAAACTGTTAATCTTGATATGAATGTTGAAATGTCGAAAGCTTGCCGGAAACGCTTAAATCGGAAACAAGCATCCAAAAATCCCTCTATTGTAGAGACGCCTGTTACAGTAGAGCTTCACAACTCCTTTGAACCCCTGGAGTTGGAGGCAACGCCACCTTCAAAAAACAAGCTTATGAGTTCTCGTGAAAGTCCTAAACTACTACAATGGAATTGCAGAGGCCGTAAGACCAATTATGATGAACTACAATTATTATCTCAAGACTTTAAACCATCAGCCTTTAGTTTACAGGAGACATACCTGAAAACTACAGACAAATGTGATCTTGAGTACAATTCAATTCATTCCTTTTCATCTCCAGGCGAGAAAGCCACTGGTGACGCTTCCATCTTGGTGAGGCAGGGTGTGATTCATAGTCCTGTTCCTCTTCCGCAATCTTCAGGCTGTTGCTCTCTTTACTAATAACATTTACGCTTTGTTCACTGTACATTTCTCCATCTTCAGCAGCCCGATGTTCAGGATCTCTACGATCACCTTCCCCAACCCTGTATTATCATGGGTGATCTTAACAGACAACCCTTTGTGGGGAGGTACCGATACTAACAATAAAGGCAAAATCCTCGAAGGTTTCATTTCTAATAATAATTTATGCATATTTAATGATGGATCAGCCACTTATTTACATCCTGGTTTTGGAACTTATTCTGCACTTGATCTGTCTCTTACAGATCCCAGTGTTTATAACGAATTTGAATGGTCAGTCCATGATGACATGTGTGGAAGTGACTATTTCCCCACACTACTTTCTGCTATAAACCCGATTGATGACCCACCTGCTACAAGGTGGATTTTAGTAAGGCCAAATGGCCATTATTTCAAACAATGTGTACTGACAACTTGAAATATGAGGTTGTTTACATTGTGCAGGATCCAATTCAGTTATTTTCTGAAAAACTGAAAATTATTGCTGATGAAACTATACCTAGGTCCACTGCAATTCAAATATTCGTAAACCATGGCTTAATCAGGACTGTAAACAAGCCAGAAAGAGTATGAAGAAGGCAGAAAAATATTTTCGCCGACATCCTACAGTACATAATTTAGATAAAGTTAAAATTTTAAATGCCAAGGCTCGACGTGCTTTTAAGCAAAATAAGCGTCAGTCTTGGCGAAAGTATGTTTCCAACATTAATTCACGCACACCGATGTCAAAGGTGTGGAACATGATTCAACGCATAAAAGGCAAAGGCTCAAAATCTACTGTCCACCACTTGAAGGAGGGTAATAATTTATTGACGGAAAAAGCTGATACTGCCAGTAAGCATGGCGAAACACTTGCCAAGCATTCCTCTTCATCCAACTATGCAACGGGGTTTCAGAAACATAAGGCACAACAGGAGAAGATAACAATTAATTTTAACTCAAGACAATGGTGAAGACTACTATGATCTATTTTGACTACATGAGCTACGAACTGCCCTTGAGCAAGCTCATGATACAGCAACAGGGGCTGATAATATACACTATCAGCTCTTGAAACATTTACCTGAATCATGTTTGGGAACACTTTTGAATATATTTGATAAAATATGGACAACAGGGAATTTCCCAACTTCGTGGCGTAATGCCATTGTAGTCCCTATTCCAAAACCTGGCCGGGATCATTCTGATCCATCTAATTACTGACCAATCTCTTTAACGAGTTGTGTCTGTAAAACCATGGAACGAATGGTAAACAATAGATTAACTTGGTCTTGAAACCAATAACCTTTCAACAAATACTCAGTGTGGTTTCACTGGTACGACTAGAATCCTTTGTTAAAAATGCAATAATAAATCAGCAACATGCAGTATCGATATTTTTTGATCTCAAGAAAGCGTATGATACCACCTGGAAATATGGCATCTTGAAGGATTTACATGATTTTGGGTTGAGGGGTCGTTTACCTCTTTTTATATCACAGTTTTTAAAAGATTGGCAATTTCAAGTCCGTCTGGGCTCTACTCTGTCTGACCATTATAATCAGGATCAGGGTGTTCCCCAAGGCAGTATCTTGTCTGTAACACGTTAAACGATTCAATTGATGGATCGTTATTTGTGGATGATTTTAATATTTCTTGTCGTGATAATAATATGCATACTATTGAATGGCAACTGCAATTGTGTTTAAACAAGATAAATAAATGGTGTGTTGAAAACAGCTTTAAATTTTCTAAAACCCAGACTAATTTTTTGTAGAAAACGTAAACCGCATAAACATCCTGAACTGTTTCTAAATGGATCTCCTATAAAAAGTTGTAAAGGAGGCCAAGTTCTTGGGATTAATTTTTTACTCACATTAAACGTTTCTACCACATATCAAATCCCTCAAAACTAAATGCCTTAAGGCACTAGGCACTTGACATGTTGAAAGTCGTTTCAAATTCTAAATATGGGGGGGGGGGGGGGGGGGGGGGGAGGGGGAACCAGGCTACCCTCCTGCAGCTTTATCGATCACTGGTCCGGCCAAAACTTGATTATGGCTCAATTGTATATGGTGGAGCCTGTAAAAGAAACCTAAAACTTTTATTAGATTCTGTTCACCATCAAGGTCTAAAACTCTGTCTTGGTTCCTTTCGAACTTCATCTCTTGAGCAGTGACGTATAAAATTAGCTTTACAGCATGTAAGAAAATTACATTCCAGTGAGTGAAACCCTGCATATAACTGTGTTTTCAGTCCTCTGTGTGAGAATTTATACAATATAAAATCTTCGCTTGTTCCGCCTCTTAGGTTAAGAATTAAACCATTTCTTTCTTCGACCGGCATTGAGCTGCAATATATAGCTCCTTCCCGTCTTCTTTCGTCTCCTCCTTGGCAATTGGTTAGGCCCCAAGTCGACCTAACATTGACCACATTTACAAAATCAGAAACTAATGAATTACAGTATAAACAAGAACATAATCATATATTGGTTATACATACATGGGTTGTCAGTCCAGATTTGAAGAGGTCAGTTTGCGACGATGCCGTATTGGCCATTCAAGATACACTCATGCATACCTTTTAAAAGGTGAGGATCCTCCGTTTTGTATCCCTTGTGATGAGAGAGTCACGGCCAAGCATATCCTGCTTGACTGTGTTGAATTCTCCATCATAAGGGATAAATATTTCAATGTAAAAACAATTAAGGACCTTTTTTAACACAGTCAGCGCTCATTTAATTATTGGTTTTTTAAAGGAAATTGATTTCTTGGTTGAATTTTGAGTAATCTGTTCTGTATATAAATGTATTTTAATGATTGGTAGTTTAGGTTAGGACCTAGAATTGTTAGTGGCTGTACCCTCAAAGGGGGGGGGGAGGGGGTTGGAGTATTGCACAATTATTGTCCTCCTGAGAGGGTACGTAAGTCCACAAACCTTCGATGTAAATTTAAGTCTACCAGGTGTTTGATCGTAGTACTGTGCAAAGGTACTGTAAATCCCTATGGTCCCTAGTATGGTGATATCCCTTCAGTTGCTGGCGATCTATAGCCTGATTTTATAGTGTATTGTCCAAATGGTGATATTGTTTTTAAATTTCCATGCTAGTTTTAATTCCATTTGTGATATTCTAGTTGTTTTACTGTCCTTCGTTGACATGTTTTATAGTAGACATATAATTAAATTTGATATTGGATGTTCTCGTCACGATATCGCTGCGATATTGCCGATGTGACGTTAAATTTTAACCCACTCACTTATAATAATGCCGTCTTTCAAGCGAATTAAATCGTCCCAAAACAAATGGACAGTGTCAAGCGTACACTAGATGTTTATTTACCTTCGGGGAGGAATTATCAGATTACAACAAGAAAGAGAAAGATTAAATTTCATACAAAAACATTCAAGTTTCTGGTGTCCTGTTTCGTTCCATTGCAAAATGCGGCGTAAAGCTGTTCTGACTCGTCCTATAACATTCCATATTCAGTGTTCACCCATGAAAGATCGTCATTCATTGTTGCAAATTCTGATTTTGACGGTGGTCCACCGACACGTCTGGCCTTTGGAATGACTCCTTGAACTTGTAGTTTTCTGAAAGGTTGTATCTGCAAGCCTTTTCGCTCACTTAATTCTAGTTTCGGCCTTACAATAAAAGGTCTGTCTGCCGTATCCCTTGGTGTGGATTACTGAAGAAAACAGCCAATATGATCATACTTGCATTAAGTGAATGGTAAACCAATGTGAAAATAAAATTAATGGTTATTCTCATAATCTCATAGCAAGTATTATTGATACTTGTGTATTTAGTGCATTAGAACACGTGTGTATTATGGTACAACATTTTTACTCCTTTGAAAGATCACACGGATTAATACTGTGGGGTGATTGTTACTGTATCTCCCAGCCTTGAACAAAGCCTCAACACATAACAAGGCCTAATCCCTTGTTCATTGATGAGCAAGTCATGTCAGTAAAGGTTCTTTAATTAACAAGGCCTAAAGCCTTGTTAATTGATATCATCTCAGTTACGATTCATTAATTAACATGCCTTCTTCCTTGTTAATTGATGGTAAGCCAGTTTAATCTTATTCTTGATTCCCGAAAGCTAGTTAAATTGGTTTTTATGTTTACTTACTGTAGATTTTTCTGGAGTATTTTGTCATGATGTCATTGTGTTTGTTTTGGTCGTTTTTCTTTCCTGAGACGGTTCCTTTTTTTGTTTTCAAACACCTTGTCATAGCCACTGCAACAAAGAAAATACAATACCCTGACAGACGCTTTCAATAAAACTGACACATATATTATACAGTGATTACAGAATTATAACAGAAAGTCATCACCAAAAAGATGCACCGATTCAAACGGCTAAACAAAATCGCCCATGAACATGACATTTTGTTGCATAATTTGACTTAGGAACAAAAGTCACGTTTGGCGCTCATGAAATGAGTATTCTGATTTATGTGGCAGTGGGCTGTGCTCATTTTTTGTTGTGCACTGATGCATAAAGCACAACTGCAATACCTTGAAACTCAACATGCGCAATAACAGGGAGAGCTGTCTTAGCAAAATCCCAAGCCTAATCCATATTCTGTCCTGTTTCCAACCTGAAAAAAATACAATTCTAAATTTATTGTCAGCACAATGAAGATAAATTGATGTTGAGGTTATTGTAGAAACACCTGAAGTTTTACTTGTTGAATGGTTTAATGCATTGAAACTGTTGCAGTTACTGTATTTAAATCATATTAAGTGTATTTTTCCGTCTGTTGTAGATTTAGGATCATTCCTCTTACAGACTCAGCATTCCGGGCACCCGTGGCGAGCCACCTCCTCGTGGTGGGTGCTGGGTAACGCCAAGAGCTCGCCGACACCCCCGTAGTGGACCCGGGGGAATATTTGGTCCACTAACCCGTTTGCCGTGGGTTGCGGCCCTGAGTCGGTGGAGGAGGGGATCATGGTGGTTGAGGGCAATGGGAGCAGGACCAGTGTTCCTATTGCTCAACACACCACTTTGACCCTGACTTCACCTAGACGGGTGGTTGAATGTGCCCGGTTCAGGAGCTGATAACATACACTGCTACAGGAGCTGATAACATACATTATCAACTCCTGACGCACTTACCAGAATCCTGCTTAGAGACGCTCTTGTATATATTTGATGATATTTGGACTTCCGGGAAATTTCCTTCTTCATGGCGTGACGCTATAGTAGTACCAATACCTGAACCTGGACGTGATCATTCGGATCTGTTCAATTATCGACCGATTTAATCAACAAGCTGTGTTTGCAAGACCATGGAACACAAGCTAAATAATCGACTTGTTTGGTACTTGGAAACAAATCACCTCATAACAGATATACAGTGTGGTTTCCGTAAAACAGAAGTACTGTCGATCGCCTAGTGCGACTGGAATCATTTGTGAAAAACGCACTAATTAATAAACAGCATGTTGTGTCTATCTTTTTTTTATCTCGAAAAAGCATATGACACAACCTGGAATATGGCATTTTGGGAGACTTACATGATTTCGGTTTGCGAGGTCGTTTGCCTTAATTCATAGGAAACTTTTAAAATGACAGACAATTTCAAGTCCGCGTGGGTTTTACCCTGTCTGATCATTACAATCAGGATCAGGGTGTTCCACAAGGCAGTGTTTTGTCTGTAACACTTTTTAGTATCAAAAGCTTTAAATGATTCAATTGGTAGATCGTTATTTGTGGATGATTTTAATATTTCTTGTCGTGGTAAAAATATGAATACCATTGAACGGCAACTGGAGCTGTGTTTGAACAAAATAAATAAATGGTGTCTTGAAAACGGCTTTCTGTTTCCTAAATCCAAAACAAATTGTATACATTTGTATAGAAAATATAAGGCACATAAGGACCCACAACCATCTCTGGATGCCACTCCCATCAGAGTTGTTAAGGAGGCTAAGTTCTTGGGTATAATGACTCCCACTTAACATTTCTGCCTCATATTAAGTTCCTTATAACTAAATGCCTGAAGGTTCTTGGCGTGTTGAAAGTTGTTTCCAACTCAAAGTGGGGAGGGGATCAAGCGACCCTCTTACAACTATATCGAGCACTGGTCCGTTCAAAACTTGATTATGGCTCCATCGTACATGGTGGAGCCTACAAAAGCAACCTTAAAATTCTTTATTCTGTCCACCACCAAGGCATAAGACTTTGTCTTGGGTCCTTCAGAACTTCACCTATTGACAGTCTCTACGTTGAGGCTGATGAACCATCTCTTGAGCAGCGCCGTATAAAGTTAGCTTTACAGTACATTACTAAGTTATACTCTAATGAGCCTAACTCTGCCTTAACTGTGTTTTCAATCCCCTCTATGAGGATTTATACAACAAGAAATCTTGCTTGTCCCGCCTCTAGGACATAAAATTAAACCTTTCTTTCCTCAGTCGGCATTAAGCTGGAAAACATAGCTTCCTCCCGTCTTCTTTCGTCTCCTCCTTGGCAGTTGGTCAGGCCCCAAGTCGACCTAACATTGACTACATTTAAAAAAATCAGAAACTAATGAATTACAACACTAACAAAAATGTCATCAATTAAAACATAAATATAACAATTATAAATCCTTACTTACAGATTGGTCCATTGACAGTGGCACAGTAGCTTGTGCCACTGTCATTGGATCCAGAACAATATCTTCTAGAATACCAGACAACTGTTCTATTTTTACAGTGGAAGCTAACGCCATACTAACAGTTCTCAAATATATTCAAAGACACCCTAAACGTAAACTATATATAGTCTCTTCCGACTCTCTTTCTTGCCTTCAGACTATTAAAAATATTTCTTGTTAACATCCCCTTTCAATTGAAATTATTGAATTGTATAATAATCTTGCTACTGGCCAATACAACATTGTTGGTTACCCAGCCACGTAGGCATTTCTGGTAATATGGTGGCCGATCTTGGTGCCAAGGCAGCACTCAAGAAATCTGTGACACCACTTCTTACTCCAAACTCTGTTTAGAAAGCTAACATTTGAACTTACACCCGTGATATGATGCAGAAGAAGTGGGACACCCAAGTGGGTATAAATAAATTACATGAAATAAATGACATTGGTTACACCTACTTGGGCTGTCAGTCCAGATTTGAAGAGGTTATTGTACGACGACGTCGTGTTGGCCACACAAGATATACTCATGTATGCCTGTTAAAAGGTGAGGATCCTCCGTTTTGTATCCCTTGTGATGAGAGAGTCACAGTCAAGCATATTCTGCCTGACTGTGTTGAATTCTCCAGTTGAAACAGTTGAGGATCTTTTATCCAGCGGTAGTTCCCATGTAATTATTGTTTTTTTTAAGTGAAATTGATTTTTGGTTGAATTTTGAGTAATATGTTCAGTAAATATATGTATTTTAATAATAGGTAGTTTGGATTAGTAACTTGAATTGCTGGTGGCTGTACCCTCGAAGGGGGTTGACGTATTGTAAAATCATCTTCCTCCTCCTTATAGGGTAGGGATGTCGAAAAACTTTCAGGTCAATGTGAATTTACCAGGCTTT
The DNA here is from genome assembly GCF_037392515.1 of Haliotis asinina. Taxonomy (NCBI): domain Eukaryota; kingdom Metazoa; phylum Mollusca; class Gastropoda; order Lepetellida; family Haliotidae; genus Haliotis; species Haliotis asinina. The sequence goes on along the minus strand of NC_090281.1, from coordinate 34,153,994 downwards.
TTAAATGTAGAATTATTGTTGTTTTAATTTTAGCTAACTTTTCCTACAAGTCCCCATTTCCAAGTAAGTCCCCATGGTTCATAATATGGTGATCTACCTTCTGTTGTTGGCGATCTATTGCATGGTCCGTAGTGTGGTGATCTTCCTTCAGTTGTTGGCGATCTATAGTCTGTTTTTATATTATATTGTCTAAATAGTGATATTAGTTTTAACCTTCCATGCTAGTTTCAATTCAAATTGTGATATTCTTGTTCTTTTACTGTCCTTCGTTGACAATGTTCCCGTCACGATATGGCTGAGATATTGCCGATGTGACGGTAAATATTAACTCAATCACTCGCTAAGTTGAAGGTGCCATATCAACTTAATCCACATTAGGTTGTTGTGACCCACTACAACTGAAAGTTAGTTAATGTGACATTACAATTAACAAAAAAAATAATAACCTAACCAAACACACATCCTCATAACATACAGCGTTAAATATAAAGGGAAAAACATAATCTGAGGTTTCATTTGTTAGAATCTAATGAACACTCACACATTAGGGGCACATTCATGTTTGAATGCTTATCTTAAACTGCACATGATTTGCTTATTTTCTGTAGTCGGCGTTTGTTGAAGTGCGTTATATTGATATTCATTATTCAGTGAGTGTGTGAAGTTGCTAGATACGCAGTGGAACTAGGGAATTAGCCGATATGACTGACTCTTCATGTGTTTACAAGTCTTTAGCATTACACAAAATACCTATGGAAGACATTTGGTTGTAAGAGGGAACACGAAAAGGATGCATTAGCGTATGGGAAATGTAGCCGGCTGCGAAATAGCCTTTGATAAAGGATCATAACCAGTGACAGTATATGTTTTGTGATACTTTACTTTCCACCAAATTGTGAGACTTCTGGGTTATAACCCATTTCTATTCACCAGTGACAGTGTGTTACCATAATACGCTATTATATGTATGTTCTGTATTGACGGCGACTGAAAATAGAGCACCAAAACACCAAAACTTTATGAAAGATTAATTACCTATATGTTCAACGAACAGTCCATTTCACAGGCTCGGATCTATGAGCCTTTATAATGATGTTTTACGAGCATTGAAATTTCATTGGAAGATACCTGATTTGTAGCTACTCAGAGCACTAGTCAACTATCAGCCCCTGTTGTTGGTATTGATTGCCCAAATCCACAGGAGGATTAACTGAGCAGATCACAATTTGTCTGAAGGCTGATTTGCAACGTTTCATAAAATCTGTTATCACTGTGCAGTGCGTTTCTGCCGGAATAACGTCTTATCTTGAACAAAAGGAACTGTTGACACGTGGTTCTTCAACAATGCTACATCAAGCGCACTTGTTGTATTTTACCTTTCCCTGGGTCTCTATGTACAGAGTACATGAGATCAAGGACGTCACTGTAGTAAGCAAATATGTTCAGCAACAGCAATGTAGTCATGCCACCCCTCTTGCTGAATTCAAGCCATACGGGAAATTACAGTGCTTCACTAAATGTTTGCAGTTAACCAGTTGTAATTCAGTAAGATTCAATCCAAAGGATCTAATATGCAGAACACTGAAGAATGAGGCATCTGTTCAACCAAAGATTTCACCAAAGATTTCAACAAATAATCAAGACTGGATTTGTTCGAAGAAAACCAGTTCTGTAAGTATAAGTTGCAGCTTAGAAATGTGAAACGTGTAGGGTATGGTTATCTGACACTGATATGAACTTTAATTAATGGCACCTAGGGACAAGGGATGGAATGTATAGCCCAGGTTTTACAGACATTCAATTTTATTTCGCTTTACATTTGATGGACACATGGTGAAGGACACGTGTTTTTTCAATGAGGGCACTGGCTCAACGAATGCCCAAAAGGTGGTTTAAATCCCTTAAAGCAAAATGTCCGAAGTCACTTGATTTGTTTAAAGTTGTTTCTAATTCAAAGTAGTGAGGGGATCAGGCTATCATTCTTCTCTTATACAGTTCACCGGTGCGATCAAAACTTGAGTGAGTTAATATTTAACGTCACATGGGCAATATCTCAGCCATATCGTGACGAGAACATTCAACAATGAAAACTAGAATCTCACAATTAGCATTAAAACTAGCGTTAAAACTGATATCATTATATGGACAATACAGTATAAAAAACAGGCGATAGATCGCGAACAACAGAAGGTAGATCACAACACTAGGGACCATGGGGACTTACAGTACCTTTGCTACCTGCATGGACCCTAGCTGGATTTACACCACCCCCTCCCCCTGGCGATTGTAAGAAATTTAGGCAAATTAAAATTACAAAAATACTGGCAAGTATAAACTGACTTTAAATTGTTTTTGATTTACGTACCCTCTCAGGAGGACAATAATTTCAGAATACTTCAACCTCCTTTGAGGGTACAGCCACTAATAATCTTTTTCTAATCTATACTACCAATCATTAAAATACAATTATCTAGGGAACATATCTATTACAACTCAACAAGGAAATCAATTTCTTTTAAAAATCCAACAATTAAATGAGTATTAACTATGTTAAAAAGATCCGAAAGCAGCCTGAAACTTTAAAATTCTGTTCACCACCGCGGGCTGACACTTACCTTGTTAACTTCAGTCTCTACGTTGAGGCTGGCGAACTATCTCTGATACAACTTATATAGAATTATCATTGCAATATATTACAAAATTCTATTCTACCAAATCCAACCCTGCATGTAACTGTGTGTTCCACACCCTCTATGAAAATTTATACAGTAAGAAATCTTCTCTTGTTCCGCCTCTTCGTTTAAGAATTTAACTATTTATATCTAATGCCGGCATTGAGCTTGAAAATTTATCTCCTTCTTGTCTTCTTTCTTCTCCTCCCTGTCAGTATTTTAGGTCACAAGTTGACCTAACATTGGCAAGATTTAGAAAATCAGAAATAAATGAAATATAATATATACAAGAATTTAGTCAATTAAGAAATAAATATAATCCATTTAAATCCTTATTTACAGATGGATCCAAGGTGATCTGGCACTGTCATTGGATACAGAATGATATGTTCTCGATTGACTGATAACGGCGCTAGTTTTACAGCTGAAGCTAACGCCATGTTAACAGCCATTATACATATTCAAAACATCCTAAACATAACCAATACTAGTATATCCTCCATTCTGACTCTCTATTTGTCTTCAGGCTGTTAAAAACTCATCATGTAAACATCCACTTTTAGTAGAAACTATTGAATTAAATAATGATCTTGCTACTTGTCAGTTCTGCAACGTCTTTTGTTGGTTACCCAGTCGCACTGGCATTTCTGGAAACACCTTGTGTGGCTGGGCAACCAACAAAAGACAATGTCATAATGGCCTGAAGACAAGTAAGAGAGTCAGAAAAGATGATGTCCTGGATATGTTTAGGATGTTTTGAACATATTTAAGACCTGTTAATATAGCGTGTGCTTCAGCTGTGAAAAATAATCAGGTAATCTGAAAGATATTGTTCTGGATCCAATCATAGTGACCCAAGGCATAGTGCCACCGTTCTTGGACCCATCTGTAAATAAGGGTTTGTAAATGCTGCACTTAATTTTCAATTGGTTATATTCTTGTTTATATTGTAATTCATTAGCATATAATTTTTTAAATGCAGTTAATGTTCGGTCGACCTGTGGCCTAACCAGTTGACAGGAAGGAGAAACAAGAAGATCGGGAGCAGATATATTTTGCAGTATAATGCCGTTCCTGGTCCAGCAAAAATAGTGAGTGAGTTAAAATTTAACGTCACGTTGGCAATATTGCAGCCATAAAGTGACGACAACCATTAATATTATACATAATAAAATCTGTCAACAAGGACAGTAAAACAACTAGACTATGACAGACAGATTTTTAAAACTAGTAATTAAATCTAAAACAAAGAAAAAACTATAGAGGACGTACAATATAAAAACAGGCTATAGAACGCCAACCACTGACGGTTTTTCACCATACCAGGGTCCATGGGGACTTACAGTACCTCAGCTACCTGCATGGACCCTAGTTGGATTTACACTATCCCTTCAGCTGCTGGCAATTGTACAACTGTTTAGCCAAATAGTGAAAGAACAAATATATACTACGTTAAACCGGGTAAGCAAAAATTAAACTGTGAAAGTTTAGCGACTTACGTACTCTCTCAGGAGGAGAATAAAATTTTAGGATACTTTCAATTGCTAATGTATCCTGGAAATCATTAAAATACATCTATCTACAACACATATTAATCAAAATTCAAACATGAAATCTTTTTCTTTTAAAAAGCCAATAATTAAGTGAGAACTAAAGCTGGTAAAGCGATCCTTAATAGTTTTGACATTGAAATAAATATTCCTTGTGATGCCAGCAAAAATAAATGGTTTCCGTCTGTGCCTACGAGGCGGGTAAAGAAAAGATTTCTTGTGGTATAAATCCTGTATGAGTAAGTTAATATTTAACGTCATATCGGCAATATTGCAGCCATACCTTAACGAGAACATACGTGACATCAAAACTGAATATATGTGCGTATTATGAAGAATCTGTCGACGAAGGACAGTAAAACCACTAGACTATCACAGTTAGTATTTAAAACTAGCGTAGAAACTTAAAAAATAATAGTATCACTATCTGGACAGTACAATATAAAAACAGGCCATAGATCGCCAACAACCGAAGGGACCATACTAGGGACCATGGGGACTTACAGTGCCTTTGCTATTTGCATGGTCACTAGCTGGATTTACACCATCCAGCGACTGCATGCAAAATTAGCCACAATTTTAAATGACACATATTCTATGGCTAAAAACGTGGAAGATTGTTTTGGGACTTCTGTACCCTCTCAGGAGGACAAACAATTTACGGTACTTCAACCGCCTTCGTGGATACAGCCACCAAGAATCTTAGTTGCTAATTCAACTTCCAATCATAAAATATTTATCTAATTACAAGTCATGTAACAGGTCGAATTCTTTTAAAACGCAATGATTAAATGAGCACTGACATTAATAAAAAGATCCTTCATATTTCTTGATTTAAAAAAGTTATCCCTTGTGATGGACAAGCATGTTTTGCTTGACTGTGATTCTGTCATCACCAGGGATACAAAACGGAGGATCGTTACCTTTAAGTAAATATTCATGTGTATATCGTGTGTGGCCAATACGACATCGTCGCATGTTGACCTCTTCAAATCTGGACAACCCAAGCAGGTGTAACCAATGTAGGGTTTTATTTCATGTAATTTATTGATACCTACTTGAGTGTCCCACCTCCTCTGCATCAGATCACGTATGTAAGACCTAATGATAGCTTTATAATCAGTGTAAGGAATAAGAAGTGGTGTCACACATGTATGGAGTGCTGCTTTAGCAGCAAGGTCAGCCACTGTGTTGCCAGAAATGCCTACGTGGCTGGGTAACCAACAAAAGACAATGTCGTATTGGCCAGTGGCAAGATCATCATACAATTCAATAATTTCAATTAAAAGTGGATGCTTACAAGAAATATTTTTAATCGCCAGAAGGCAAGAAAGAGAGTCTGAATAGATTATATATTGTTTAAGTTTAGGGTGTCTTTGAATATATTTGAGAGTTTTTAGTATGGCGTTAGCTCCTGCTGTAAAAATAGAGCTGTTATTTGGAATTCTACAAGATTTTGTTCTCGATCCAATGACACTGGCGCAAGCTACTGAACCAACATCCTTGGATCCATCTGTAAATAAGGGTTTGTAATTGCTATATTTACTTTTTAATTGATGATATTCTTGTTTATATTGTAAATCATTAGTTTCGGATTTTTTAAATGAAGTTCATGTTAGGTCGACTTGTGGTCTAACCAGTTGCCAAGGAGGAGAAGAAAGAAGACGGGAGGGAGCTATGTTTTACAGCGCAATGCCGACCGAAGAAAGAAAGGGTTTAATTCTGTGCCCGAGAGGTGGAACAAGACAAGACGTCTTGTCGTACAATCCTAATAAAGTGGATTGAACACACAGTTATATGCAGGGTTAGATCCATTAGAGTATAATTTAGTAATATATTGTAAAGACAATTTTATACGGCGTTGTGTAAGAGATGGTGCATCAGCCTCAACGTAGAGACTGTCAACAGGTGAGGTTCTGAAGGACCCAAGACAAAGTTTTAAACCTTGGTGATGGACAGAAACTAGTAGTTGTAGGTTGCCTTTGCAGCCTCCACCATATACGATGGAACCATAGTCAAGTACCTTGATCCCCTCCCCACTTTGAATTTGAAACGACCTTTAATAAATCCAGTCTTCAGGCATTTATTTTTAGGGGCATGATATGGGGGAGAAAAGTGAAAATAATGTGACTCGAAAATCAGACCCAAGATATTTGCCTCCTTAACGACTTTGATGGGAGTGCTATTTAAAAACAATTCTGGGTCTTTATGCGGTTTGCATATTCCACAGAAATGTATACAATTGGCTTTTGATTTAGAAAATTTAAAGCCGTTTTCAAGACACCGTTTATGTATTTTGTTTAAGCACAATTGCAATTGCAACTGCCGTTCAATAGTATGCATATTTTTACCACGACAAGAAATACTAAAATCATCCACAAAAAGTGATCCATCGATTGAACCATTTGAAACCTTGGATAAACTGTTTATCTTGATACTAAAGAGTATAACAGACAAAATACTGCCTTGTGGAACACCCTGATCCTGATTATAATGATCAGACAGGGTAGAACCCACTAGGACTTGAAATTGCCTGTCCTTTAAAAAATCTGATATAAAAAGAGGTAAACGACCCCTTAAACCGAAATCATGTAGATGCTTCAAAATGCCATGTTTCCACGTGGCATCGGAAGCTTTCTCAAGATCAAAGAAAATCGATACTGCATGTTGTTTATTTACTACAGCATATTTAACAAAGGATTCTAGTCGTACCAAATGATCAATGGTAGTACGGTTTTTCCTGAAACCACATTGAATATTTGTGATAAGGTTACTGGTTTCAAGATACCAAACCAATCTATTATTCACCATACGTTCCATGGTTTTACAGGCACAACTAGTGAGAGATATTGGTCTGTAAGTAGACGGATCTGTACGATCCCTGCCAGGTTTTGGTATTGGGACTACAATGGCATTACACCAAGAAGGAGGAAATTTTCCAGACGTCCATATTTTATCAAAGACATCTAAAATTGTCATCAGACATGGTTCAAGCACGTGTATCAAGATCTGATATTGAATATTGTCATCACCCGCTGCAGTGTCGTGAGCTTGCTCAAGAGCTGTATAGAACTCGTGTAATGAAAAGACTTCATTATAATCTTCACCATTATTGGAATCAAAATTAAGGTTTTTCTTTTCCTCTTGTTTCTGATATTTCTGAAACTCTGGGACATAATTCGCCGATGATGAATTTTTGGCAAGAGTTTCGCCAATTTTATTTGCAATTTGAGTTTAGTCAGTCAATAAATTATCTCCATCTTTAAGATGGTGAACACCTGATTTTGAACCTTTGCCTTTTATTCTCTGAAACATGTTCCACACCTTGGACATAGGTGTGCGTGATTCAAGTTTGGAGACATAGTTCCTCCAAGAAAGCCGTTTATTTTGTTTAAAGGTACGACGTGCCTTGGCATTTAATATTTTAAATTTATTCAAGTTGTGGACAGTTGGATGGTGACGGAAATAGTTTTCAGCCTTTTTCCTCGCTTTCTTGGCTTGTCTACAATCTGTATTAAACCATGGTTTTCGTACATGTGGAGTCGTAGAAGACTTAGGTATACACTCATCAGCAATTTCATTTACAATGTCAGAAAGTGTCTGAATGAAATCAGATATACTTCATTGAAACAGTCTGGTTGTAGTATCGAGTTACACATATTTTGATACAAGGACCAATTAGCCTTCGAAAAATTATATCTTGCAAATGATGGAGAATCTCTGAAAGTATTGTTAAGAAGTGGTCACTTCCGCAAAGATCATTGTCAATTTTCCATTCAAATCATTAAATAGGTTAGAATCTGAAACCGACAGATATAAAGAAGAATATGTGCCAGTAACTGGATGTACGTATGTCCGTGAATCGTCATTAAATATGCATAGGTCGTTGTTAGAGTGGGTGAGTTAATATTTTACGTCACATCGGCTATATCTCAGCCATATCGTGACGAGCGTTTTTAGAGATAAACTCCTCAAATATTTTACCTTTACCATTGGTGTGTGTACCTCCCCAAGTGGGTTCTGGCTGTTAAAGTCACCCATGATAACACAGGGCTTCGGTAGTTGATCATAGAGAGACTGAAGATCAGTCTGCTGAAGTGCTGACAAAGGTGGAATATACAGAGAGAATAAAGTAAACGCAACACCAAGAGTGAGTCGTATTGCTACAGCTTGAAGATTAGTTTTGAGTGTAACAGGGCTGTGTATAATATCCTGTTAAGCAAGGATGGAAGATCCTCCAGTGGCCCGATCACCTGGGGGAGAAAAACAATGATAGCCTTTGAATTGACGTAATGTAAAACTATCTGTCTGTTTCAGATACGTTTCCTGCAAACAGACTGCAGGTGGTGTTAAATCCTAGACTAATAGCTGTACCTCATTGAAGTTCGTCCGTAGATCTCGACAGTTCCACTGCACGATGTTTTTGGAATAAACTATCTTTTTGGAGGGTTAATAGGGGATTTCCCCTCACCTTTTTCGGGGGCGACAAGCTATGTGCCCTGGGATGGAAGTTTTCTGACACTTCCATGACCTCAGACGATCAGTACTTATTGAACAGTTTTTACAGGATTTTCTGAACCCTTCTGGGGTCTGCCACTCTTTTTTGAAGATTCTGTTCTCGAGTCACTTTTACTTTCAACAATATTCTTCGAGGTTGTTTTTGATCGTGATTTGTGAGTTGACTGAGACAAAGATTGTTCTCCAGATACAGATGAAGTCTGACTACAGGACTGTGACGGGACTTTAGATACCAACTGAGTGTTGACAGAAGATGTCAAGGTTTGAGTAGACTGTTCGGGTGCAACAAACTGAGCATTATTTGTTTTACCCCACGTCAAATCTGTCTGGCAATGTATCGACGAAGTAGTTACTTTTGAGATATATGCCGGAGTTCTGACAGCTGATGCAAATGATTCAGTATGTGCTGCAGATTCCACAAGTGTGGCGTCAGAAAAGCTGATGTTCTGGGTGAATTTAATTTTATTGATTTCCATTTGTTTTTTCCAGACTGGACACTCTTTGGCGAAAGACGAATGAATTCCCGAACAATTTGTACACTTTTCAAGGTCACTATTACATGAGTATTCTCACTACAGTGGGCGCATGTTACGGGCTTGGTACAAGTGTTGATACCGTGCCCATACCTTTGACATCTAAAACATCTCAAAGGATTTGGGATGTACACGTCAACTGAAATACTACAGTAACCTGCTTTAATAGACTTCGGAGGATTCGGCGATGAGAAGGAGAACACTTAAGTATTTGTTTGGACCGTTTCATTGTTTCTGCGGATCTTTTAACATAGATCACTCCCTGATCTTTCGTCTCAGAAACAATATCTAACTCAGACATCTCAGCAAATAATCCATCTCTGTCTCTGATCATGCCTTTACTAGTGTTCAGAGTCCTGTGGGCAGTGATAGACACGGGAATTCCAACATATACTTCTGTTGACATCAGGTTTGTTGCTTGCTGTTTTCTGCTGCTTTCAACCAATAGGGACCCTGAACGCAAGCGTCTAATGTTTTAACCTCACCTGCAATGCCATGTATACCCTTGGAAATGGCAAAAGGGTTAAGTTTGAACCGGGCCCATTCAACCACCCGTCTAGGTGAAGTAAGGGCCAAAGTGGTGTATTGATCACTAAAAACATTGGCCCTGCTCCCATGTCCCCAGTCCTCAACCACCAGGATCCCTTCCTCCACCGACTCAGGGCCACAACCCACGGCAAATGGGTTAGTGGACCACATATACCCCCGGGTCCACAACCGGGGTGCTGGCGAGCTCTTGGCGTTACCCAGCACCCACCACGAGGAGGTGGCTCGCCACGGGTGCCTATTGTGACGAGAACAATAAATATTATACAATATAGTAAATGGTAAAAATGTCAACGAAGGACACTAAAACAGCTAGATTATCACAGATAGATATTCAAAACCAGTAATTAATTCTAATACAGTTTAATAATAGAGGACGCTACAATATAGAACATGGGCTAGAGATCGCCAACAACTGACGGTAGATCACGATACTAAGGACCATGGGGACTTAGGGTACCTTTGCTACCTGTATGGACCCTAGTTGGATTTACATCATCCCCCTCAGCCGCTGGCGTTTTTAAGGAACGTTTCGCCATAGGTTTAAAAGAACTAAGTTTAATATAGAGTTAGTCGAAATTAAACTGTGAACCTTTTGGGACTTATGTATCCTCTCAGGAGGACAATAATTTTACGATACTTTAACCCCCTTTGAGGATACAGCCTCTAACAATACCAGTTGTTAATCTGTACAACCGATCGTTAAAATACATGTATCTACAGCATATAATAATCACATTTCAGTTATTAAATCAATTTCTTTAAAAAAACAAATTATTAAATGACAACTAACAGTAGTAAAATATTCTTAATAGTTTTTACATTGAAAAATTTATCCCTTGTGAAGGAGAATTCAACACAGACAAGCAGGATATGCCTTACAGTCTCTCTCATCACAAGGGATACAAAACGGAGGACCTTCACCTTTTAACAGATATGCATGTGTGTATCTTGTGTGGCCAATACGACATCGTCTCATGATGACCTCTTCAAATCTGGACTGGCAGCCAAAGTAGGTGTAACCACCATACGGTTTTAATTTCACGTAATTTATTTATACCCATTTGGGTGTCCCACTTCTTTTGCATCAGATCACGGATCTAAGTTCTAATACTCGCTTTGTTATCAGTGTATGGAATAAGAAGTGGTGTCACAGATTTGTTGAGTGTTCCCTTGGCAGCAAGATCGGCCATTGCGTTACCTGAAATGCCTACGTGGCTGGGTAACCAACAAAAGACGATGTCGTATTGGCCAGTAGGAAGTTTATTATACAATTCAGTAATTTCAATTAAAAGTGGATGTTTACAAGAAATATTTTTGATAGCCTGAAGGCCTAAGAGAGAGTCTGAAAAGATTATATACTGTTTATGTTTAGGATGTCTTTCAATATATTTAAGAGCAGTTAGTATGGCGTTACCTTCAGCTGTAAAGTAGAGGTGTTGCCTGGTAACCTAGAAGATATTGTTCCGGATCCAATGACAGTGGCACAAGCCACTGCGCCGCCATCCTTGGACCCATCTGTAAATAAGGATTTATAATTGCTATATTTATGTTTTAATTGATGATATTCTTGGTTATATTGTAATTCATTAGTTTCTGATTTTTTAAATGTGGTTAATGTTAGGTCCACTTGGGGCAAACCAACTGCCAAGGAGGAGAAGAAAGAAGACGGGAGGGAGCTATGTTCTCCGGCCCAATGCCTGACGAAGAAAGAAATGGTTTAATTCTATGTCCTAGAGGCGGAACAAGAGAAGGTTTTGTATTGTGTAAATCTTCGTAAAGGGGATTGAAAACACACTTATAGGCAGGGTTAGATTCATTAGAGTATAATTTATTAATGTACTGCAAAGCTAACTTAATACGGCGCTGCTCAAGAGATGGTTCAAATGCCTCAACATAGAGTTGAAACACAAAGCCAGCCGCCTAGCCGCCTAGCCGCCTAGCCCGCTCAGCCACCGCGACTTCCACCATGGAAGTCGCGGTGGCTGAGCGGGCTAGGCGGCTGGCTTTGTGTGCTGGCGATTAGGTGCCTGACTCTGAGGGTGCGGGTTCGAATCCCGGATGGGACTCAACCGAAAAAAGTACTAGAATTTGTACTTTACTAAGAAAGTGAAATCCCAAATATGACATATGTTGCAATATTTTTCATGTCAAAATAAAATATCGCCACCATCAAATATAGACACATTTACTCACAGGGTTGTGCTCTCAGATTTCCAACCTCATACTTAACAATTACTCACGTGAAATATATTTTAATCAACGTTTTAAGCGCCGCTGGTGCTCTCACAGAGCGTTCTTCGCCTCCATTACCCCTGCCAGCTTCCGGTTCAGCGGAATGAAGGAACAAGAATAAGCAGAAATTAAGAGGACACGTCATATTGCCCAAATTTCTCATTAAACTGTTCCAGATTATTTATCTGATATGTTGTTGTTATTGTTAGAATTTTAGTAACAGTTATTCTAAAAAGGCTCACTCCTGACGTAGCGAGTGGATGAATGCAAGGGAGGTAATTGCGCAAGTAGTTATTTTTGAGGGAAATACAAACACAGTAAAATGTGGCCATACGCTGGGACAGATGCCGTCAGCTGGTACGTAATATGAAGTAAAATTAAACTTATTTCTTTTCTTGTTAAGAAAAAGTGTTCCATGTGATCTAAGCACCGATTTGACGAAAAGCTATTCTTTTCATTTCTTGATCAATTCTTATCAATACAAAATAGTTCTATTACAAAGCAAAAGATCGTTTTCACTGTAAACGAAAACCGTGACACCTCACGACAAATCCACTTGAGGACTTGAAATTTAAAAACAAAACATCCATACCTCAAAGTAAATGTCTTTCCTGTCCCGCATTGTCCTGTTATAAGGAGATTGTGGCCTGCCTCAGCAACAGCAATGCAGTTCCCTTGCTCCTCATTCATGGTTAATATGCACGACGACTGTCATCTGCGAACTTTGCGGAGGACATGCGACTCGACAAGTGTTTTCAGAGTTACCTAACCTGTTCCTTCTTTCCGCTGAACCGGAAGCTGGCAGGGGTAATGGAGGCGAAGAACGCTCTGTGAGAGCACCAGCGGCGCTTAAAACGTTGATTAAAATATATTTCACGTGAGTAATTGTTAAGTATGAGGTTGGAAATCTGAGAGCACAACCCTGTGAGTAAATGTGTGTCTATATTTGATGGTGGCGATATTTTATTTTGACATGAAAAATATTTTTCGGACCGAAGCGAGGGAAGTTTGTTGCCAACCTTTGCTCGCTTCGCTCGCATATACGAAGACTGGTCATTTTCGTTCTGCTGCGCAACCCATTTTGCGCTACACTTTGTCTGTGTGAGGATATACCACGGAAATAATGTTCTGCTTTTTTCCTTGCCTTCGTTGCTTGTTTGCAGTCATCGTTGAACCATGGCTTTGGAATGTGTGGAACTACAGAGGACTTTGATATACACTCATCAGCTATGGAATTCACTTCCTCAGAAAAAAAAACATTTAATAGCATCAGGAACAGCATTAAAACTTTCGGGTTTAAGTTTTTCAGCACACAGTGTTTCATATAAAGCCCAGTTAGCCTTTTTAAAATTCCGCCTTGATGATGGAGGCACATCAGGTGGAGTTACAGATTTTAGTATAGTGGGAAAATGGTCACTCCCACAGAGGTCATCGTGGACTGAACATTCAAATTCATTGAGTAGTTCTAAATTTGTGAGTGACAAGTCAAGAGCAGAATAAGTTCCTGTACCAGGGTGTAAATATGTAAATACATAAATCATTGTCAAAACAAAAGTGTTTGTAGTTACACTACCCCAGAGTGGGCTGTGCCCATTTAAATCTCCCATTATAAGACAGGGCTTCGGGAGCTGATCATATAGAGCTTGAAGATCGGTTTTGGCAACCGCCGAAGACTGCGAAATATAAAGAGAGCATAGTGTAAACGCTACATGTAAAGTAATTCTCACTGCAACTGCCTGCATATTAGTAATAAGTGAAACAGGGCTTTGAATAACGTTTTGTCTGTCTAGAATGGATGATCCGCCAGTGGCCTTATCACCCGGAGGTGAAAAACAATGATATGCATTAAAATGACGAAGGTCAAATCTATCTGTTTGTTATAAATATGTCTCTTGGAAACATAACGCTGAAGGTGTAAAATCTTGGACTAATAGCTGTAATTCATGTACATTAGTCCTCAATCCTCTGCAGTTCCACTGTACAATATTATTGGAATAAACTATCTTTTGGGGGGATTTATTGGGGATCTACTCCACACTCTTTTGGAGGGCGACAAGCTATGTGCCCTAGGATGGACGTTTTCAGAAACATCCATGTCTTCAAGAGATCCGTATTTATTGAACAATTGTAAACCAAAAGTTACTGTGTTCTGTAATCTGATTGGTTGAAAAACATGATTAAATGGTATTAGATCCCCGGAAACTGAAAGACTATTCACCGCGTATTGACACGTAACAATTGTTTTGTTGTGTCATCAACAGTGGCGACGTCATTCAAATCATATTGTGACGTAAAGTTAGAATGACGTCACAGATGAGCAGCTCCAGATGCTACCATGGGAACCAGCTGAAACGGCCAGCTGATGACACTTCACTGCTGTATCCGTATTCGATGTAAACGTGTGCAGACACTAAAACCCTTTGGTTTACTTTTGTGTTTACAATGTCGATAAACATCATGTGTTGGCCAATTTCCGGGTGTTATTGAGTATTTGAAGCACGGGAATATTTCAGTTGACGTCGTCGGTTCCAAATGCATTCCCGTGCTTCAAATACTCAATAACACCCGGAAATTGGCCAACACATGATGTTTATCTCCTAACTGAATTTTATTCTGTGACCCTTTAGGAGCTCTGCCACTTTGTTGTTTTGAAGCATCAGGCTTTGGCTTCAGTTTACCTTTCACAGTTTGCTGACTATCAGCTGTCTGTCGACTGAGACTTTGAGTGTGACTGAGATGACGATTTGTGATCAGAAGACGACTTTGAGGTACTAGGAAGTGATTTCTCACTCTGTGATGATATACCAGGATGCAAAAGCTGTGGAGAATCTCAATTTACGCAAGTCAAGGTAGTTTGGCAGCCTGTGGTTGATGTTGATTTAGAACTAGACCCCGATGATGTGTTTGCTGCTGAAGCATAACTTTCTGTAAGATGAGATCTCTTTACTAGTTTTTTTTGCCTCAGAAAAAGAGATATTTTGAGTGAATTTTGTTTTGTTGATCTCCATTTGCTCTTTCCAAATTGGACACTGTTTAGAAAACGAAGAATGGCCGCCTGAGCAATTGGTGCAATTTTTATAACCACTGTCACGATCTTCTGTTGTGTGTGTCTTCTCACCACAGTGAGCACATACAACAGACAATATGCAGGTATGTACGCCGTATCCATATTTCTGGCATTTAAAACACCTGAGCGGGTGTTGGGGATGTAGGTATCAATTGGAATGTTACAGTAGGCCTGCCTTCACTGATTTCGGTGCATTTGGACATGAACAAGTAAACAGATACGTATTTGTCTAATGTTCTTATCGTCCCCAGCAATACCTTGAATACCCTTAGATACTGCGAAAGGGTTCAGCTTTAATGGTGTCTTGTCTGCAGTCTCAATAACGAGAAAACGTGGCCAATACTCAGTCGATAGAGACGGTCTGTGGTCAGTATCAACAGGATCAATTTCAAGTGGACGTTTTGCTTTTTGGGGGGGGCATGTCATAAGCCATGGTTAGTTTAATTTGGTTCATCATCCGAACTCCCCACCCACCACGGAGTATCACAAGGACAATGCTAAAGCAAGCGGACCTCCAGCCTGCAGCCCGTGTGGGCCCGGGATAGAATGTGTCCACAGCACCCCATTGCTGGTCGTAAGAGGCGACCAAATTGGGCAGCCTGTTGGCCGTGGGTTGCGTCCCGTGTCGGTGGAGGAAGGGATCCTGGTGGTTGAGGGCAATGGAAGCTTGAAACCGCGTTCCTGTTGCTCAACACACCACTTTGGCCCCGACTTCACCTAGACGGGTGGTAGAACTGGCCCGGTTCTATCAATCGGCTGGTCACGCCATTCCCTGTGCATAGATAATATTGTTTGCACACTCGCTCACTATTTGGGTCTTGGCCATTTCGACCTCTCATTTCCAAATTATTGATATATTTAATGCCTGGAGTCCTATGCCAGAAGGCGGTGGCTCATGGGCCATTCTGATAATGTTGACTGCTGAATACTGTCTGTCTATGAATAATTGTTATGGTCAGAACCAGCCGAGCAATTAATTTATTAGACTAAGATGGCTATTCAAGTCATATTTACTGGAGTATAGCATCCCCATATCCCTGGTGTTTGCATCTGGATATCCGGTGCACTTTAACACTGTGTACACTCGGTGCACACTCGGTGGCGAGTGGGGATGTCGAATACTACTTACTAACCATGTCACAGCACACTTCTGGTTCAATTCGAAATGAAAAAAAGAGACGCCTGGATTTTGATCATACACATGAACATGTTTCCCAAAACACAGACTCATGGGCTCGATTCCTAGTTATTGAGGCGTCTGACCATGAACCAATTAAATTGAATCCATTTGCCATATCAAAAGCAATTCAAGGAATTTGTGGTGAAGTTAAGAATGTTTCTCGTCTGCGTGGCGGTTCCCTTCTGGTTGAATGTGCACGGAGGCAGCAGTCTTTGAATCTATTGTCAGTTACTAAATTCGCCAATGTTGATGTTGCTGTGTCTGTGCACAGGACATTGAATTCTTGCCGTGGCATTGTCCGGGACAGAGCTCACTGCCTCCTTGACATGTCTGAACAGGAAATTGCAGCTGAACTTGAAAGTCAAGGTGTCACATCAGTCAAACGTTTCTCCACAAAACAAGATGGGATCATCAGGAAAACAAATACTTATCTGTTCACTTTTTCCCGGTCAACACTTCCTCAGTTTATCAAAGCTGGTTATTTTAATATCGGAGTGGAGATGTACATCCCAAATCCACTTCGATGTTATAATTGTCAACAATTTGGTCACGGCTCACGCTCCTGTTCGAACTCTATGGTATGTCACCGTTCCAGTGGCAGCCATGATGGATCAGACTGTGAAAATGATTTTCACTGTTCAAATTGTGGTGACAAACATATGTCCTCCTCAAAACTGTGTCCTCAGTGGCAAAGACAAGCTCAGATTATGAAGATCAAATGTCAGAACAATATTTCATTTGCTGAAGCAAAAAAGTTAGTAGCCCACCAGTCGACACCTTCTTCAAGCGTCACATATGCAGCTGCTGCAGCACGCCCTGTCGCAACTGCATCAATCATGTGCCAGACTGAAATGACATGGATTAGGTCCGATCAACCCGTCAACATGAACACCGGCACCCTTACTGAATCTACAACAAAAAAAAACACTTCAGAAACACAGACTCAAACTCAAAATGAACTTGTTGATGAGACAGAGAGTCAGTCTGAGGTAACAACTAAGAAACCAGGCACTACTGACATGTCACAGAAAGACAAAAAAAGATTTAAAAAACAGCAAAAGGCCAGGTCCCCTATTCCTTCGGAGGTACCTGTGCGTAACACTTTTGATCCTTTGGATATGGAGGTTACTCCTTCTACAAAGGATAACAGGAGGGATCTCTCTTCCTCCCGTTTACGAGAGCGATCGCCTATTGAACCACCGTGATTCGATCGCCGAACTTGATCCAGTGGAACTGCAGAGGACTTAGGAAAAATTATAATGAGATTCTTTTGTTAATACAGGATTTTAAGCCGTCAGCAATATGTCTCCAGGAGACATATCTAAAACATAACGATGTTTTTAGCTTTCGACAACACATTGGCTACCATTCTTTTTCTCCTGAAGGGGGCAAAGCAACTGGAGGATGTAGTATCTTCGTCAGACAGGACATCATTCACAGTGCTATTCAGCTGAATACTCCTCTTCAAGCTGTTGCAGTCCCGACTTACCTTGCACATTGCTCTTACGTTGTGCTCTTTATATGTGCCTCCTTCATCATCTCTTCGACAATCTGACCTTCAAAGTTTGTATGATCAACTGCCAAAACCCTGCATCATCATGGGAGATCTCAATGGGCCCAACCCTCTATGGGGTAGTACAAATACGAACAATAAGGGAAAAGTTATTGAAGATTTTATTTCTGATAATAATTTATGTGTTTTTAATGATGATTCACATACGTATTTGCATCCAGCCACTGGATCATATTCTTCACTTGATCTAGCTCTGACTGAATCAAACATTTACAAAGAATTTGAATAGTCTGTTCATGATGACCTTTGTGGCAGCGATCACTTCCCTACTGTCCTTAAAGCTGTAAGACCAGATGATAATCCTCCTTTATCTCGTTGGAATTTTCTGAAAGCAAACTGGCCTTTGTATAAACAATTTTGTGTTGAAAAACTAACACCAGAGCACTTCAGTAATGTAACAGATCCCATCCAGTTTTTTTCAGCACAGCTGAATGAAATTGCTGATCACACGATTCCTAAGTCCTCTGCAACTCCTCATATTCGTAAACCATGGTTTACTGACGAATGCAAACAAGCACGAAAACGTAGGAAGAAAGCCGAAAAATATTTTCGCAGACATCCTACTGTTCATAACTTTAACAATGTAAAAATTACTAGTGCCAAGGCACGGCGTACATACAAGCAAAACAAACGCCAATCTTGGAGAAATTATGTATCAAAAATTAATTCACGCACACCCATGTCTAAGGTGTGGAACATGGTTCAGCGCATAAAAGGCAAAGGCTCAAAATCTGCTGTTTACCATCTTAAAGATGGTGACAAATTGGTAACTAATAAAGCTGATATTGCAAATAGAATTGGCGAAACTTTTGCCAAAAATTCTTCCTCGGCAAATTATGTCCCTGAATTTCAGAGATACCAGAAACAACAGGAGAAGATAAAAGTTAATTTTGATTCCGATAACGGTGAAGACTATAATGAAGTGTTTTCAACGCATGAGCTCCACACTGCTCTGAACCAAGCCCATGATACTGCAGCGGGTGATGACACTATTCATTATCAGCTACTGAAACATTTGCCTGAATCATGCCTGGAGACGCTTTTAGATATATTTGACAAAATATGGACGTCTGCAAATTTTCCTCCTTCATGGCGTAATGCAATTATCGTGCCAATACCCAAACCTGGCCGGGATCACACGGATCCATCAAATTACAGACCGATTTCTTTAACTAGCTGCGTCTGTAAAACCATGGAACTTATGGTAAATAACAGATTAATTTGGTATCTGGAAACGAATGACCTCATTACAAATATTCACTGTGGGTTTCGGAAGAGTAGAAGTACTATTGATCATTTAGTACCTTTAGAATCCTTCGTCAAAACTGCTATTATCACCAAACAACACGCAGTATCTATATTATTTGATCTAGAAAAAGCATATGATACTACTTGGAAACATGGAATTTTAAAAGATTTACATGATTTTGGTTTGCGAGGTCGTTTGCCTCTTTTTATATCAGAGTTTTTAACTGACAGGCAATTTCAAGTCCGAGTAGGTTCTACCCTGTCTGATCATTACAATCAGGATCAGGGTGTTCCGCAAGGCAGCATTTTGTCTGTGACCTTATTTAGTATCAAGATCAACAGTTTATCCAAGGTTTTAAACGATTCAATAGATGGATCACTTTTCGTGGATGATTTTAATATTTCCTGTCGCGGTAAGAATATGCATACTATTGAACGGCAACTGCAATTATGTTTAAACAAAATAAATAAATGGTGTCTTGAGAATGGTTTTAAATTTTCTACGACAAAAACTAATTGCATCCATTTCTGCTGTAAGTATAAACCACATAAGGACCCAGAATTATTTTTAAATGGCACTCCTATCAAAGTCGTTAAGGAGGCCAAGTTCTTGATTTTCGACTCTCATTTAACTTTTCTTCCGTATATCAAATCCCTGAAAACTAAATGCCTGAAGGCACTTGAAACTTGAAAGTTGTGTCAAACTCAAAATGGGGAGGGGATCAAGCTACTCTCCTGCACCTATACCGTTCACTTGTCCGTTCGAAGCTTGATTATGGCTCCATCATTTATGGTGGAGCCTGTAAAAGCAATCTAAAACTCCTTGATTCTATCCACCACCAAGGTCTGAGACTTTGTCTTGGGTCGTTCCGAACTTCTCCTATTGACAGTCTTTATGTCGAAGCCGATGAACCATCTCTTACACAGCGCCGTATCAAATTAGCTTTACAATATATTACAAAACTATACTCTAACGAATCCAACCCTGCTTTTAACTGCGTTTTCGATCCTCTTTATGAGCATTTATACAACAAAAAGCCTTCTCTTGTTCCGCCACTTGGGCACAGAATTAAACCATTCATTTCTGCTGCCGGCACTGAGCTGAAAAGTATAGCGCCTTCTCGTCTTCTTTCTTCTCCTCCTTGGCAATTAGTGAGGCCACAAGTTAACAAAGTTAACAAAGTTAAAAAAATCAGACACAAACGAATTACAATATAAACAAGAGTTTATGCAATTAAAAAATAATTATAGTACATACAAATCCTTATTTACAGATGGGTCCAAGGATGGTGGCACAGTTGCTTGTGCCACTGTCATTGGATCCAGAACAATATCTTCTCGATTACCTGATAACAGCTCCATTTTCACTGCAGAAGCAAACGCAATATTAACGGCTCTTCAATATATTCAAAGACATCCTAATCATGTATAGTATATAATTTTTTCTGACTCTCTTTCTTGCCTTCAGGCTATTAAAAATTTGTCTTGTAAACATCCACTTTTAATTGACATAATTGAATTGTATAATGATCTTGCAACTGGCCAGTGCGACATCGTCTTTTGTTGGTTACCCAGCAATGTAGGTATTTCTGGGAATGCAATGGCCGATCTTGCTGCTAAGGCTGCACTCAACAAATTTGTGACACCACTTTTTATTCCATACAGTGACTATAAAGCTAGCATTAGAACTTACATTCGTGATCTGATGCAAAAGAAGTGGGACACCCAAGTGGGAATAAATAAATTACATGCCATAAAACCTTATATTGGTTACACTCACTTGGGCTGTCAGTCCAATTTGAAGAGGTCATTATGCGACGATGTCGCATTGGCCATACGCGTTACACCCACAGTTATTTACTAAAAGGCGATGATCCTCCGTTCTGTATCCCTTGTGGTGAGAGAACCACGGTCAAGCATATCCTGCTTGACGGTGTTGAATTCTCCATCATAAGGGATAACTATTTCAATGTCAAAACAATGAAGGATCTTTTTAGCACAGTTAGTACTGATTTAATTCTTGGATTTTTAAAAGAAATTGATTTTCTTATTGAATTGTAATTGATATGTTCTGTAGATAGTTGTATTTTAATGATTGGTAGTTTAAATTAGTAACTTAGATTGTTAGTGGCTGTACCCTCAAAGGGGGTTGAAGTATTGTAAAATTATTGTCCTCCTGAGAGGGTACGTAAGTCCAATACTCTCATAGTCAATTTAAATCTACTACTAGTTTTTAATCGTAGAATATTTGTTGTTTTAAGTAATGGCTAAATTTCAGGATACTTGCCAATAGCTGAGGGGATGGTGTAAATCCAGCTAGGGTTCATGCAGGTAGCAGAAGTAATGTAAGTCCCCATGGACCTTAGTATGATGATCTACCTTCAGTTGTTGGCGATCTATAGCCCCGGTTTTATGTTGTATTGTCTTCTTTAATTCCAATGTTTTAACTTTCAATGCTAGTTTTATGTTCTGTGATAATCTAGTGTTTTTCCTGTCCTTCGCCGTCAGGTTTTACTTTTTCTCTTTTCTCATCTTAACATTACTATAACTTATATTGTTCTCGTCACGATATGACTGCAATATTGCCGATGTGACGTTGAATATTAACTCACTCACTCACTCCAGCCTGCAGCACCAAGGATACTCCAGCAGAAAAATTAAAAGATTATTATTTCCACCAGATTAGCCCATGAGCCACCGCCTTCTGGGTATACTACTCTAGGCAAAACATACATAAAATTATGTATTTGAAATAACAGTATCAAAACAGTTAAGGCACCCGAGGCGAGCCACCTCCTCGTGGTGGGTGCTGGGTAACGCCAAGAGCTCGCCAACACCCCCGTAGTGGACCCGGGGGATATTTAGTCCACCGACCCGTTTGCCGTGGGTTGCGGCCCTGTGTCGGCGGAGGAGGGGATCCTGGTGGTTGAGGGCAATAGGGACCTGCAATCGTGTTCCTATTGCTCAATACATCACTTTGGCCCTGACTTCGTATAGACGGGTGGTCGAATGGGCCCGGTTCGACCAATCGGCTGGTCATGCCAAGCCGTGTGCTACATTTGTTTACTGTCGTAAGAAAATTACGAAATTATAACATGTCTAAAGACTTCGCGAATGTTTTGGTCTTAGAAATGTTGTTTGTTTTTTCCTAGAGTCGTATGCCAGAAGGCGGTGGCTCATGGGCCAATCGGGTGGAACTATTAATCTTCTAATTTTTCTGCTGGAGGATATCATCCGGGTATTCTTGGTGCAGCAAGCTGGAGATCCGCTTGTTTCTAGCATTGTCCTTGTGATACTCCGTGGTGGGTGAGGAGCTCGGATGATGAAATCTCAACCCTATATATGGCTTATGAAATCCCCACAAAAAATACCAAACGTCCTCTTGAAAATGATGTTGATGGTGATGACCTTCGACCGTCCAGATCAATTGAGTTTTGGCCACGCTTTCTTGTGATTGAATCTGTTGTTAAAACACCTCTAAAATTGAACCTGTTCGCAGTTGCCAAAGGTATTCAAGGTATTGCCGGGGAAGTTAAGAACATTAAAGGGTTACGTTAAGGTGCACTGCAGATTGAGTGCGGGAAACGGCAACAGTCAGTCAATTTGATGAGCATGGAATCGTTTGTTGGAATTCGGGTTACTGTATGTGCTCACAAGACGTTAAACACGAGCAAAGGGATCATCAGAGACCGTGATCGGTTGTTTTCTGACATGACAGAACTTGACATCATGACTGAAATGAAAGATCAAGGTGTGCTCTTTTCAATCCGTAAAAACAATGAAAGTGTTCCAACCAATCTGTTGTCCTTTTCACCTCCGACAGCTCCAAAATCATTGAAGGCTGGTTACTGCAACATCAAGGTTGACCTGTACATTCCGAACCCGCTCAGATGTTTTACATGTCAGAAGTACGGCCATGGTGTAAATACTTGTACACTGTCCGTTGTGTGCGCTCACTGTGGTGAGAAGACACACACAACAGAAGATTGTACTAGTGATTTTACAAAATGCACCAACTGCTCAGGCGACCATTCCTCATTTTCTAAACAATGTCCTAAGCCCCAGAGGGGGAACAAGAGAAAGTTTCTTGACGTACAAATCTTCATGAAGAGGTTTAAAAACACAATTAAATGCAGGATTAGACTCGTTAGAACAGAGCTTCGTAATATACTGTAAAGCTAGTTTTATACGGTGTTGAGTAAGAGAGGCTCATCTGCCTCAACATAGAGACTGCCAATAGGAGAGGTTCTAAAGGACCCAAGACAAAGTCTTAGGCCTTGGTGGTGGACAGAATCAAGTAGTTTTAGGTTGCTTTTGCAAGCTCCACCATATACGATGGAGCCATAATCAAGCTTCGAGCGGATAAGTGATCTGTATAGGTGTAGCAGAGTAGCTTGATCCCCTCCCCACTTTGAGTCAGAAACGACTTTCAGTAAATCAAGTGCCTTCAGGCATTTAGTGTTTAGGTATTTGATATGCGGTAAAAAAGTTAAGTGGGAGTCAAAAATTAAACCCAGAAACTTGGCTTCCTTGACAACTTTGATGGGAGTGCCATTTAAAAATAGTTCTGGTTCCTTATGAGGCTTATATTTTCTACAAAAGTGTAGACAATTTGTTTTTGATGAATTTAATGCCGTTTCCAAGACACTATTTATTTATCTTATTTAGGCACAACTGCAGTGTATGCATATGTTTACCTCGACATTATCCACAAATAATGATCCATCAATTGAATCGTTTAAAACCTTGCATAAACTGTTGATCTTGATGCTGAATAAAGTAACAGATAAAATACTGCCTTGTGGAACACCCTGATCCTGATTGTAATGATCAGACAGGGCTGAACCCACTCGGACTTGAAATTGCCTGTCCATTAAAAACTCTGATATGAAAAGAGGTAACCGACCCCTTATACCAAAATCATGTAAATCCTTTAGAATACCATGCTTCCACGTCGTATCATAAGCTTTCTCAAGATCAAAGAAGATTGGTACAGCATGCTGCTTATTTACAATAGCATTTTTGACAAAGGATTCTAATCGTACCAAATGATCAATGGTACTACGGTTTTTCCTGAAACCACATTGTATGCTAGTAATAAGGTTATTGGTTTCAAGATACCAAGTAAGTCTGTTACCATTCGTTCCATGGTTTTACAGACGCAACTTGTTAGGGATATTGGTCTGTAATTTGATGGATCACTATGATCTCGGCCAGGCTTTGGAATAGGGATAACAATAGCATTACGCCATGTAGTTGGGAAAGTCCCTGAAGTCCATACTGTGTCAAAAATATTGAGAAGCGTTTCCAAACATGAATTAGGTAGATGCTTCAGGAGCTGATAGTGATTATTATCAGCCCCTGTTGCAGTATCATGAGCTTGCCCAAGGGCGGTATGTAGCTCATGTATTGAAAGCAATTCATTATAGTCCTCACCGTTATCTGATTTGAAGTTCACACTTTTCTTCTGTTGTTTCTGAAATGCAGGAGCATAATTGGATGAGGATGAATGTTGAGCGAGAGTTTCGCCAATTGTTTTGGCAATATCGGTTTTATTAGTTAATATATTGCCATCATCCTTCAGATGGTGAACAGTAGATTTTAAACCTTTGCCTTTAATCCTTTGGACCATGTTCCACACCTTTGAAATTGGTGTGCGTGAATTTATTTTAGAGACATATTTCCTCCAAGACTGACGCTTATTCTGTTTAAATGTGTGTCGAGCCTTGGTAGCTAAAATTATAAATTTGTTAAAATTATGGACAGTCTGATGTCGCCGAAAATATATTTCAGCTTTCTTCCTGCTCTTCCTGGCCTGTTTAAAGTCATTATCAAACCATGGCTTACGAATATGTGGAACTGCAGAGGATTTGGGTATAGTTTTGTCAGCAATGTCATTTAGTATATTTGAAAACAACTGTATGGGATCTTCGCTGTTCGCAAATACATCGTGTTTTAAGCGATTAATACACAGTGTCTCATATAATGACCAATCAGTCCTGGCAAAGTTCCTTCTTGATAAAGGTGGATCGTCACCAGGACTGATTGTTTTGAGGATGGTGGGGAGGTGATCACTCCCACATGGGTCATCGTGGACCTCCCATTCAAATTCAGTACATAAATTAGAATCAGCAAATGATATATCCAGGGAAGAATATGTTCCCGTAGCTGGATGTAAATAAGTGGCTGAATCGTCATTGTAAATACATAAGTTATTATCGGATATGAAATCCTCGATGCTTTTACCCTTAGTATTTGTGTTGACACTTCCCCAAAGTGGGTTGTGTCCGTTTAGATCGCCCATGATTAAACATGGCTTCGGGAGTATATCATATAGATTTTGAAGATCTGATTTGTGAATATTTGAAGAGGGCAATATGTACAAACTGCACAATGTCAGCGCCATGTGCAAAGTAATACGAACAGCTACAGTTTGCAATTGTGTATTTAGAGCGACAGGGCTATGGATGACGTTGTGATGTACTAAAATACCAGTTGCACGATCCCCCTGAGGAGACAAAAAATGGTAAGCATCATATCTCATATAAAATTATCTGTATCTTTAAGATATGTCTCTTGGATACAGAATGCCGACGGTTGATGATCTTGCACGTGTAACTGTAACTCGTTAAAGTTATTTTTAATCCCTCTGCAGTTCCATTGAATTATATTGGCCAGCTGAGTCATGGTGGCTCAATTGGCGATCTTTCACGAGAACGTGACGGGGGTAAGCACCTCCGCTCGTCCTGTGAGTACGGGGTCACCTCCATGTCTAGAGACCCCAAAAGTATTTTGTAAAGGAACAACATGTGCTTCTTTCCTATTTATTTTTTTACCTTTCTGCTTTTTCACTGGAATAGTGGGTGGTTGTGATGTGGCTAGTGGCGAAGCAGTCATTTGTGAAGACTCAGACTGAATTTCTGTCTGAGACTCAGACGTTGTTTGAGTGACTGGGGCAGTAGATTCTTTAGGTTCAGAAGCAGGTTTGTTAGATGAAAACACAGATTTTTCTGATTTGACCCAGATCAAGTCAGTTTGACATGCAGCTGAGGACATTGCTACAGAACGGGTAACTGCAGCAGAATATGTTATATTTGATGGGGTTGAGGACTGAGTGGTGAAAAGTTTTTTGGCTTCAAAATAAGAGAGATTTTTTTCACATTTTATTTTCATTATCTTCGATTCCCTTTGATATATAGGGCATGACCTTGAAGAAGCAGCATGTGTCTCTTTGCAGTTAACACACTTGAGATCATTCTCGCAGCCCGTGCCATCATGAGGATCGCTACAGCGATAACGTACTGCAGGATTACGACATGAGGAAGTCCCATGACCAAACCGTTGACATTTATAACACCGGAGTGGATTGGGGACATACACATCCACCCCGATGTTAAGATATCCTGCCTTAATTGACTGTGGTAAAGAAGGTCTGGCAAATGTTAGGAGATATGTATTTGTTTTAGTTACAATTCCATCCTTTTTAATGCTGAAACGTTTCACTGCTGTAACCCCCTGATCTTCAAGCTCAGCTGCAATATCCTCTTCACTCATTTCATACAGACAGCGTGCTCTGTCACGTATGATACCACGGCAAGAATTAAGAGTTTTGTGCACGGACACAGCAACCTCTATATTGGCAAATGTTTTAACATACATAAGATTTAGAGATTGTTGTCTCCGTGCGCACTCAACTAGCAGTGAACCTTTACGGAGACGGGTGACATTTTTCACCTCCCCACAGATCCCATAGATAGCTTTTGACACGGCAAATGGGTTGAGTTTGATAGGCAGAAAAACAGTTGCTTCGATCTATCTAGCCCAGGAAAGTCATGGCGAAAGGAAAATCATTCACCATCTCTGCTCCCCACCCACCCTGGAGTGTCAACAAGGACGGTGTCTATTAGCAACGGGTATCCAAGATGCTGACACCAGGGATACAGGGATGGTATACTCCAGCGAATATGACACGAATAGCTGTATTTGTCTACCAATTCAATGCCAGACTGGTTCGGCCCTAGACAAGAAATTAGAGACATACATCATTCGGAGGTCAACATCACTAGATTGGCCCATGAGCCACCGCCTTCTGGCATAGGACTCTAGGCAAATTATTATAGTATAGGGTATGAAAATAACAAACGCTCATTGTCACAAATGTACAAACATGCACAATAATTGCTGAGGAACAATATATAATCTATTCCGATCCTCTTTCTTGCCTTCTGGCTATTAAAAATATTTCTAGTAAACATCCACATTTAATTGAAATTATTGAATTGTATAATGATCTTGCAACTGGCCAATTCTTGGTTACCCAGCCATGTAGGGATCTCTGGTAACACATTGGCTGACCTTGCTGTTAAAGCAGCACTCGACAAATCTGTGACAGCACTGCTTATTCCTTACAGTGATTACAAAGCGAGCATTAGATCTTATATCCGTGATCTGATGCAGAAGAAGTGGGACACCCAAATAGGTATACATAACTTACATGAGATAAAACCTTACATTGGTTATACCCACTTGGGTTGTCAGTCCAGATTTGAAGAGGTTGTTTTACGACGATGTCGTATTGATCACACTAGATATACTCATGCATACCTGTTAAAAGGTGAGGATCCTCCATTTTGTATCCCTTATGGTGAGAGGGTCACGGTCAAGCATATTCTGCTTCTGATCCCATCACAACGGATATGTATTTTACAGTTAAAACAATGAAGGATCTCTTTACCAGCGTTACTTTTCATTTAATTCTTGGTTTTTTAAAAGAAATTGATTTTTTTATTGAATTTTGAGCAACATGTTTCTGTAAAAAGATGTATTTTAATAATTGGTAGTTTGGATTCGTAACTAGAATTGTTAGTGGCTGTACGCTCAAAGGGGGTTCAAGTATTGTAAAATTATTGTCTTCCTGAGAGGGTACGTAAGTCCAAAAACATTCATAGTAATTTTAAGTCTACCAGGCTTTTAATCGTAGTATTCCTGTTGTTGTAATTTTGGCTATCACATTGTACACTCGCCAGCAGCTGAAGGGATGGTGTAAATCCAGCTAGTGTCCATGCAGGTAGCAAAGGTACTGTAAGTCCCCATGGTCCCTAGTATGGTGATCTACCTTCTGTTGTTGGCGATATATAGCCTGTTTTTATATTGTATTGTCTAAATATTGATATTAGTTTTAACTTTCCATGCTAGTTTTAATTCATATTGTGATACTGCAGTTGTTTTACTGTACTTTGTCGACAGGTTTTATAACACATATATGTTCCATTTCAGTGTTTTGTTCCCGTCACGATATGGCTGAAATATTGCCGAGGTGATGTTAAATATTAACTCACTCACTCACTCACGATACTGTAACAGGACCTGATGATATCCATTACCAACTCTTAAAACACTTGCCTGAATCATGTCACGAAACGTTACATGGCATTTTTGACACATTTGGATAACACAACATTTTCCCCCTTCGCGGCGAAAAATCATAATTGTTCCTATTGCAAAGCCTGGGAGGGATCATACAGATCTATCAAATTACCGACCTATTTCCTTAACTAGCTCCGTTTGCAAAACCATGGAGCGAATGGTAAATAATCGCTTAGTTTGGTTTTTGGAAACCAACAATCTGATTACTGATATACCATGTGGTTTTCGTAAAAATTGACCACTTGGTTCGTTTGGAATCATTTGTTAAAAATTCTTTCATTAAAAAAACAGCATGCAGTATCAATCTTTTTGATCTCGAAAAAGCATATGATACTACTTGGAAGCATGGTATTTTAAAAGATTTACATTCTTTTGGGTTATGAGGTCGCTTGCCTCAGTTTATGTCTAATTTTTTAAATGACAGACAGTTTCAAGTACGTGTGGGATCAACCCTCTCAGACTACTTTCATCAAGATCAGGGTGTTCCACAAGGCAGTATTTTGTGTGTGACTTTATTTAGTATTAAAATCAAAAGTCTTTCTAAGGTTGTAAGTGATTCAGTAGATGGATCACTATTTGTGGATGATTTTAATGTTTCTAGTAGAGGTAGAAATATGCATACAATAGAGAGGCAATTACAAATTTGTCTCAATAAAATTGACAAATGGTCCCTTGAAAACGGGTTTAATTTTTCTATAACAAAGACAAATTGCTTGCATTTCTGCAGAAAGTAGAAACCGTATAAAGATCCAGAATTATTTTTAAATGGCACCCCTATCAAAGTAGTAAAGGAGGCCAACTTCTTGGGTCTTATTTTCGACTCACATCTAACTTTTCTACCCCACATTAAATCCCTTAAAACTAAATGCCTGAAGGCACTTGATTTGTTAAAAGTTGTTTCCAATTCAATGTGGGGAGGAGACCAAACTACCCTACTCCACTGATACAGATCTCTCATCCGTTCGAAACTTGATTACGGCTCCATTGTTTATGGTGGAGCCTGTAAAAGCAGCCTCAAAATACTTGATTCTATCCACCATCAAGGTCTAAGGCTATGTCTTGGCTGATTTAGAACTTCTCCTATTGACAGTCTTTACGTCGAGGCCGATGAGCCATCTCTTACTCAACGACGTATAAAACTCTCCTTACAGTATATAACAAAACTATATTCTAATAAGGCCAACCCTGAATTTAACTGTGTTTTTAATCCTTTTTATGTGGATCTCTTCAGCAGCGACGTATAAAATTAGCTTTACGGTATGTAACAAAACTATATTCAAACTATATACAATATACAATATAAACAAGAATATAATCAATTAAAAAGTAACTATAATACTTACAAATTTTTATTTACAGATGGGTCAAAGGATGGTGGCGCAGTGGCTTGTGCCACTGTCATTGGATCCGGAACAATATCTTTCAGATTGCGGGATAATAGTTCCATTTCCACAGTCGCTATATTAACCGATCTTAAATATATTGAAAGACAGTATATCATCTATTCCGATTCTCTTTCTTGCCTCCAGCAATCAAAAACCTGTCATGTAAACATCCACTTTTAATAGAAATAATTGAATTATATAATAATCTTGCTACTGGCCAATACGACATCGTCTTTTGTTGGTTACCCAGCCATGTAGGCATTTCTGGTAAAACACAATGGCCGATCTTGCTGCGAAGGCAGCACTAAAAAGTCCATGACTCCACTTCTTATTCCATACACTGATTATAAAGCTACAATTAGGTCGTATATCCGAGATCTGATGCAAAAGAGGTGGGTGTAAGTAAAATACATGCAATAAAACCTTATATTGGTTATACCCACTTGGGTTGTCAGTCAAGATTTGAGGAGGTCATTTTGCGGCGATGTGGTATTGGGCATACGAGATACACTCATGAATACCTATTGAAAAGTGAGGATCCCCCGTTCTGCATCCCTTGTGATGAAAGGATCACAGTCAAGCATATCTTGCTTGACTGTGTTGAATATTCCATCACAAGGGATCAAAAACATTTGAAGTAAATTTCAGTTTTCCAGCTTTTAATCGTAGAATAAGTGTGTTTTTACTTTATGGCTAGATTTGTCTAAATTGCTAACAGCTGAGGGGGTGATGTAAATCCAACTAGGGTCCA
This sequence comes from Haliotis asinina, assembly GCF_037392515.1. Lineage (NCBI taxonomy): Eukaryota > Metazoa > Mollusca > Gastropoda > Lepetellida > Haliotidae > Haliotis > Haliotis asinina. Next base: position 34,123,310 of record NC_090281.1, on the reverse strand, counting down.
TGCAGGAAGCAAATGTACTGTAAGTCCCCATGGTCCTTAATATGGTTGTTGGCAACCTATAGCTCAATTTTATATTGTACTGTCCTCTATAGATACATTGTTTTAGGTCTGTTCACTAGTTTTACATTCGACTCGTGAATGTTCTAGTCAGTTTTACTGTCCTTCGTTGACAGGGTTTTCCAATGTATGTGCTATTAATTCATTTGTACTTTTATAATTACTCGTTCTCGTCACGATATGGCTGCAATATTGCCGATGTGACGTTAAATATTAACTCACTCACTCACTCAAAATAGTTAAACCACGAATGTAAACTTCAATTAACAGCTTTATAGGTTTCGAGCATTATATATTTGCAGCTCAGGGCTTGGCGTGACCAGCCGATTGATAAAACTGGGACAGTTTTACCACCCGTCTAGTCGAAGTAAGGGCCGAAGTGGTGTGTTGAGCAAAAGCAGCAAAATGGTTCAGTCTCCTACTGCCCTCAACCACCAGACTACCGTCCTCCTCCGACACGGAACGGAACCCACAGCAAACAGGCCCAATTCGGTCGCCTTTTACGACCAGTAATGGGGCGCTGTCGCCACATTCTGTCCCGGATCCACACAGGAGAAGAGCACCCATCACGAGGTGGTATTTCACGGGTGCCTGAGGAAAGGGAACACGGTTACAGGCCCCCAGTGCCCTCAACCCCTAGACTCCCGTCCTCCACCGAAACAGGGGCGCAAACCACGTCAGACGGGTTGGTGGACCAAATATACCCCCGGGTCCACAACGGGGGTGTTGGCGAGCTACTTAGCACCCACCACGAGTAGGTGGCTCGCCACGAATGCCCCTCATGAATTATCTTTTCTCAGCTGGTATCATTATCTCCCAGTCCGTCCCCACCACCGTCTACGATACCCGTCCTGGTTTCGCTTTGTAGACGACCCGTCCTCACTGTTTCTTTTTCTAACCATAACGATACCTTTCCACAATTAACATGACCGGCACTTGGCATGACAAGCCGACCGTTAAAATCGCCCACATTATATATTTAGCCGTCTAGGTGAAGTAAAGGGTGGAAGGAGTGTGTTTGGCAAAAAACAAGCTTCATAATTCTTCGCCCTCAACCGCCAGAATCACTTCCATTGCGTCGGAAATGGTAAGGGGTTTATTGGATACTCGCAGGTAAAGTAGACTACGCTTCACAACACGCTTTGAAGGAATGTGACCTAATTGGTGACTGATGGCTCCTGATTTAATAATTGGTCTCTCCTGACCCCTGATAGCATCAGCGGTTGCGTTGATCTTTAACTTGCACTACGTGTACATCATCACTCTCAAAGGTATCTGCTTCCTGATACTAAATATATGAATGTTGGACATATCAAGATTGTTGTTTTATTTCACAGGTTGCCTGGTCCGAGTGTGAACAAGGAAGCGTCTACATTAAGTCTAGAAGTGGTCAAAGAAAGTGTGTCCATTACGGTGTGTTCTTATGAAGTTACTTGTACATAAGATTCAACTCATGGTTTCTTGCTTATGTTTTTGAAATGCGTTATCCACTGTATTCAATGTAATTACGCCATTTCCACAGAGAGATTGGCTTGGGGACTGAAGATCGGGGGGTAAATCAGCAAGTGAAGAGGACATAGAATGAAATGACGGAGCAAGTGTGATAAGGTGTAAACTGTTCAACAAGCTGACAGACTGGATTATAAATACATAAACCCTCGCTGAATGTTGTCCGACCATACAATTTTATTCCCTGTTTTAGCAAATTCAGTATTAAATTGTCTAAGCTATATTTACATGCAAAAGTCGTGGTTAGAATATTGGCTTTCAATAATTGTAAGAGGCGACTGAAAAGGATCGTGTGATCAGACTCGCTGACTTAGTTGACACATGTCATCTGTTCGCAATTGGAGAGATCGATGCTCATGTCTGGTCCAGACTCGTTTGTTTAGACCGTTGCCGTTTAGCTGGAATATTGATGTGATATCAGTAAGTGAACATAGTCGACTTTTGTGGCATGGGTTTCTACCCCGGATCTTCACTGTCAGAACCAATATGTATTTACTAGGAAGATGTCAATGCTTTTAAAATATACACGGTGAAACTCTGGGACCTTCAGCCCATACATATAGACTGCGGAAACCTTGTTTGCACTTTCCCAAGAAACAGATAAATACACTGAACACGACAGCTAACTGGGTTCTTGATAATCAGGTGGCAAAACTATGTTTGAAGTAAGCAATATTGAAAGCATTGGGAATTAATGGGTTAACGCGTGTATGTTTGTCACTCGTGCTAAATCCAAACAAGTTACAAATATACCGATTTGCGTAGTGAGTTGTGGAAATTCCGGTGGTGTGGTGGTGTAGCCCAGTGGTTCAAGCGTGCGCTCTTCATGGAAGGCTCACGTTCGATATCACACATGAATGTATTGTGTGAAGCATATTTATGGTGTACCCTAGCGTGATAGTGCTGGAATATTGCAGGAAGAGCCGCAGTAGAAACCAACTCATCATATTTTGATCATTATGTACAGACAGTTGTCGTGAAGCTGGTATATGGGAGAATGTAGCCCTGAACCACAAACACTTCCATGTCATGAGACTACAATGATCCCAACAGAAATCCAAGTGAAGCAATCAAACATGTACTGTGTTCTTCGTATTGTTGTTGTTAAAATGCACTCATACTTTGTTTCCAGGTGAACAAGGAAGAGTACAAAGGCAAGACAAAATGCCGACACAGCGTAGACGAAATATCAAAGAACTAAACTTAACACTTCAAGGTAATATGTTACATTCCAAGGGCAGCGTTTACTGTAAGACTTCAAATAAAAAAGTAGGGGACACCAACAAGATGTAGGATAAATGTTACTAAGTAAACTCAGTCGCTGGTAATGTCATGCCCGCTTTTACATGGTATTGCCTGTAATATTTATTAAATTCCATGTTAGTGAGTGAGTTAGGTAACATTTATCGTCATATCGGCAATATTCCAGCCATTATCTTGACAAGAACGATTAATTACAAAACTACACATTAATCAATGGCGCATTATGGAAACCTGTCAATGTAGGGCAGTACAACAAATTAGAATATCACAGAAATTGTAAAACTAGTAATTAGATCTAAAACAGTTCAAGTACAAAGGACAATACAATATGAAAATGGGCTATAGATTGCCAACAACTGAAGGTAGATCTTCACCCTAGAGAGCATGGGGACTTACATTACTTTTGCTACCTACATGGACCCTAGCTGGATTCACACCATCCCCTCAGCCACGGGCTTTTACGGGGAGAATTATCCATACATTAAAATGACAAAAATAGTACGATTAAAAACCTGGAAAACTTAAATTTACATCAATTGTTGCGGGACTTACATGAGTGAGTGAGTTAATAGTTAACGTCACATTGGCAATATTTCAGCCATATCGTGACGGGAACATTCAACAATGAAACCGACCATATGTACATTATAAAACGTGCCAACGAAGGACAGTAAAAGAACTAGAATATCATAACTGTCACTAATACTAGCGTTTAAAGGTAAAATTAATATTACTATCAGGACAGAACAATATGAAACAGGCTCCAGATCGCCAACAACCGAAGGTAGTATCACCATACTAGGGACCATGGGCACTTACAGTACCTTTGCTACCTGCATGCACCCCAGTTGGATTTACATCATCCCTTCAGCTGCTGGAAATTGTATGGGTACAGCCACTAACAATTTTAGTTAATAATCTAAACTACCAATCATCAAAAGAGATCTATCTGCAGTACCATATTTCTCAAAATTCAACAATGATTAAATGAGAACTAACGCTGTTAAAAAGATCCTTGATAGTTTTGACATTGAAATATATATGAAGCAGGATATGCTTGACCGTGACTCTCTCATCAAAAGGGATACAAAATAGAGGATCCTCACCTTTTAAAAGGTACAATACCAATACAATGGCCAATACGACATCGTCGTAAAATAACCTCTTCCAATCTGGACTGACAACCCAAGTAGGTGTAACCAATATACGGTTTTATTTCATGTAATTTATTTACACCCACTTGGGTGTCCCACTTCCTCTGTATCAGTTCACGGATGTAAGTTCTAATGCTAGCTTTCTAATCAGAGTATGGAATAAGAAGTGGTGTCACAGATTTGTCGAATGCTGCCATTGCAGCAAGGTCAGCCATTATGTTCCCAGAGATTCTTATATGCCTGGGTAACCAACAAAAGACGATGTCGTATTGGCAAGTAGCAGGATCATTATATAACTCAACAATTTCTATTAAAAGTGGATGTTTACAAGATAAGTTTTGAATGACCTGAAGACAAGAAAGAGAGTCGGAAAAGATTATATATTGTTTATGTTTAGGATGTCTTTGAATATATTTGAGAACTGTTAGTATTGCGTTTGCTTCAGCTGTGAAAATAAAGCTGTTATCCAATAATCTAGAAGATATTGTTTTGGATCCAATGACAGTGGCACAAGCAACTGCGCCACCATCCTTGGACCCATCTGTAAATAAGGATTTGTATGCACTGTATTTGCTTTTAAATTGATTATATTCTTGTTTATATTGTAATTCGTTAGTTTCTGATTTTTAAAACTTTGTCAGTTTTATGTCAACTTCTGGCCTCACTAAGTGCCAAGGAGGAAAGAAAGAAGACGGGAAGGAGATATGTTCTCCAACCTGATGCCAGCTTCCTCCACATTTTCATGGGTGTGCAATTTAATGACATTTTGGGGTCTTCATGGAGTTTGTATTTCCTAGAAAAATGTATACAATTGTTTTTGTTTAGACATATCTGTAACATACCTGTCTCTCAATAGTTTGCATATTTTTACCACGGCAAGAATTATTAAAATCATCCATTAAAAGGGATCCATCTATTGAATCACTTAAAACCTTTGGACTATCTATTTTAGTACTAAAAATCGTGACAGAAAAAATACAACCTTGTGGAACACCCTGATCCTGATTATAATGATCAGACAGGGTTGACCCCACGCGGACTACAACTGCCTGTCAGTTAAAAACTGTGATATAAAAAGAGGCAAACCAAAATCATGTAAATCGTTTAAAATACCATGCTTCCAAGAAGTATCATATGCTTTTTCTAAATCAAAGAATGTAGATACTGCATGTTGTTTGGTAATAATATCATTTTTGACGAATGATTCTTAACGTACTAAATGATCAATAGTACTTCTACTCTTCCAAAAAACACACTGAATATTTGTAATGAGGTTATTGGTCTCCAGGTACCAAATGAATCTGTTATTTACCATAAGTTCCATGGTTTTACAGACGCAGCTAGTTAAAGAAATCGGTCTGTAATTTGATGGATCCGTGTGATCCCGGCCAGGTTTTGGTATTGGCACGATAATTGCATTACGCCATGAAGGAGGAAAATTTGCAGGCGTCCATATTTTGTCAAATATATCGAAAAGCGTCTCCAGGCATGATTCAGGCAAATGTTTCAGTACCTGATAATGAATAGTGTCATCACCCGCTGCAGTATCGTGGGCTTGGCTCAGAGCAGTGTGGAGCTCATGTATTGAAAATACTTCATTATAGTCTTCACCATTTTTGGAATCAAAATTAACTTTTATCTTTTCCTGTTGTTTCTGCTATCTCTGAAATTCAGGGACATAACTTGCCGAGGAAGAATATTTAGCAAGAGTTTCGCCAATTCTATTTGCAATGTCGGATTTGTTAGACATAGGCGTGCGTGAATTATTTTTTGATACATAATTTCTCCAAGATTGGCTTTTGTTTTGCTTACATGCACGTCGTGCTTTGGCACTAGTAATTTTAACGTTGTTAAAGTTATGAACAGTAGGATGTCTGCGAAAATATTTTTCTGCTTTCTTCTTACGTTTTCTTGCTTGTTTGCATTCGTCAGTAAACCATGGTTTACGAATATGAGGAGTTGCTTGACAGCAATTTCATTCTGTTGTGTTTAAAATACTGGATGGGACCAACTACATTATTGGAGTGGTCTGGTGTTAATTTTTCAACACATAATTGTTTATACAAAAGCCCGTTTGCCTTCATAAAATTCCGATATGATAAAGTTGGGTTACCATCTGGTCTTATAGCTTTCAGGAGGGTAGGGAAGTGATCGCTGCCACAAAGGTCATCATGAACAGACCCTTCAAAGTCATTGTAAATGTTTCACTCTGTGAGAGCTAGATCAACTGAAGAATATGATTCAGTGGCTGGATGGAAATACGTATGTGAATCATCATTTAAAACACATAAATGATTATCAGAAATAAAATCTCCAATAACTTTTCCCTTGTTCGTATTTGTACTGCCCATAGAGGGTTGTGCCCAATGAGATCTCCCATGATGATACAGGGCTTTGGCAGTTGATCATACAAAGTTTGAAGGCCAGATTGTCGAAGAGCTGATGAAGCAGGTACATGTAAAGAGCACAAAGTGAGAGCAATGTGCAAGGTAAGTTGGAGTATTCAGCTGAATAGCACTGTGAATAATGTCCTGTCTGACCAAGGTACTAGATCCTCCAGTTGCTCTGTACCCTTCAGGAGAAAATGAAAGGTAGCCAAAAGATATATCTCATGGACACATATTGCTGCCTGCTTAAAATCAAGTATTAAAAGAATCTGATTATAATTTTCTCTAAGTCCTCTGCAGTTCAATTGGATCAAGTTCGGCGACTGAATTACGGTAGTTCATTTGGCAATAGGCGATCGTTCTCGTAAACGGGGGGCACCCGTGGCGAGCCACTTCCTCGTGGTGGGTGCTGGGTAACGCCAAGAGCTCGCCAACACCCCCGTAGTGGACCCGGAGGCATATTTGGTCCACCAACCCGTTTGCCGTGGGTTGTGGCCCTGTGTCGGCGGAGGAGGGGATCCTGGTGGTTGAGGGCAATAGGGGCCTGCAATCGTGCTCCTGTTGCTCAATACACCACTTTGGCCCTGACTTTGCCCAGACGGGTGGTCGAATGGGCCCGGTTCCACCAATCGGCTGGTCATGCCAAGCCCTGTGCATGGAGTATTGTTATATTTTTCAATGCACACTTATCATTTAGAATTCTTATAACTTTGGACTTGGCTATATTATCTAAAACATTTTTGATTTTAACATATGTTCTGAAATTTGCCTAGAGTCCTATGCCAGAAGGCGGTGGCTCATGGGCCAATCTGGTGGAACTATTAATCTTTTAATTTTTCTGCTGGAGTATATCATGCGGGTATCCTTGGTGCTGCAAGCTGGAGATCCGCTTGTTTTTAGCATTGTCCTTGTGATACTCCGTGGTGGGTGGGGACCTCGGATGATGAAATCTCAACCCTATATATGGCTTATGAAATCCCCAGAAAAAAAAACAACAAACGTCCTCTTGAAAATGATGTTGATGATAATGACCTTCGACCGTCCAGATCAATTGAGTTTTGGCCACGCTTTCTTGTGATCGAATCTGCTGATAAAACGCCTCTAAAATTGAACCCGTTCGCAGTTGCCAAAGGTATTCAAGGTATTGCCGGGAAAGTTAAGAACATTTAACGGTTACGTTCAGTTGCACTGCAGGTTGAGTGTGGGAAACGGCAGCAGTCAGTCAATTTGATGAGAATAGAATCCTTTGTTGGAATTCCGGTTACTGTATCTGCTCATAAGACGTTAAACACGAGCAAAGGAATCATCAGAGACCGTGATCGGTTGTTTTCTGACATGACAGAACTTGACATCATGACTGAAATGAAAGATCAAGGTGTGCTCGACGTCAAACGCTTTTCAGTCCGTAAAAACAATGAAAGTGTTCCAACCAATATTTATCTGTTCTCCTTTTCCACAGCTCCAAAATCATTGAAGGCTGGTTACTGCAACATCAAGGTTGACGTGTACATTCCGAACCCGCTCAGGTGTTTTAAATGTCAGAAGTACGGCCATGGTGTAAATACTTGTACATTGTCCGTTGTGTGTGCCCACTGTGGTGAGAAGATACACACAACAGAAGATTGTACCAGTGATTTCAAAAAATGCACCAACTGCTCAGGCGACCATTCCTCATTTTCTAAACAATGTCCTGTTTGGAAAGAACAAATGGAAATAAATAGAATCAAATTCACTCAAAATATCTCTTTTTCTGAGACCAAAAATATAGTAAAAAGATCTGATCTTCCAGAAAGTTATGCTGCAGTAGCAAAAACAACATTGGAATCACGCTCTAAAATAACAAAATCATCAACAGGCTGCCAAACTACCTTGACTTGGGTAAATTGCGATTCTCCACAGCTTTTTGTTACCTGCTATATCATCACAGACTGACGAACCACTCCCTAGTACCTCAAAGTCGTCTTCTGATCACAAATCATCATAATCTCAATCATCATCTGATAGTCAACAAACGGTGAAAGGTAAACCGAAGCCAAAGCCTGATGCTTCAAAACAACACAGTAGCAGAGATCCTAAGGGGTCACAAAAGAAAATTCAATTGTACAATAAATATGGGTCTCTCGAAGATATGGACATTTCTGAAAACGTAAATTCTAGGGCACATAGCTTGTCGCCCTCCAAAAGAGTGCGGGGTAGATCCCCAATAAATCCCCCCAAAAGATAGTTTATTCCAATAATATTGTACAGTGGAACTGCAGAGGATTGAGGACAAATTTACATGAATTACAGCTATTAGTCCAAGATTTCACACCTTCAGCGATATGTCTCCAAGAGACATATTTAAAGCAAACAGATACATTTGACCTTCGTCATTTTAATGCATATCATTGTTTTTCACCTCCGGGTGATAGGGCCACTGGCGGATCATCCATTCTAGTCAGACAAAACGTTATTCAAAGCCCTGTTTCACTTAATACTAATATGCAGGCTGTTGCAGTGAGAATTATTTTACATGTAGCGTTTACGCTATGCTCTCTTTATATTTCGCCATCTTCGGCTTTTGCCAAAACCGATCTTCAAGCTCTATATGATCAGCTCCCGACGCCCTGTATTATAATGGGAGATTTAAATGGGCACAACCCACTCTGGGGTAGTGTAAATACAAAGACTAGAGGTAAATTGTTGCAGGACTTTTGTTCTGACAATGACTTATGTATTTATAATGATGGCTCCAGCACATATTTACACCCTGGTACAGGGACTTATTCTGCTCTCGACTTGTCATTGACAAATTCCGAACTATTAAATGAATTCGAATGGTCAGTCCACGATGACCTGTGTGGAAGTGACCATTTTCCTACTATACTAAAAGCTGTAACTCCATCTGATGTTCCTCCATCATCAAGGCGAAATTTTAAAAAGGCTAATTGGGCTTTATATGAAACACTGTGTGCTGAAAAACTTAAACCCGAACGTTTTATTGACGTTCCTGATGCTATTAAATGTTTTTTCTGATGAACTGAATTCCATAGCTGATGAGTGTATACGAAATTCCTCTGTAGTTCCACACATAAGAAAACCATGGTTCAACGATGAGTGGAAACAAGCTAGGAAGGCAAGGAAAAAAGCAGAACATTATTTCCGTCGCCATCCTATGGTGCATAATTTCAATAAATTTAAAATTTTAAATGCTACAGCACGGCGTACTTTTAAACAGACCAAACGCCAATCTTGGCAAAATTATGTGTCCAAAATAAACTCTCGGACACCCATGTCCAAGGTATGGAAAATGGTCCAGAAAATCAAAGGTAAAGGTACTAAATCTACTGTCCATCATCTTAAACATGGAGATCAATTACTTACTGATAAATCAGATATTGCTAATAAACTAGGTGAAACCCTTGCTAAACACTCTTCCTCTTCAAATTATGTTCCAAAATTCCAGCAATATCAAAAACAAGAAGAAAAGAAAAGTATTAATTTCAATTCTGATAATGGGGAAGATTATAATGAAACATTTTCTATTCATGAACTCCATACTGCTTTTGATCAAGCTCATGACACTGCTACAGGAGCTGATAACATACACTATCAACTCCTGAAGCACTTACCGGAATCCTGCCTAGAAACTCTTCTCAATATTTTTGATGATATTTGGACAACGGGTAACTTTCCTCCATCATGGCTTGACGCCATAGTAGTACCAATACCTAAACCTGGACGTGATCATACGGATCCTTCCAATTATCGACCTATTTCACTAACTAGCTGTGTTTACAAGACCATGGAACGCATGATAAATAATCGACTTGTTTGGTACTTGGGAACAAATAATCTTATCACAGATATACAGTGTGGTTTCCGTAAAAACAGAAAAAACTGTCGATCACTTAGTGCGACTGGAATCATTTGTGAAAAACGCACTAATTAATAAACAACATGCTGTGTCTATCTTTTTTGATCTTAAAAAAGCATATGACACAACCTGGAAACATGGTATTTTGAAGGATTTACATGACTTTAGTTTGCCTCAATTTATTGCCAACTTTTTAAAAGACAGACAATTCCAGGTCCGTGTGGGTTCTACCCTGTCTGATCATTACAATCAGGATCAGGGTGTTCCACAAGGCAGTATTTTATCTGTCACTCTTTTTCGCATCAAGATCAACAGTTTATCCAAAGTTTTAAACGATTCAATTGATGGATCGTTATTTGTGGATGATTTTAATATATCTTGTCGTGGTAAAAATATGCATACCATTGAACGGCAATTGCAGTTGTGTTTAAACAAAATAAAAAAATGGAGTCTTGAAAACGGCCTTAAATTTTCCAAATCGAAAACTAACTGCATACATTTTTGTCGTAAATACAAACCCCATAAAGACCCTGAACTGTCTCTAGATGGGACGCCCATAAAAGTTGTGAAGCAAGCCAAATTCTTGGGTCTAATCTTTGATTCACATTTAACTTTTTTACCACACATTAAATCTCTTAAAACTAAAAAGCACTTGGCTTGTTGAAAGTGGTTTCAAATTCAAAATGGGGAGGGGATCAAACTACCCTTCTCCATCTATATCGATCACTCGTTCGTTCTAAACTTGATTATGGCCCCATCGTCTATGGTGGAGCCTGCAAAAGCAATCTTAAACTTCTTGATCCTGTTCATCACCAAGGTCTAAGACTTTGTCTTGGGTCCTTCAGAACTTCACCTATTGACAGTCTTTACGTTGAGGCCGATGAACCATCTCTTGCACAACGCCGTATTAAATTATCTTTACAATATATCACAAAACTATACTCTAGCGAATCTAACCCTGCATATAACTGTGTCTTCAATCCTCTTTATGAGGATTTGTATAACAAAAAGTCTTCTCTTGTTCCACCTTTTGAGCTCAGAATAAAGCCGTTTATTGCTGCTGCTGGTATTGAGCTGGACAATATAGCTCCTTTCCGTCTTCTTTCCTCTCCCCCTTGGCAGTCGGTTAGACCACATGTTGACCTAACATTAACTACATTTAAAAAATCAGAAACGAATGAATTACAGTATAAACAAGAATATAATCAATTGAAACATACATATAACAATTACAAATCCTTATTTACAGATGGGTCCAAGGATGGTGGTGCAGTTGCTTGCGCTTCTGTCATTGGATCTAGAACAATATCTTCTAGATTACCAGATAATAGTTCTATTTTTACAGCAGAAGCTAACGCCATATTAACAGCTCTCAAATATATTCAAAGACACCCGAAATGTGAACAGTATATAATATATTCCGACTCTCTTTCTTGCCTTCAGGCTATTAAAAATATTTCTTGTAAACATCCACTTTTAATAGAAATTATTGAACTGTATAATACTCTTGCTACTGGCCAATACGTCATCGTCTTTTGTTGGTTACCCAGTCACGTAGGTATTTCTGGGAATGTGATGGCTGATCTTGCTGCCAAGGCAGCACTCAACAAATCTGTGACACCACTTCTTCTTCTATATTCAGATTACAAAGCTTGCATTAGAACGTATATCCGTGATCTGATGCAGAAGAAGTGGGACACTCAAGTAGGTATCAATAAATTACATGAAATAAAACCGTATATTGGCTACACCTACTTGGGTTGTCAGTCCAGATTTGAGGAGGTCATCATGCGACGATATCGTATTGGCCACATAAGATATACACATAAATATTTGCTTAAAGGTGAGGATCCTCCGTTTTGTATCCCTTGTGATGGAAGAATGACAGTCAAGCATATCTTGCTTGACTGTGTTGAGTATTCCATCACAAAGGATCAGTATTTTCATTCACGAACTCTGAAGGATCATTTTAATAACACAAGCTCTCATTTAATCATTGCATTTTTAAAAGAATTAGATTTATTTACAGAATTATTGGAAGTTTAAATTGGTAACTGTGCTTGTTAGTGGCTGTATCCTCAAAGGGGGTTGAAGTACTGTAAAACTATTTTTCCCCTGAGAGTGTACGTAAGTCCACAAACATTCAAAGTAAATTCAAACTTTCACGTTTTTAATCGTAGAATAAGTGTCGTTTTATTTGCATGGCTAGATTTCCCAAATTGCTGATGGCTGAGGGGATGATGTAAATCCAGCTAGGGTCCATGCAGGTAGCAAAGGTGCTGTAAGTCCCCATGGTCCCTGGTATGGTGATCTACTTTCAGTTGTTAGCAATCTATAGCCCATTTTTATCTTGTATTGTCCTCTATAGATAAATTGTTTTAGGTATAGTTACTAGTTTTATATTCTCATCTGTGATATTCTAGTTGTTTTACTGTCCTTCGTTGACAGGTTTTATAATAGATATATATACTTCATTTCAGTATTAAATGTTCTCGTCACGATATGGCTGAGATATTCCCGATGTGACGTTAAATATTAACTCACTCACTCACTCTCGTAAACGGGAGGAAGAGAGATCCCTCCTGGTATTGTTTGTAGAAGGAGTAACTTCCATATCCAAAGGATCAAAATTGTTATGCATAGGTACCTTCGAAGGAATAGGGGACCAGATCTTTTGCTGTTTTTTAAATCTTATCTTGTCTTTCTGTGACATATGAGTAGTGCCTGGTTTCTTAGTTGTTACCTCAGACTGACTCTCTGTCTCATCAACAAGTTCATTTTGAGTTTGTGTTTGTGTTTCTGAAGTGTTTTCTTTTGTAGTAGATTCGGTAAGGGTGCCGGTGCTCATGTTGACGGGTTGATCTGATCTATTCCATGTCATTTCTGTCTGGCACATGATTGATGCAGTTGCGACAGAGCGTGCTGCAGCAGCTGCATATGTGACGCTTGAAGAAGGTGTCAACTGGTTGGCTATTGTTCTGACATTTGATCTTCATAATCTGAGCTTGTCTTTGCCACTGAGGACACAACTTTGAGGAGGACATATGTTTGTCACCACAATTTGAACAGTGAAAATCATTTTCACAGTCTGATCCATCATGGCTGCCACCACAACGATGACAAACCACAAAGTGGGCTCTATCCCGGACAATGCCACGGCAAGAGTTCAATGTCCTGTGCACAGACACAGCAACATCAACATTGGCAAATTTAGTAACTGACAATAGATTCAAAGACTGCTGTCTCCGTGCACATTCAACCAGAAGGGAACCGCCACGCAGACGAGAAACATTCTTAACTTCACCACAAATTCCTTGAATTGCTTTGGATATGGCAAATGGATTCAATTTAATTGGTTCATGGTCAGACGCCTCAATAACTAGGAATCGAGACCATGAGTCTGTGATTTGAGAACCATGTTCATGTGTATGATAAAAGTCATTTTTTCATTTCGAATTAAACCAGAAGTGTGTTGTCACATGCTTAATAAATAGTATTCAACATCCCGACTCCCCACCCGCCACCGTGTGTCAACATGGACAGTGTTAAAGTGCACCGGATATCTAGATGCAGACACCAGGGATACGGGGATGGTATACTCCAGTAAATATGACTTGAATAGCCATCTTTGTCTAATAAATTAATTGCACGGCTGGTTCTGCCCATAACAATTATTCATAGACAGGCAGTATTCAGCGGTCAACATTACTAGATTGGCCATTTGGAAATGAGAAGTCGAAATGGCCAAGACCCAAATAGTGGGTGAGTGTGCAAAAAATATTATCTATGCACAGGGCATGGCGTGACCAGCCGATTGATAGAACCAGGCCAGTTCTACCACCCTTCTAGGTGAAGTGGTGTGTTGAGCAACAGGAACACGGTTTCAAGCTCCCACCAGGATCCCCTCCTCCACTGACACAGGGGTGCAACCCACTTTCAACTGGTTGCCCAATTTGGTCGCCTCATACGACCACAAATTGGGTGCTGTGGACACATTCTGTCCCGGGTCCATACGGAATCCAGCTGTAAATAAGGATTTTTAAGTGCTATATTTATGTTTATATTGTAATTCATTAGTTTCTGATTTTTAAAATGTGGTCAATGTTGGGTTCACCTGGGGCCTGAACAATGTGGACACATTCTTTATACGGCGCTGCTCAAGAGATGGTTCAAAAGCCTCAACGTAGAGACTGTCAATAGGTGACGTTCTAAAAGACCCAAGACAAAGTCTTAAACCTTGGTGATGGGACAGAAGAAATTTAAGGTTGCTTTTGCAGGCTCCACCATATACGATGGAGATGTAATCAAGTTTAGATCGTACCAGGCATCTATACAAGTGAAGAAGGGTAGTTAATATGCGGCATAAAGGTCAAATGTGACTCGAAAATAAGTCCCAAGAACTTGGCCTCCTGACCACTTTGATTGGGGTACCACTTCAGAAATAGCTTTGGGTCTTCATGGAGCTTATATTTTCTACAACAATATATACAATTAGTTTTAAAGCCGTTTTCAAGACACCATTTATTTATTTTGTTTAAACACAACTGCAGTTGTCTTTCAATAGTGTGCATATTTTAACCACGACAAGAAATATCAAAATCATCCACAAATAATGATCCATCAATTGAATCCTTTAAAACGTTGGATAAACTGTTGATCTTAATACTAAATAAAGTGACGGAAAAAACAGTACCTTGAGGGACATTCTGATCCTGATTGTAATGACTGAGTGAGTTAATATTTAACGTCACATCGGCAATATTGCATCCATATCGTGACGAGAACGAGTAATTATGATAATACAAATGAATTAATAGCACATACATTGTAAAACCGTGTCGACGAAGGACAGTAAAACTAACTAGGATATCACAGAGTAGAATGTAAAACTAGTGATCAGACCTAAAACAATGTATATATAGAGGACAGTACAATATGAAAAACGAACTATAGGTTGCCAACAACTGAAGGTAGATCACCATACTAAGGACCATGGGGACTTACAGTACATTTGCTTCCTGTTTGGACCCTAGTTGGATTTACATCATCCCCTCAGCTGTTAGCAATTTAGACAAATCTAGCCATAAGAAAAAACACACGTTTTAAAAGCTGGAAAACTGAAATTTACTTCAAATTGTTTTGGACTTATGTACCCTCTCAGGAGGACAATTATTTTACGGTATTTCAACCCCCCTTGAGGGTACAGCCACTAACGATTTGAGTTACTAATTTAATCTTCCAATTTTAAAATATTTATCTATTTACAGTTCAGTTAACAAATCTAATTCCTTTAAAAATGCAATAATTAAATGAGGACTAATATTGATAAAAAGATCCTTCATAGATTGTGAATTAAAATACTGATCCCTTGTGATGGAATATTCAACACAGTCAAGCAAGATATGCTTGACTGTGATTCTTTCATCACAAGGGATACAGAACGGAGGATCCTCACCTTTCAAAAGGTATTCATGAGTATATCTCGTATGGCCAATACGACATCGCCTCATAATGACCTCTTCAAATCTTGACTGACAACCCAAATGGGTATAACCGATATAAGGTTTTATTGGATGTAATATATTTACACCCACTTGAGTGTCCCACTTCTTTTGCATCAGATCTCGGATATATGATGTAATTGTAGCTTTATAATCCGAGTTTGGGATAAGAAATTGAGTGCTGCCTTGGCAGCAAGCTAAGACCAGCCATTGTATTGGCAGAAATGCTTATATGGCTTGGTAACCAACAAAAGACGATGTCGTATTGGCCAGTAGCAAGATTATTAAATAATTCTATTATTTCTATTAAAAGTGGACGTTTACATGACAGGTTTTTAATTGCCTGGAGGAAAGAGAATCGGAATAGATAATATACTGTTTATGTCTAGGATGTCTTTCAATATATTTAAGAGCCGTTAATATAGTGTTTGCTTCTGCTGTGAAAATAGAACTCCTATCCGGTAATCTGAAAGATATTGTTCTGGATCCAATGACAATGGCACAAACCACAGTGCCACCATCCTTTGATCCATCTGTAAATCAAGATTTGTATGCATTATAGTTACTTTTTTCATTGATTATATTCTTGTTTATATTGTAATTCATTAGCTTCTGATTTTTTAAACCCTGTCAGTGTTAGGTCAACTTCGGGTCTAACTAACTGCCAAGGTGGAGACGAAAGTAGACGGGAAGGAGATATACTGGTTAGCTCAATGCAGCAAGCAGACAGAAAAGGTTTCACTCTAAGTCCCAGAGGCGGAACAAGATAAGACGTTTTATTGTATAGATCCACATAAAGAGGATTAAAAACACAGTTAAATGCAGGGTTGGGCTCATTATAATATAGTTTAAGGATTCAGGCAAGTGTTTTAAGACTTGGTAATGGATATCATCAGGTCCTGTTGCAGTATCGTGAGCCTCTGATAGCGCAGTATGAAGTTCATGTAATGAAAATACCTCATTGTAATCTTCACCATTATCAAATTTAAAATTCACTGGTTTCTTCTCTTGGTGTGTTTGGTAAGTCTGGAATTTTGGATGATAATTTGAGGAGGACGAATGTTTAGCCAAAGTTTCAACCAACTTGTTTGCAATATCAGATTTTTCAGTTAGTATGTTATCATCGTTTTTGAGATGCTGAATACTACTGGATTTGGAACAATTGCCTTTAATTTTTTGGATCATATTCCACACCCTTGACATTGGAGTACGGGAATTTATTTTGGAAACGTAATTTTTCCAAGTATGACGTATAATGTGTTTAAACGTTCGTCGAGCTTTAGCGTTACTGATTTTTACATTATTTAAATTATGAACATTGGGATGAAGACGAAAATATTTCCCTGCTTTCTTCATCTTTTTCGTAGCCTGTTTGCATTCATCATTAAACCATGGTTTACGGATGTGCGTATTTACAGAGGACTTAGGAATCGTTTCATCAGCTATATGTTTTAGTTTGTCCGAGAACATTTTAATTGGATCAGGTACATCCATGAAAAGGTCTGGTTTAAGTTCCTTAAAACGTTCCAAAACATTGGTCCTAAGTCCTCTGCAATTCCACTGGATTAAGGAGTTATGTTCATTTTATAGCAGGTGGTAGTACTGGGGACAGACTTTTCACCTTCAGAGGCGAACTGCTTCTATTTCGAGCACGGGGATGAGGAGAGACGTCCATGTCTTCTAAAAGTTGAAACTTGTTATAGATTTGTACAGGATCACGTGATCCCTTTTGTACTCGATCAGGTTTTTGTCTGTAATCTACTTTTTGACAAGGATTTTTCACAACAGGAGATATTGTTTGTGATTCAGTCTTGCAAGCTGATGTTGCATGGTGTTTATTAACAGTAGAATCTGATGCAATTAAAGTGTGTTTGTCAGCTTTAACCCAGGTGATATCTGTCTGACATGTAACTGACAGAACAGACTTAGTATTGGGGCGAGCAACAACTGTAGAATATAGTACACCTGATGACTGAGGGGAGGCTACATTAACTAAACGTTTTGCCTCATGATATGTGACATTCTTTTTGATTTTGATTTTGACAATTTCATATTCACGTTTCCAGACATGGCATGACTTTGACGAAGACATATGATCTCTAAGACAATTGACACATTTTGGAGAAGACAAACAGTCAGAACCTTCAAGATCATCTTTACTACATCTATAGCTTGTTGCACGATTTCTGCAGGATTGGGCACCGTGACCAAACATTTGACACTTGTAACAACGAAGTGGGTTTGGAATATACTGTTCCACTTCGATGTTACAATATCCAGCTTTTATGTACTTTGGTTGTTGGGGTTGAGAAAAAGAAATTAAGTATGTGTTCGTATTTAAAGTTTCTCCATTTTTCTTAAACGTGAATCTTTTAACATGAGTGACTCCTTGGTTTTGCAGTTCAGTAACTATTTCCTTTTCACTCGTGTGGGCAAGCCATCGGTCTCTGTCCCTCAAGATGCCTTTGCTACTGTTCAAAGACTTCTGAGGAGAAACTGAAACTTCAGTATTTGCAAGCTGTTTTGTGGCTATGAGGGTAGTTGATTGTTTTGCTGTTTTACACTCTATCAGAAGAAACCCTGATCTAAATTTTCTAACAGCTTGGACATCACCAACAAGTCCATAAATAGCTTTTGATGTGGCAAACGGATTTAGCTTGAGTGGTTCACGATCAGTCGAAGATACAACCAAGAATCTACTCCATGTATCTGGATATCTGTTACTGATATTTTCCTCATCAGAGGACAAACACTCATCTAGTGCTCGTTTATGTTTTTGGGTTGAGCCATGGTTAATAATAGAAAGTAAAGTTCACCATCCCAGCTCCCCACCCTCCACCGAGTATCACATGGACAATGCTATACACCAGTGGGTCTCCGACTGGCAGCACCAAGGATACTGAAATGATATACTCCATCAGAAGATTAATAGAAAATCAATTGATCTGCCAGATTGGCCCATGAGCCACCGCCTTCTGGGCTTAAGACTCTAGGCAAAGTTAATAACATCATTTTTCAAATTTACAAGTGTTATATGAGTGAAAAGCCAAGACCAAAACTGAAACAATATAAAATCAAATTTGTGCAATTACATAATCCACGCACAGGGCTTGGCATGACCAGCCGATTGGTCGAACCGGGCCCATTCGACCACCCGTCTAGGCGAAGTCAGGGCCAAAGTGCTGTATTGAGCAACAGGAACACGATTGTAGGCCCCTATTGCCCTCAACCACCAGGATCCCCTCCTCCGCCGACACAGGGCCTCAACCCACGGCTAACGGGTTGGTGGACCAAATATGCCTCCGGGTCCACTACGGGGGTGTTGGCGAGCTCTTGGCGTTACCCAGCACCCACCACGAGGAGGTGGCTCGTCACGGGTGCCCTGATTGTAATGATCAGACAGGGTTGAACCCACTCGGACTTGAAATTGCCTGTCTTTTAAAAACTCTGATAAAAAAGTCATGTAAATCCTTCAAAATATTACGCTTCGAGGTATCATATCGAGATCTAAAAAAATCGATACAGCATGTTGTTTATTAATTAATTTGAATTACACCACGCGTATAACTGTGTGTTTAGTCACCTTCATGAAGATTTATGCAACAAGAAATCTTCTCTTGTTCCGCCTCTAGGTCACCGAATGAAACCATCTATTTCTGCTGCCGACATTGAGCTGGAAAATATAGTTCCTTCCCGTCTTCTGTCTTATCCCCCTTGGCAGTTGGTCTAACATTAACAACATTTAAAAATCGGAAATTAATGAATTACAATATAAACAAGAATATAATCAATTAAACACTAAATATAGCAATTACAAAACCTTATACACAGATTGGTCAAAGGACGGTGGCACGGTGGCACAGCAGCTTTTGCCACTGTTATTGGATCCTGGACAATGCATATATGTCTACTAGAATGACATATAACAGCTGTATTTTTACTCCAGAAGCTGACCCCACATTAACGACTCTTAAATATATTCAAAGCCATTCCCTTTCTTGCCTTCAGGCTATTAAGAATATTTCTTGTACACATCCACTTTTAATAGAAATTATTGAATTATATAATGATCTTCGTACTGACCAATACCACATCGTCTTTTGTTGGTTAGCCAGCAACGTAGGCATTTCTTGCAACACAATAGCTGATCTTGCTGCCAAGGCAGAATCGAAGAAATCTGTGACACCACTTCGTATTCCATTTAGTGATTATAAAGCTACCATTGGATCTTATGTCCGTGATATGATACAGAAGAAGTGGGACACCCAGGTAGGTACCAATAAATTACATGCAATAAAACCCTATATCAGTTATGCCTACTTGGGTTGTCAGTCCAGATTTGGAGAGGTCATTATCAGACGATGTCGTGTTGTAATACGAGATATACTCATGAATATCTATTGAAAGCTGAGCATCCTCCGTTTTGTATCCTTTGTGATGAGAGAGTCACGGTCAAGCATATCCTGCTTGACTGTGTTGAATTCTCCATCACAAGGGATAAATGTTTCAATGTAAAAACTATCAAGGATCTTTTTAACACCGTTAGTTCTCATTTAATCGTTGTTTTCTTTTTAAGAAATTGATTTCATAGTTGAAGTTTGAGAAATATGTTTCTGTAGATAGATCTCTTTCAATGATTGGTAGTTTAGATTATTAACTAGAATTGTTAGTGGCTGTACCCTCAAAGGGGGTTGTAGCAATGTAAAATTATCTCCTCCTGGGAGGGTAAGTAAGTCCCAAAACATTTGATGCAAGTTTAAGTCTACCAGGTTTTTAATCGTAGTATTCATGTTATTGTAAGTTTGGCTAGCATTTCATACACTCTCCAGCGGCTGAAGGGATGATGTAAATCCAACTGGGGTCCATGCAGGTAGTAAAGGTACTGTAAGTCCCCATGGTCCCCAGTATGGTGATCTACCTTCGGTTTTTGGCGATCTATAGCCTGTTTTTATATTTTGTCCAGATAGTGATATTAATGTTACCTTTCCACGATAGTTTTAATGATAATTGTAATATTCTAGTACTGTCCTTCGTTAACAGTTTTTATAATGTAGATATGGTGGTTTTCATTGTTGAATGTTCTCGTCACGAAAAGGCTGAAATATTACCGGTGTGTCGTTAAATAGTAACTCACTCACTCACTGATTTCGTCACTATATAGCTGAACACCTGGAGGCAAAGCAGAACTCCAGCTAGGGCCCGTGCATGAAGCAAATATACTGTAAGTTCCCATGGTGCCTAGTAGTTGTTGGCAAGTAATAGCCTGTTTTCACACTGGCATGCTGTTTCTCGTGTCAGCTTCATGGCTAGTTGGCTAGTTTTAAATGGATATCTGTGATGCACTAGTTGTTTTACAGCTCTTCGTCAACAAGATTTCCATTTCTTGATTTTTCACATCACATGTTTTTAAACGAGGAATATGTTTTATTTTAAAGTATTGACAAAATCGCCAATGGCTGCAGGGGTGAGGTAAACCCAGCTAGTGCCATTGCAGGTAGCAAAAGTATTGCCCCATTGCCCCAAGTGTGGCGATAAACCTTCTGTTGTTGGTGCTCTATAGCCTGTTTTCTATATTGTACTGTTGTCTCTAGTGGTGTATTTTATGGCAGGGTACTAGATTTGAATGAACACCTGTGATAGTCTACTGGTATACTATTTAGTGTCCTTTGATGACAGGTTTCTACATTCTAAATTTATTAATATAAATATTGATATAAATTAAATTGTTCTCACCATGGCATGGCTGCAATATGGCCCATGTGACGCTAAATATTAACTCACTCACTACAAGCATACTTTGTGTCAAATGGACTGATAGGGTTATTCTTCATAGGGTCATTCTTGAAGGGCTGCTCCCCCTTAAAGCTTCTATCCTCGTGTGAACCTCAGAATCACATTGCTAGTCGTAGAAGAGTAAAATCTGCTGGTGGTGCACATGAGAGAGTATGTAACCAGGAATTGGAACATCACCTTACTCCACCTAAACCTGACCCTGATTCTGTTGAGAGCGAACATAGGTTTTATGGTGATCGAGACTCAACAGACGTACTAACATTAAATTTCATACATTCCAGACTTGAAAGACAAGTGGACCACATCTAAGATGGGACAACATTCCATTGTTGTATCGATGACTTGGAGCCCCATGTTTTCAAATGATTTTTATGCCCTAAGTATGGAGTGGTTACATTTATATATTGATGTTTACACGCTCAAAGGTAATTCGTTAGAGATGCAGTCATCGACGGAGAGGCTTAAAGTTGCCTTTGGCTGGGGTACTATGAGAACAATAGACACAGGATCATGTCTAACAAACGATAGCATGACTTGCATATATGTACTGTTCAGTAACTATCACATCCTCTATTTTGAGATGTACTGGGAAGTCAGGAGTTCACGTCGCCTGGTGTTGGAAAGGAGAGGAAAGATACCGTATGTATAGCGCAGTATGACTTAAATGTAATAGTGTTAGTTGGTATCGGTGAAGACACAATGTAACTAACCCCAACGATTTATATACATCCCCTCTTTAGGCCCATCAGACAGAATTTATAACTACTTACAAATGGTCATTTCTGCCGTACATTGTGATATTTAGCTGTGGTCTTCAGAGATAAAACTGACGTCTTGACGCAGATACTCAGATAAACCGTTGTGTCAAATAGAAATCTCCAATACAATGGCGATCTATAGCCCATGTTATAAAATTGTATTGTCTGCTTTAATTACTAGAATGTTTAACTTTTCCATGCTGATTTATACCCATATCTGTGATACCCTAGTATTTTTACTGTCCATCGTGACAGGTTTCATTCTTCAAAATGTTTTCATTTTGTTCATATAAATTGTTTTCGTCACGACATACTGAAATATTGTCGATGTGACGTTAAACTGTAACTCACTCACTCACTACAATCGCCAGCGACCGAAGGGATAGTGTATATCCCACTAGGGTCCATGCAGGTACCAGAGGTAATACAGGTCCCCATGTTCCCTAGTGTGGTGATCTACCTTCAGTTGTAGGCAATCTATAGCCTATCTTCACGTTGTGTTGTCCCCTGCAGTGAAAATGTTTTAGATGTAATTAC
Organism: Haliotis asinina; assembly: GCF_037392515.1. NCBI lineage: Eukaryota > Metazoa > Mollusca > Gastropoda > Lepetellida > Haliotidae > Haliotis > Haliotis asinina. Next base: position 34,100,495 of record NC_090281.1, on the reverse strand, counting down.
TAGTTGTACATGTATATGTGTCATATTGTAGCTATTTCAGTGTCCTTCGTTGACGAAAGCGTATAATCTATCTTTAGTTATTGTTAATGTGTACATGTTGTTTTAGTCGTGATATGGATGAAATATTGTCAGAATAACTTTACATTCTAACTCACTCACTTGTCATACAAGGAAGGGACAGAGTTTCGCTGTACGTGTCATACAGAGTAACAAACTAAGACTAAAATGCTAACTTTAGTCTTCACAACTTTTCATACAACTGACCTATACCACTTACATTTGTTTTTGGTTTACAGAAGTACTGCTCACCTATCTGCAAACTGCTTACTTGCATTTGCTGGAAAGTTTCAACTGGACCTATATCAACGCGAGAGTTCAGCAACAAAAAGGTACAGCATTCATGTTGGTGAGGGTGTATTTTCGTTGAATGAGAAAAACTTTTCCGTGGTAGCAGTGACGAAATCAGTTAAGCATATTAAATGGAATCCTGATGGGACATTTGCTTTCGCCATGTCTGATACGACCATGTATTTATTGAATGATGAGGAGCAAGTGCTTTTTGAAGTAACGTATAAGTGGAAGATGTGTACGTTAGCATTTGTGTTCACCAACTCATCCATATTGGTTGTTCAACTTATTGGAACTTCCACTGCTTTCCTTCATCTTCTCGTATTCTAACTGTTCTTTGTCCACTCCATCGTAAATGGCTTTGGTCCTTGGTGCAGTGACCATGCCCGTATTGCTGGAGATCTCTAGCCCCAGATTTTTATCAGCTGCTGCCGACTAGTGCGGACACCTTTATGGGACAGCCAAAGTTTTCTCTTTTCTTGAAACTTTATGGTACTTGGTTGGCATTTAAATATAGAAAATATAATTCTCATAATACCATTTATAAATGATATGTTGAAATGTCAAGATAAGATTGGTAATATACATACTTTAACATCAGTAAAATTACTCTACGTTTCACAACGTAAGTTTGTTAGTTCATTACATTAACATACAATCTTGAAATGTGAAGAAAGTTAACAACTGACCCTTGAAGGCGTCTGTTCACTTGTACGTTTTAATGTATTAAATCTATTTAACTATATAGGACGATACAATATGAAAACAGGCTATAGATCACCAAACGTTTTGATGTTTCATCCTATTTTCAAACCGGCATATGTTGTCCTATTTTTCAATGAATGCCTGGTATGGCGATCGATCTTCAGTTGCTGGAGATCTATAGTCCATTTTTACATTGCATTATCCTATACAGTATGTAAGTTCAATGGTAGTTTTACGTTTCTAACTGTGATGTTCTAGGTTTTTTTCTTGTGACTTGGTGACAAAAAGAGTGCAACACTGCCATCGTGACATTAATCTAATAACGCATTCACACTGCCCATTATACACATTAAAGAAAATATAACTGAGGTAATATTTCCGTAATATAGTATTGAGTTGCATGCACATTTACATGCGGGCGTATATGCTAGCTAGAAGTTACAGAGTTTAATTTTTACATAGAAAGACCTGGGTTCGATACACCCTGTGTTTGAAACCCATTTCTGGTATCTCCTGACGTGATGTTGCTAGAAAACTTCTAAAACTAGTGTAAGGCTTCTCCCACTCAAAATAGTATGGATGTCAACTTCTTTATTGTTTTCACGACGTTTCTTGGCTATTCCTTGCCCCTTCGTCAGGTGGATGCTAACTAACATTAAAACAAGATATATATACTAGTAATGTACATGAAGCCAGATTGATGATTTTAAACAGGTGAAAGGAGAATTGAAATATACAAAAGCTGGTATGGTGTTGTGCCTCAATTCATCATGATGGAAGGAAGCCTATGAAGCCTCATGTGAAAAAGCATAAGCTATGTTTGAGATGACCCCCTTGTGCACAGGCATTTCATACCAGGTCTGTTGATAGCCTTTTTGTGAACATGCTTTTTCAGGATATCCTATCATGTATCCCACTGTACGCCCAGTTAAGGCGATGTGGGTTATTTCGACATGTCCTATTTACAATTTTCTTTTCTATTTCCCACAGTACTTAGCAGGAACATTTTGCTTTTTTACCCAGGCACTCACTCTGGTTGTAACATGCAAGTGATGGCAGATGCTCGTTGTGCTGCTTCTTGCTCATTGTGCCATGTGTCAGTGTCCCACACTGTCGATCCGTCACTTGGTTTTTATAAATGTGTTTAGCCTGCGACCTCGTTGTATCGCGGTACTTCCATAATAGTCAACAGAATTAGGAACTTATATGGCCTATTTCATCGTGAAATCCGATTAACATGACATTTAATCAGTACATTTGTGAAGAAAATATTATTTTAATTTTGATAGTGTTTCAACGAGAACCATTAGACGAACGAAGCCAGTTAGTATTTACCAAAGGAGACGACTCCATCGTATCGCGGTAAACACTAAAACTCGGATTGCAAAGTGAAATAGGGAAAGAAAATGAAATTTCTTTACTCACCTCAGTGTGAAAACGGTTGAAAATTTTTTTTGGCTATCCAAGTTGCACAAAACTGTGTCCATAATGAAACATTATCCCGGGAAATCCCCAGGCTTCCAAAAATAGAATGCACAAATGTTCAATCAAATTACTTTCACAGTCATTTAGAGAATTTATTCACAATGTGGACAGAGAAATTCACTGTGCCGCCTCACACAAGTGATGTCAGTGCAAAATGACAAATGAATCCAGTGCTGACACTTGTCACACTGAGCCCACTTCACTATGGCAAGATAGGGAAGGGACCTCATGGCTGGAGGACTGTTCTTACCACAAACACAACAATTTTCACAGTCATCATCAGATGCATGGGAAGAATTGCTGTTGTCCGAATCACCTACATGGTATGCCGATGGACTGTGGCTGTGGACTGGAAGTAGAAGTGTTTGGTACTGCTATTGAAGGTTTGTTTTTATTTACCGGAGGAACAAATTCTTTCTTTTGAGTGTTGTTTTTTGTTGTTGTTGATTTCATGATGTTTACATTTTTCTGTTTCCTCCACGATATGGTGGTACAAATCTCTTCTTTTTCGGTTTGGGGGTCACTGAAGTGATTTTCCTCACCTCAAAGGACTTGTGTGCTCTCTGTGAAAATGATGATGGACTAGTAGCTGATGCCTGTGATGAGGACGGTTGAATGCTTGCTGATGGCTGTGAAGATGATGGTGGAATGCTAGCTGATGCCTGTGAAGATGATGGTGGAATGCTAGCTTCATTTCACTTCACTTCATTTCCTGCACTTCATTTTCCTTATTCTGATTCTGATTCTGATCTTGTACAGCAGTATAGATATTAGCCGATGAGACCAACATCTCAGGATATGCATGATTGCAGAGAGGGAAGATGCCATATTTCTCTGAATGCTCAAGTTAGGCTCTCTGGAGAGAGGGTTTTCAAGTATGGTTTAGCTGTAAGCTTGGCAACTTCATACTTTGTGATCTTCATTTCCGGATTCTGTTGAAGAAAGAGCTGGCATTCTCTGTTGTACATACATTTAAAGGGTCCAAATACAACAACATCCAGTGGTTGTGTGATGTGGCTTGTGTGAGGTGGCAGCACAAATAAAATTATGTTGTGCATTTTCGCTCATTCCACAAGCGTCAAAGAAACATGTGATCTATGGCCGTCAAAGAGAAGAAGAGTCTTGGGTCCTGATGGATCTGCCAAAATACCAGCATATTTGATGAAGTGTTTGGTCAGATAGTCCTGATATATATTTGTGTTGGACCAGCTTTGCGAAAATCCTGAAAAAAATATTACTTTTTAGATTGAAATCATTACTTCAAAAATGACTTCTTTTTTACAGTATATGAATAAAAAAGAGGAAAGAATATTTCAGCTAATTTAATATCTTAAAATTATTTCATTTTCATTGTAATGTTCTTTTATATTTCATATATTATTTGTATATTACATGATTTCAACCATATTTCAAAGCAAAATATGATATTAAACAATGAGAGAATATGAATAAATAATTATATGTACAAGAGTACTATAAAATTCTTTCTTAATGTCTATTTTGTTTGAGTGTGCAAATTCGTTTTCATTGATCAGGGATCATTTTACATTTTCTTTCCTTATTTATATTACAACTTTTGGCATCCACCGGAAGATTAATATAGCTCCTTACGTCACTTCCGTTACCTTATATGGCATCTATAACATGCAGGCGACCTAGTTCAGATCAAGTGGGAAGGGTCATAAACGACACGTAAATATTATTGCAAGTATTTCATGGATGGGGTTGGAACACATTCCAAAAGATTCCAGACTTTAATGTTAACATTTCTCCTGGATAACACTTAAGAAGATTTGATACATCGTGCTTGTTTTCCAAAATGTAAACAAGCGACTGACGTCTGACTGCCAATTTACATATGCAAATGACCGCTAGGAGGCGTGTCTCGAGCGGAAAACCGGAAATACCGTTTGCTGCGATACCATGAATGCCGCGATACAACGAGGTCCGAGTATATGTGTTGCCGAATCTCTTGCACGTTAAGTGACAGAAATGTAAGTAACAATAAAAAAAAAAGGAAAAGGTGTGAGCCATGTACAGTGGTGGTGACTGACTCATATTTTGGCGGGGCATTTATGTGGATTTCAAGCAATATACTTACAAATTCAACATACTATCATCCTGACGATTACTGATCGTTGTTCTGGGAATGATGAACGATGAGTTCTAACCGTATAATATGGGGGATATCGTTAGCAAGGAAGGAATGTATTTACGCCATAGATTTCAAAGGTTTGTCAATTTGAACTAAATATCAACCCTTGATGATGGCCGCAGAATAAAATTCCTGTACCCAAAGGCGGATTAGTGTTGTCATTGTTTGTGTTTCCATTCGAGTGGCAAACACCACACTATGTATTCGTGTATCGCAAAATGAAACACTACAGGCTCTGGCTGGTTATGTATTGCTTACCTTATGAAGCCCTGTGCCACGTCACTGTGAATCCCCTCGCTGACTGAATCCCCTCGCAGACTGCTGCTCTTGCTGTGGCAAGGCTATGAAAAGAAAGTTTGCAATCATACAAATAACCTCTGATTGTGTAATTATGTCATTAACATCTAAGTGGAAAGAATACGTTTTACGCCACACGCAATATTCCAGCTATATGGAGGCGCTCAAAAATTGAAAACCACATTGTTGTTGTTCTAGTCTATTTTTTCACTTCAAGATTTTGTCACAACCCCTCATCCACACATGCTTTATCCTAAAAGGGGGTTTGACCATTGTAAAATTATTGTCCCTCTAAGAGGAGTGAGTGAGTGAGTTAATATTTAACGTCATATCGGCAATATTTCAGCCATATCGTGAAGGGAACAAAACACTGATGTTGAATATATGTGTATTATAAAAACCTGTCGACAAAGGACAGTAAAATAACTACTGTATCACAATTTGAATTAAAACTAGCATGAAGAGTTAAAACTAATATCAATATTTAGACAATACAATATAAAAACAGGCTATAGATCGCCAACAACAGAAGGTAGATCACCATACTTGGGACCATGGGGACTTACAGTACTTTTGGACCGGTGAAGGTCCCGGGGTAGAATAGGTCTTGAACAACCCATTGTTGCCATACACGGCGACTATGCTTGTAGTAAGAGACACCGAACGGGATCACGTGGTCAGGCTCGCTGACTTGGTTGACACATGTCATCGGTTCCCAATTGCGCACATCGATGCTCATGTTGTTGGTCACTGGATTGTCTGGTCCAGACTAGATTATTCACAGACCGCCGCAATATAGCTGGAATATTGCTGAGTGCGGCGTAAAACTAACCTAACTCACTACAGTACTTTTGGTACCTGCATGGACCCTAGTTGGATTTACACCATCCCTTCAACCGCTGGCGACTGTACAATATGCTAGCCAAAATTAAAACAACAGGAATACTACGATTAAAAACCTGGTAGACTTAAATTTACTATGAATGTTTTTGGACTTACGTACCCTCTCAGGAGGACAATAATTTTACAAAACTTAAACCCAATTTGAGGGTAAAGCCACTAACAATTCTAGTTACGAATCCAAACTACCCATGATCAAAATACATCTTTTTACAGAAACATGTTGCTCAAAATTCAATCAAAAAATCAATTTCTTAAAAAAGACAATAATTAAATGAGAACTAACGCTGGTAAAGAGATCCTTCATTCTTTAAACTGTAAAATACATATCCCTCGTGATGGAGAATTCAACACAGTCAAGCAGAATATGCTTGACCGTAACTCTCTCATCACAAGGGATAGAAGATGGAGGATCCTCACCTTTTAACAGGTATGCATGAGTATATCTAGCGTGGTCAATACGACATCGTCGTAAAATAACCTCTTCAAATCTGGATTGACAGCCCAAGTAGGTGTAACCAATATACGGTTTTATTCCATTTAATTTATTTGTACCTACTTGGGTGTCCCACCTCTTCTGTATCAGATCACGGATGTAAGTTCTAATGCTAGCTTTCTAATCAGTGTATGGAATAAGAAGTGGTGTCACAGATTTGTTGAGTGCTGCCTTAGCTGCAAGATCGGCCATTGCATTACCGGAAATGCCCATGTGGCTGGATAACCAACAGAAGTTTGCGAGAGTTTCGCAATATCTGATTTATCAGTAAGTAATTGATGTCCATTTTGAGATGATGGACACTAGATTTAGAACCTTTACCTCTAATTTTCTGCACTGTGTTCCATACCTTGGACAGGGGTGTCTGAGTATTTATTTTGGATACATATTTTTTCCAAGATTGGCGTTTGGTCTGTTTAAAAGTATGCCGCGCTTTAGCATTTAAAATATTAAATTTATATAAATTATGCACCATAGGATGGCGACAGAAATGATGTTCTGCTTTTTCCCTTGCCTTCCTAGCTTCTTTGCATTCATCGGTGAACCATGGTTTTCGTACGTGTGGAACTGCAGAGGACTTTGGTATACACTCATCAGCTATGGAATTCAGTTCATCAGAAAAAAACATTTAATAGCATCAGGTACGTCATAAAAACGTTCAGGTTTAAGTTTTTCAGCACACAGTGTTTCATGTAAAGCCCAGTTAGCCTTACTAAAATTCCGCCTTGATGATGGAGGAACATCAGACGGAGTTACATATTTTAGTATAGTAGGAAAATGGTCACTTCCACAGAGGTCATCGTGGACGGAAAATTCGAATTCATTAACTAGTTCTGAATTTGTGAGTGAGCAGAATAGCTCCCTATACCAGGGTGTAAATATGTTGTGCCCATTTCAATCTCCCATTATAATACAGGACTTAGGGAGTTCATCGTATAGTGCTTGAAGATCAGTTTTGGCAAACGTCGAAGAAGGCGAAATATAAAGAGAGCATAGCGTAAACGCTACATGTAAAGTAATTACCACTGCAACAGCCTCCATATTAGTATCAAGTGAAACAGGCCTTTGAATAATGTTTTGTCTGACTAGAATGGATGATCCGCCAGTGGACCTATCAACCGGAGGTGAAAAACAATGATATGCATTAAAATGACGAAGGTCAAATGTATCTGTTGGTTTTAAATGTGTCTCTTGGAGACAGATCGCTGAAGGAATAAAATCTTGGACTAATAGCTGTAATTCATGTAAATTAGTCCTCAGTCATCTGCACTTCTACTATACAATATTATTGGAATAAACAATCTTTTGGGGGGATTTATTGGGGATCTACCCCACACTCTTTTGGAGAGCGACAAGCTATGTGCCCTAAAATGGACGTTTTCAGAAACGTCCATGTCTTCAAGAGACACGTATTTATTGAACAATTGAATTTTGTTCTGTGACCCTTTAGGAGCTCTGCCACTTTGTTGTTTTGAAGCATCAGGCTTTGGCTTCGGTTTACTTTTCACTGTTTGTTAACTATCAGCTGTCGATTGAGACTTTGAGTGTGACTGAGATGATGATTTGTGATCAGAAGACGATTTTGAGGTACTAGGAAGAGATTCCTCCGTCTGTGATGATATAGCAGGGTACAAAACCTGTGAAAAATCTCAATTTACCCAAGTCAAGGTAGTTTGGCAGCCTGTGGTTGATGTTGTTTTAGAGGTAGACCCAGGTGATGTTTTTGCTACTGTAGCAAAACTTTCTGGAAGATCAGATCTCTTTACCAGTTTTTTGGCCTTGGAAAATGAGAGATTTTGAGTAATTTGGATTTTACTGATCTCCATTTGCTCTTTCCAAATAGGACATTGCTTAGAAAATGAAGAATGGTCGCCTGAGCAATTGGTGCATTTTTTATAATCACTGTCACAATCTTCTGTTGTGAGTATCACAAGGACAATGCTAAAGCAAGCGGACCTCCAGCTTGCAGCACCAAGGATAGCCGGATAATATACTCCAGCAGAAGAAGTAGAAATAATTAATTTACCAGATTGGCCCATGAGACACCGCCTTCTGGGTAAAAGACTCTAGGCAAAAGTTCAAAACTTCAAAAATGCATTTTAAAATCAGAAAAGCGCCGTGAACAAATAGGCCAAGACCGAAAATAAAAATCCAAATAAAATTTGTGCAATGATATATATTCTCCATGCACAGGGCTTGGCATGACCAGCCCATATTGTCGAACCGGGCCTATTCGACCACCCGTCTAGGCGAAGTCAGGGGCAAAGCGGTGTATTGAGCAACAGGAAGACGTTTGCAAGCCCCTAATGCCCTCAACCACCAGGATCCCCTCCTCCACCGACACAGGGCCGCAACCCACGGCAAACGGGTTGGTGGACCAAATATCCCCCCGCGTCCACGACGGGGGTGTCGGCGAGCTCTTAGCGTTACCCAGCACCCACCACGAGGAGATGGCTCGCCACGGGTGCCTATTCTATAAGTATGCATTAAATACAACGAATAATAGGTTCATGACTTACCGTCTCAATGATTCAAGAGTGGTGTCCACTGGCTGTCAACGGAAGTAAACGACTCAAACTCAAGGACGCGCATGCACGGCGCAAGCTAACCCGCGAAATTTGAAGTTGGCATTACTGTCTTTCTCCAGTTTTATGCATTTGGATCTGGGTATTCCATATAAGGAATGTTCTATTTCCCCATGGTTATGGTTTTATATGGTTATATCAGTCAGTTTGAGTGAGTGAGTTTTGTTTGCGTGACACTCAGAAATATTCCAGCTATATGGCGACAGTCTGTAAGTAATCGAGTCTGGACCAGACAATTCAGTGATCAACAGCATGAGCATCGATCCGATGGGAACATGTGTCAACCAAGTCAGCGAGCTTGACCACCCGATCCTGTTAGTCGCCTCTTATAACAAGCATAGTCGCCTCTTATGGCACACATAGGTATCCTGAAGGCCTATTCTACCCTGGACCTTCACGTGTCCAGTCAGTTTGAAGGATAGTAATTTTTCTGAAAGAATTTAGAACTTGGTCTGTAAATATGCTTTACCAGGAATGGCATTCCACTTTCGAAGATAGTTCACTCTATGCTTATTTCACAACTTTCAAGACCTTAGTTCTACCAGAAGAGTATCAATACTCGTGACTGAAAATGTAAGGAAACATATGATTAAATTTAAATTTATTAAACGTTTTTGAAAATGAACGAAGAAAACATACCATTACAAATTCGAAACGAATATGTCAATTTTGCGATGTAGAAATATAAAATAAAATTCATTTTGTGTTCGTCTGTCCGTTTTATAGTGACATTTGAAAGAAATATATCCAAGATCATGTGATGCCTCATTGCAAGCTTTCGCATACATATTTTAATGACTAAGAACGAATCTCATATATTCAACCTTCTACAACATATTAAATATGCACTATAGTGCGTTCGGTTCAAAAGCGGATCAATGAATTGCAATCCAACTCGAAAACCAATAAACGTATAGTAATCAATGAAACGTTGATCATACTCAAAACGCCAGACAAACTCTGTAATTCTTTTGCTGAATATATGACCTAAATATAGGACAAGTTGTTTAACAAACTATCATTAAACTTTTGACACAGGTCACTATTTGTTATGACTGAGGAGAGCAGAGAAAGGGACAGCCAGGTGTTCGAGAAGCACGTGCACAAGTGCCGATAATGTGTTTGATTCATTACCTGTGTCGTGCAGTCTACATCCTTTCTCGCACACCTGGCATTGGCCACACTAGATACACTCATGAATATTTGCTCAGGTGAAGATCCTCCGTTTTGCGTATCCCTTGTTATGAGAGACTGCATCGAATTTGACACCAGAAGGGATATATATTGTAATGTCAAAAGAATAAGTATCTCTTTTAAAGTATTAATCATCATTTAATAATTGATTTTGGAAGTAGAATGATTGGATAATTTTTGTAACAATATCTTTTGTGAAACGATAAATGTTATTATAAACATGGTAGGATAAATTAGCAACTGAGGTCATTAGTTATTGTATACTTAAGTGGGTTTGAAGTATTTTAAATAGATTACTGTCCCCCTGAGAGAATACGTAAAGTCCGGAAACTTTCAAAGTTGAATTTTAACTAATCAGATTTTAAATGTTGTATTTTTGTTATTTTAAACTGTTGACTATATAATACAAAAAAAACCCGTTATACTATACTGGCCTACATTCACTAGGGATAGTGTAAATCCAACTAGTCTCCATGCAGGTAGCAAAGTTCCCATCGACCCTAGAATGTGGATCTACCTTCACCTTGGCAAAGATCACCTACAGCCTGGTTTAATATTATTATGTCCTAGTAGTGCTGTTAGTTTTAATTTTCCAGACTAGTACTTTGACGACAGTTTCCTTTACAAATACGCAGATATTCCATTTCAATGGCAAATATATTCTCGTCACGATGTGTCTAAAATACTGCCGACGTGGCCGTAAACAATAATTCACTCGCTAAGTTGAAGGTGTGGAATCAAATGAAACCACATTACGTTCTTATGACCCACTATAACTGAAAGTTAGCTTATGTGACATTACAACTAACGAAGAAAAAAATAACCCACCAAACACACATCCTCATAGCATAAAGCGTTACATAAAATAAAAAAACAACATAATTTCACGTTTCATTTGTTTGTATTTCGTGAACACTCACAAATTAGGGGCACATTCATGTTTGAATGCTTACCTTTAACTACACATCTTTTGTTTATTTTCTCATGTCGACGTTTGTTGAAGTGCTTTATGTTGATATTCATTATTCAATGTGTGTCTGAAGTTGTTAGGTTTGCAGTTGAGCTAGGGAATTAGCCGTTACGACTGACATTTCATGTGTTTACAAGTGTTTAACAGTACGTAAAATACCAATGGAAGACATCTGATTTTTAGGAGGAACACAAACATTGTAGATTAGCGTATGAGAAATGTAGTCGGCTGCCAAATAGCCTTTGATAAAGGCTCGTAACCAGGGATAGTATATGTTTTGTGATACTTTAATTTTCACAAAACTGTGAGAAGTCTTGGCGAAAGGTGGGTTATAGCCCATTTCTATTCACCAATGACCGTGTGTTGCCAGAATGCGTTATTATATGTATGTTCCGTATTGACGGCGACTATAAATACAACAAAAAAAACCACAAACACTTTATGAACGATTAATTATCACCAAGACTAGATGTTCAAGGAACAGTCCATTTGTAGGATTCGGATCTATGAGCCTTCATAATGATGTTTACGAGCATTGAAATTTCATTTCATTAAGGTAAAATGCTACATCAAGTGCACTTGTTGTATTTTATCTTGCCTTGGGTCTCTATGTACAGAGTAGATGTGATCAAGGACATCCCTGTAATAAGCAAATGTTTTCGGCAACAGCAATGTAGTCATGTCACCCCTCTTGCTGAATTCAAGCCATACGGGAAATTACAGTGCTTCACGAAATGTTTGCAGTTAACTAGTTGTAATTCAGTAAGATTCAATCCAAAGGAGCTAATATGCAGAACACTGAAGAATGAGGCATCTGTTCAACCAAAGATTTCAACGAATAATCAAGACTGGATTTGTTCGAAGAAAACCAACTTTGTAAGTATAAGTTGCGGCTTAGAAATGTGAAACGTGTAACGTATGTTTGTCTGGCACTGATATGTATTTTAATTAATGGTACCCAGGGACAAAGGGTGGAATGTGCAGCCAAGGTTTGACATACCTTCAATTGGATTAATAGCTGTAGTTTTTCACTTTACATTTGTTTCATCTTCCACATTTTAGTCGTAGTGTTAGTGTCATTTTAATTTCTGCCTAAACTTGCATCATGCAATTGTCAGCAGCTGAAGGGATGGTGTAAATATCAATTGTAGAGTGACTTAATATTTAACGTCACATCGGCAATGCATGTATTTCACCTGTGATGAGGACATGTTTGATATTAAAATGAAACATGTATATATCACAAAAACCTGTCATGAAATACAGGCTATAGATCGCCAACAACTGAAGGCAGATCACCATACAAGGGGCCATGAGGACTCACATTGCCTCTTCTACCTGCATGGATCCTCGTTGGATTTACACCATCCCCTCAACTGCTGGTGATTGAATGCAAGATTATCCACAAATTTAAATGCCAGAACTACTACAACTACAAAAGATTAAATTTGACTTCAAATGTTTTGGGAGTTACGAACCCTCTCAGAAGGACAATAATTTTACGGTACTTGAACAAACGCGAGGATACAGCCACTAACAAAGTTTCCACTAAGTTTCTAATTCAACTTCCAATCATACAATACTTATTTATTTACAAGTCAGACAACAAATCTTTCTGTGTGGACCCGTGACAGAATGTGTAAACAGCACCCCATTGCTTATCGTAAGAGGCGACTAAATTGGGCAACCTGTTTGCAGTGGGTTGCGTCCCATGTCGGTGATTAATGGGACCCTGGTGGTTGAGGGTATTTGGACTTTTAACTGCGTTCCATTGCCCAACACATCACTTTGGCCCTTACTTCAACTAGACGGGTGGTTAACTCTGGTTAAAGTCTCGGCCCACAAAACACTGAACACGAGTAAGGGAATCGTACGTGATCGAGATCGCTTGCTTGCAGAGTGAGTTAGAATTTATTGTCACATCGGCAATATTACATATCGTGACGAGAACAGTTTAATTTAATTCATGTCAGTTTTAAAATCAATAAATTGAAAACGTAAAGACCTGTCATCGAAGGACAGTAAAAATACTAGGCTATCACAGATATGAAAATAAAACTAGCATTGAAAGCTAAAATATTCCAATTACAGAGGACAATACGATATAAAACATGGGCTAGAGACCGCCAACAACCGAAGGTAGATCACCATGAAAGGGTCCATGGGGACTTAGAGTACCTTTGCTACCTGCATGGACCCTAGCTGGATTAACACCATTCCTTCAGTCATTGGCGGTTATACTGAAAATTAGCCATTATTAAAACAACAAAGATACTACGATTAAAAGTTTGGCCGTACTAAATTTACATAGAATGCTTTGGGACTTACTACCCTCTTAGGAGGACAATAATTTTACAATACTTCAACCCCCTTTGAGGGTACAGTCACTAACAATCTTAGTTACGAATCCAGACTACCAATAATAAAATATTTAATTATTTACAAGTTATTCAACAATTCTAATTCTTTTAAAAATGCAATGATTAAATGAGAACTTACATTGCTAAAAAGATCCTTCATAGTTCGTGATTGAAAATAGTCTGGTGTGGCCAATACGACATCGCCGCATAATGAGCTCTTGAAACCGGGACTGACAACCCAAGTAGGTGCAACCAATGTAGGGTTTTATTTCATGTAATTTATTTACACCCACTTTGGTGTCCCACTTCTTTTGCATCAGATCACGAATATACGATCTAATTGTAGCTTTATAGTCCGAGTATGGAATAAGAAGTGGAGTCACAGATTTGTTGGGTGCTGCCTTGACAGCAAGATCAGCCATTGTGTTGCCAGAAATGCCTACATGGCTTGGTAACCAACAGAAGACGATGTCGTATTGGCCAGTAGCAAGATTATTATACAATTCAATTATTTCTATTAAAAGTGGATGTTTACATGACAGGTTTTAAAATGGCCTGAAGACAAGAAAGAGAAGCAGAATAGATAATATACTGTTTATATCTAGGACGTTTTTCAATATATTTAAGAGCAGTTAATATAGCGTTTGCTTCCGCTATGAAAATAGAACTGTTATCCGGTAATCTGAAAGATATTGTTCTGGATCCAGTGACAGTGCACCAGCGTCCTTGGACCCATCTGTAAATAAAGATTTGTAAGTATTATAGTTACTTTTTAATTGATTATATTCGTGTTTATATTGTAATTCATTTGTTTCTGATTTTTTAAACTTTGTCAGTGTTAGGTCAACTTGTGGCCTCACTAATTGCCAGGGAGGAGAAGAAAGAAGACGTGAAGGAGATATATTCTCCAACTCAACCCCAGCAACAGAAATGTATTGTTGGATTCTTATCCCAAGAGGAGGAACAAGTGAACTTTTATTATCATACAAACCCTCATACAGAGGTTTCAAAACACAGTAGACAGCAGGATTGGATTCATTTGAATATAACTTTGTAGTATATTGTAAAGACAATTTGATACGGCGAAGTTTCAAAGATGGCTCATCGGCCTCAACGTAGAGACTGCCAATGGGGGATGTTCTAAAAGATCCAAGACGTAGACTCAGACCTTGGTGATGTAGAGAATCTAATAGCTTTAGGTTACTTTTGCAGGCTCCACCATACACAATGGAACCATAATCAAGTTTTAACCAGAGATCTATATAAGTGAAGGAGGGTAGTTTGGTCCTCTCCCCACTTTGAATTAGAAACAACTTTTAACAAATCGATGTGCCTTCAGACATTTGGCTTTGAGGCACTTAATATGTGGCAGAAAGGTTAGATGTGAGTCAAAGATGAGACCAAGAAATTTAGCCTCCTTCACGACTTTGATGGGTGTGCCATTTAATGATAATTTAGGGTCTTTATGGGGTTTGTATGTCCTACAAAAATGTATACAATTAGTTTTAGTTTTAGAAAATGTAAACTCGTTTTCCAGACACCATTTATGAATTTTGTTTAGACACAATTGTAACTGTCTCTCAATAGTTCGCATATTTTTACCACGGCAAAAATATCAAAATCATCCACAAATAATGACCCATCAAGTGAATCACTTAAAACCTTTGAAAGACTATTTATTTTAATACTAAATAGAGTGACCGACAAAATACTGCCTTGTGGGACACCCTGATCCTGATTATAATGAGCAGACAGGGTTGAACCCACTCGGACTTGAAATTGCCTGTCGGTTAAAAACTGTGATACAAAGAGAGGGAAACGACGTCATAAACCAAAATCATGTAAATCCTTTAAAATGCCATGCGTCCACGTAGTATCGTATGCTTTCTCAAGATAAAAAAAATTATAGATACTGCGCGTTGTTTGGTAATCATTTTTGACGAAGGATTCTAAACGCACTAAATGATCAATAGTACTTCGGTTCTTCCGAAAACCACACTGAATATTTGTAATGAGGTTATTGGTTTCCAGATACCAAATTAACCTGTTATTTACCATTCGTTCCATGGTTTTACAGACGCAGCTGGTTAAAGATATCGGTCTGTAATTTGATGGATGCATGTGATCCCGGCCAGGTTTTGGTATTGGCACAACAATGGCATTACGCCATGAAGGAGGAAAAATTCCAGACATCCATATTTTGTCAAATATATCTAAAAGTGTGACCAGACATGGTTCAGCTAAGTATTTCAATAGTTGGTAATGACTATTGTCATCACCCGCTGCAGTGTCATGGGCTTGATCAAGAGCAGTATGTAGCTCATGCAATTAAAACAATTCATTATAGTCTTCACCATTATTGGAATCGAAATCAACTTTTGTCTTTTCCTGTTGTTTTTGGTATCTCTGAAATTCAGGGACATAATTTGTCGAGGAAGAAGTTTTTGCCAGAGTTTCGCCAATTTTATTAGCAATGCCAGTTTTGTTACTAATTTGTCACCATCTTTAAGATGGTGAACAGCAGATCTTGAACCTTTGCCTTATACGCTGAACCATGTTCCACACCTCAGACATGGGTGTACGTGAATTAAGTTTTGAAACATAATTCCTCCAAGATTGGCGCTTGTTTTGCTTATACGTACGTCATGCCTGAACTCATTAAGGCCGAGAGCCGCGTATATGCGGCAAATCAATTAGCTTCTCACAGCGAGAGCCGCGTATTGGGGGTAATAAAAAGCACCTCTTATTCAGCGAGAGCCGCATATTGGGTGTTATGAAAAGCACCTCTCATTCAGCGAGAGCCGCGTATTAGGGGTTTTACATTTTAAATTCGTACTGTACCTATAATTTCAATCAATTTATCAGTAATGATCAAAGATTAGCCTTTCTTACAAGAGAGGTTACTTTCTGTGTTAGTCAGAAGAACTGTTAATGTGTTTTGATAACAATTGCTTGCAATGTCGGGGGCTTATACAGGCAAATGAACACATGTCTGAGAGAAAAGGGATTATAAGCTGTTGTTACAGGAGGTACGTGTTTGTTACTCGTCATTGGGAGTGAATACTAAGATACTATGTTTGCACATTGATTGAATTAACGGTGACAAGGTTACAAAACCTTCTTCTAAATTAAATCATTCATTCATTTGTTGTAATAGTTCATATAATGGATCGTAGACATAAATAGCAATACTGTATTACACTCATGTTCGTGTAGATTTGAAATAAACCAAGTTACTAATTTAGACCTAATTCATTTGCGACTATTGATTTTTGAAGTTGACAATAATACATAATCGAATATGAAGTGATAACTCTTGCATCTACTCATAATATACATATATATACATATATACATATATAGTTCACATAAACCATACAAAGGTAACTGGGGTATTTTGTTCAAGTTGTTTCATGCTTATTTGAAATGTGATTTTTCAATGCAATTTACATAAGGATTGTGTAAAAAAACGTTTCCATTTGATCTCTGTAATTATTTTATCCTGTGTAATGATCATGTGTATCAGATCCATCGTCAATAAAAGGAGCATGATATATCAGTTACGGAATTGATGCGTATAATCATTCAATCAGACAAAACTAAATATATGAACACCTCGTTCAACCTCAAAATAACAGCCTCAGGTCGAATGCATGTCCAGGTAAACTTTTGTCCCGTGACAAGTGTGAAACAAACTTATGCGCTGTTACATCATTGGACAACCTGTTTTGTGGAGTCACGCCCATTGCCAATCTTCTGAACCTCGTTTGCTTTCAAAACAAATATAAGTATGCCCATCTTCATAAATATTTGGGGAGATTCAACTACAAGTGTATACGTCACAGTAAATCAGTATCGTGTTACTTTTTTGAATTCTATAATACATGTACTTGAATTATGATATTTATTCGTAACAATGTACAGATTATATTGAAATGTTCAGCAAGCCATTATGTTTGATGTACAAGTAGTGTGCGCAAAAAGTATACGCAAATAAATACTATCTCTACTCAATGGTTGGATTGGGTTATCCGGGATAAAAATAATCGGATTGTAGCGCTTTGAGCACTTAAAAACAATAATCAACTCGTCAAAGTGCTTGTTAGTCCTACGTGTACATTTCAGGCATCCTTACGATTATGTATGTTCACGATACACAAGGTTTTTCATGATAGCTAGAGTTGATAAAGCCGAAATCTAGCATATCGATTGGTCAACGATATAACCAATAGTCAATCTGTATCCAAGCTGTCTAGTGACCGAACGTACTCTTCAGAAATTTAGCCCACGCCCCATCACCTGTCATTTCCAACATGACAGGTATCTCATGATACGATTGGTCATAGATAACAAATCAGGGACTATATTGAACAGTTGACATACAAAACGTCCTATTCGGGAACTTTGATGACGCCCATCCCATGACCCTTTGTCTTATGTATGTGCAAGGAGTAGCACTATGCAATATGTATGCATGTATGTTCGTATATTTTCTGTGTTAAATCTATATGAACCAAAGGACAAACTGAATCTGTTATATGTAAGTCACATACTAGCTTATTAGTACTTTCCTTAAAATATTCAGTATACACTAGCAATCTATCAGCGAAAACGCTTTTTCATAGATTATTATGCATGTGCGTAAATTCGTCTTTACTGCCATTGACATAGATGTTTGGAACAATTTAATCTCTCACAATGATATGAGAGGGACATCATTTGGTTTAAGTATGTCTTACATACAATGAAACGGACTGGCAAACGTCGAGGCATCAAATGCAGATGTTCAAGCTGTGGTGTGTTTATGTGCATTGACTGTTTTGAGGCCTACCATAAAGACTTGTTCCAAGGACGATAACGCTTTATGCACTAGTTGTGTTGTACAAATGGTACCGTGTACCATTCTTGTCAGTTGTTGGGCACAATGTGTGAAGCCCACCCGATACTGCTGGAATATAGCTAAAATCGCCGTAAAACTCAATTCACTCATTCTCTTCAATTGTTGCATTTCAGTCGTTACTCTTTTGCGTTTCCAAAATACTAAGACGTGTGTTCACCATCTGAGAACGAATACACTCATCATAGCGTCAGTCTACTCCCATATGTCTTATGTGTTTCTTTCATACATCATTACAGTAACTGATGTTATGTTTACAATACACAAATTGTTGCATGATAGTTGATACAGCCGAAACATAACATAGCCATTGGTCAACGATAAAGCCAATAATCAATCTGTACCCTATCACTTTGAGTGTCCAAACGTGCTCTTCAGAAATTTAGGCCACGCCCCATCACCTTGCACTTCCTATGTGACAGGTTCTCACGATACGATTGGACAAAGTATCAGCCAATATAATGAGTAACTGAGATATAATGCGTTACATTCGGGATATTTAATCCCATCACATGACGGGAAGCTGTGTTTAGCATTGTCTAATGTTAAATGTATCATGCAGTATGTATGTGTATGAATGGTGATGTATGTTTGCAGCGTTAAGTTAAGATGAACAAAGTGACAAACTATAAATCTCTATATGTTTCATGTTACTTACACACCTATTGATACTTTCCTTGCAATAGTCAGAAAGCACGAGCAATGTATTGGCAAAAAATATAGACGATTATAATGCAAGCCCCCCTCTTTCTAAACTCTATTATAAGTAATATATTATAGTTCAGTCCATACGATGAGAGAGACAGGAGGAATTTGTATATTTGTTCATCTCGTACGTACAAAGACCGCGTAGGTGTTGATAAAAATACAGCACACAATGACAAAGGGGTATGAGAGACACAGGTAATAAATTACATGAAATGCTGTAATATATGTATTCACATCGGCCTCTTTCCTATTTACATCTTTACGACACAATTAAATAATCAGTACTTGTTTTTGAGACTAGACAGTTTCCTGTCATATCCGAGACCTGTCAGTGAAATCAGGCATGATTAGGACTAATTAGCCTCGTCGCAGCAATCAGGCAGTCAGCGAGGGGTGCCAGATGTTGGGCAGTGGAGCGGCTCCAGGGCTTAATGAGTTAACACTAGTAATTTTAACATTGTTGAAGTTATGAACGGTAGGATGTCTGCGAAAATATTTTTCTGCTTTCTTCCTACGTTTTCGTGCCTCTTTGCATTCGTCAGTAAACCATGGTTTACGAATATGAGGAGTTGCAGAGGAGTTAGGAATGGTTTGATCAGCAACTTCATTCAGTTGTGTAGAGAACATCTGGGTGGAATCTGGTACATTACTGAAGTGATCAGGTGTTAATTTATATATAGAGGCCAATTTGCCTTAGTGAAATTCCACCGTGACGAAGGTGGATTGTCACCTGGTGATATAGATTTCAGAAGAGTAGGGAAGTGATCGCTTCCACAAAGGTCATCATGTACAGACCATTCAAACTCACTGAGAATGCTTGACTCTGTGAGGGCTAGATCAAGTGCAGAATATGTTCCAGTGGCTGGATGCAAATAAGAGTTGCAATCATCATCAAAAACACATACATTATTATCAGAAATAAAATCCTCAATAACTTTCCCTTTATTGTTGGTATTTGTGCTACCCCACAAAGGGTTGTGCCCATTTAAGTCGCCCATGATGATGCAGGGTTTTGGGAGCTGATCATACAAACTTTGAAGGTCAGTTTGACGAAGAACTGATGAAGGCAGTACATACAATGAGCACAAAGTAAGAGCAACGTGCAAGGTCAGTCGGATAGCTACAGCTTGAAGTCTAGTATTCAGCGCAACGGCACTATGAATCACGTCCTATCTGACCAGGATAATAGATCCTCCAGTAGCTTTGTCTCCCTGGGGAGAAAATGAATGGTAACACCTGTGTTGTCGTAAGTTAAAAACATCAGTGTGTTTAAGATAAGTCTCCTGGAGACACAATGCTGATGGTTTAAAGTCCTGTAACAATAGACGAATCTCATTATAATTCCTCTTAAGTCCTCTGCAATTCCATTGTATTAGTGTATCCGTCATTTAGGATGTGTTATCGGTGAAAGTTCACGACCCTTTTTCTTGGGAGAATGGCCCCGAGAGCGGGTTGTCAGAGGAGGTGACACCTCCATGTCATCTAAAAGCTCAAATCTGTTGAGAAGGGACACAGGGCGTCTTTGTCCTTTAGGAAGACGATGACTAGTATTTTGCTCTTTAGAGTAATCTAAATTTACATTCTTCTTTTTGATAACCGGTGTAGGTGCTGTTTGAGTTTCAGATGATTGTGATCGTGAGGAAGAATCAGAAGAAAGATCCTGAACACTCACAGGTGTCTGACCTGTCAGCCAGGTCAAGTCTGTTTGGCAGTCAATAGATTTAGTGGAAACGTCTCGTCACCTCTGCATGTGTTGACTTACCTCTCAATACAGTGTTACCAGAGGGTGTAGCTGAAGTTGCCAACTTCCTTGCTTCTGTAAAGCTTATGTTTTTTTCAGTTTTAATACGTTGGACACTCATTTCAAACTGCCATACCCGACACTCTTTAGAAGACGACATGTGAGAGCCAAAACAATTTACGCATTTGATTTCAGACGAACATGTGCTGCTGTCGTGATCTTTGCCAGCATAGCGTGAACAAGAAGCATGATTTTTACAAGTGTTCTGCCCATGGCCAAACTTCTGACAGTGAAAACATCTCAGTGGATTTGGAACATACATGTCAATTTTCATAGAAAAGCATCCTACTTTAATTGAATGAGGTAAACTGGGTACATCAAACGTAAGCAAGTAAGTATTTGAGGGTTAATATATTCCATCCTTCTTAAAACTGAATCGCTTAGGTTCAACCACTCCTTGCATACGTAACTGGCTAACAATGTCATTGGTTGACAGATCTGCCAGACTCTTATCTCGGTCTCGGATGATTCCTTCACCCACCCACCATGGAGTGTCAACAACCACGATGCCTAATGCCTGTGGGCCTCCAACAGGCGGCACCAAGGATACCAAGAGGATATACTCAAGCAGTAGCATTATAGATATGCACCACACGATTGGGCCATGAGCCACCGCCTTCTGGGCATAAGACTCTAGGCAAAGTTCACGTTAACAAAATTCAAGTTAAATAATAGGGCGTCAAATACAGTGTTCCCAGAAATTATTGAGAAAATCTTTGTTTTTTTTCTAATGATGCTAAGATTTGAAAAAGGGCTTTCACTATGCACTAAGCATACTAAATAAGGGAGACAACTCTTGAAGGCTTAGAAGGCAGCTCATTACGTCAAGAGTTATCTCCCTTGTCTGAGCAGACGGCTTCCTGTGTTGACATGGCAGAATTTACAGCAAGAGAGAAAAGAAAGCTCATTCTAGATGATTTTGAAAGGGGTGAGGCTGATGCTAAAGTGTTAGCTTGTAGACATGGTATTCCTCTGTCTACAGTATACAGAACTTTGAAGAATATTCAAACAGGAACCGGGATAGAGGACAAAGCAGGGGCAGGTCGGCCTAGGAAATTCAGTGTTGTGGATCGCCGAAGACTTGGGCAGATTGTGAGTGGGGGCAAATTGAAAAGTGTTGAGAACATCAGAAATGAAATGATTAGCAGAGGAAGTCCTCAGGTATGCAATGAAACAGTTAGGCAGGAATTACAGAGACTTAATTGGATGAAAAAACGTGGAATTCCCTCGCCGTTGATGAAAGATGCACAAAAGGAAAAACGTTTAAACTGGTGTCGGGCTCATGAAAATCAAGATTGGGATAATGTTTTCTTTTCGGATGAAAGTTCTGTTTGGCTTTTCCCTAACTGTGTGAAAATTTGGACCAAAGATACTGTCAAACCTATCTACCAGCGACCAAAACATAGCCCGAAGTTTCACATGTGGGGTGACATATCGGCTCGCGGAGTGACGCCATTGTGTGTTTTCACGGGAAACTTGACAAAAGAAAGATACGTTGACATTCTAAATGGTCATCTTCTTCCGACAGCACAAACATTGTATGAAGATGATTGGATTTTCCAGCATGATAATGACCCAAAACACACTGCGCGCTACACAAAACAGTGGTTGTCGGGCGAAAATGTTCAAGTTTTAGACTGGCTCAGTTACAGCCCAGACCTAAACCCAATTGAGAATGTGTGGGGAGTCATGAAGGACAGAATAAACCAAAAGGGACTGAGAAATATTGAAGATATGAAGGCCGAGGTGGTCCAATATTGGGATACCCTGTCACACGATTACCTACAAACTTTGATGGGTAGTGTGCCTAGGCGTATTCAGGCATGCACTGCTGAGCGAGGCGGTCTAACAAAGTACTAAAACAAGACTGAGACTGTAAAAGGATGATGTTTTAACATGTTTATGTAAGTAAAACGCCAGAAGTTAATAAACGTAATGAGTTACATGACGCAACATGATTCTCAATAATTTCTGGGAATACTATGTACCCCCCGGTCCACTACGGGGGTGTCGGCGAGCTCTTAGCATGACCCAGCACCCACCATGAGGAGGTGGCTCGCCACGGGTGCCGCATGCTGGCAGACATGTCTGAACTTGATATCGCTTCCGAAATTAAATACCAGGGTGTATTATATGTCTAACGTTTCACAACTCGTAAAAACAACACAACTATTCAAACTAATACCTATGTGTTTCCTTTCTCATCACCTACTGCTCCAACATCACTTAAAGCTGGATACTGTAATATCAGTGTAGAAAAGTACATTCCGAATCCCCTTCGGTGTTTCAAATGCACAAAGTTCGGCCAAGGTGTAAATACACGTCAAAGTGGAAACTTTTATTCCTAACCCACTCAGATGTTTCAAGTGTCAAAAGTATGGTCACGGTGTAAATTCCTGCACATTGTTTGTTGTGTGTGCTCACTGCAGTAAAAAGGCACACACAACAGAAGATTGTAAAACTAATGTCAAAAACGGCACCAACTGCTCAGGCGACCATTCCTCATTTTCTAAACAGTGTCCTATTTGGAAAGAGCAAATGGAGATAATCAGAATAAAGTTTACTCAAAATATCTCCTTTTCTGAGGCCAAAAAATATGATAAAAATGTCTGATCTTCCAGAAAGTTGTGCTACGGTAGCAAAAACATCATCCGAGTCTACCTCTAAAATAACAAAATCATCCACCGGCTGCCAGACTACCTTGACTTGGGTAAATTGCGATTCTCCACTGCTTTTGTACGCTGCTATATCATCTCAGACTGAGGAATCACTTCCTAGTACATCAAAGTCGTCTTCTGATCACAAATCATTATCATCTCAGTCACACTCAAAGTCTCCATCGACATCTGGTTGTCAACAAACTGTTAACACTAAACATAAGCCTAAGCCTGATGCTTCAAAACAACAAAGTGGCAGAGTTTTTAGAGGGTCACAAAGTAAAATTCAATTGTTCAATAAATATGTGTCTCGTGAAGACATGGACGTTTCTGAAAACGTCCATTCTAGGGCACATAGCTTGTCGCCCTCTGAAAAGAGTACGGGGTAGATCCCCAATAAATCCCCCCAAAAGATTGTTTATTCCAATCATATTGTTGAGTGGAACTGCAGGCGACTGAGGACTAATTTACATGGATTACAGCTATTAGTCCAAGATTTTACAGTTTCAGCGTTATGTCTCCAAGAGACATATTTAAAACAAACAGATACATTTGACCGTCGTCAATTTAATACATATCATTGTTTTGCACCTCGGGGTGATAGGGCCACTGGCGGATCATCCATTCTAGTCAGACAAAACGTTATTCAAAGGCCTGTTTCACTTAATACTAATATGCAGGCTGTTGCAGTGAGAATTACTTTACATGTAGCGTTTACACTATGCTCTCTTTATATTTCGCGTTTGCCAAAAGTGATCTTCAAACTCTATATGACCAACTCCCAAAGAACTTTTGTTCTGACAATGATTTA
Organism: Haliotis asinina; assembly: GCF_037392515.1. Taxonomy (NCBI): domain Eukaryota; kingdom Metazoa; phylum Mollusca; class Gastropoda; order Lepetellida; family Haliotidae; genus Haliotis; species Haliotis asinina. The sequence continues at coordinate 34,076,126 of NC_090281.1, read as the reverse complement.
TGTATTTATAATGATGGTTCCAACACATATTTACAACCTGGTACAGGGACGTATTCTGCTGTCGACTTGTCACTCACAAATTCAGAACTACTAAATGAATTCGAATGGTTAGTCCACGATGACCTCTGTGGAAGTGACCATTTTCCTACTATACTAAAAGCTGTAATTCCATCTGATGTTCCTCCATCATCAAAAGGCTAACTGGGCTTTATATGAAACACTGTGTGCTGAAAAAACTTACACCTGACCGTTTTATTGACGTACCCGATGCTATTAAGTGCTTTTCTGATGAATTGAACTCCATAGCTGATGAGTGTATACTCTGCAGTTCCACATATTCGAAAACCATGGTTCAGCGATGAATGCAAAGAAGCTAGGAAGGCAAGGAAAAAGGCAGAACATTATTTCCGGAGCCATCCTATGGTGCATAATTTAAATAGATTTAAAATTTTAAATGCTAAAGCACGGCGTACCTTTAAACAGAACAAACGGCAACCTTGGCACAATTATGAATCTAAATTAAATTGGAGAACACCTATGTCCAAGGTATGGAACATGGTCCAGAAAATTAAAGGTAAAGGTGCTAAACCTAGTGTCCATCACGTGGAGATCAATTACTTACTGATAAATCAGATATTGCGAATAAACTGGGTGAAATTCTCGCTAAACATTCTTCCTGTTGTAATTATATACCTCAATTTCAGCAAATATAAATATCAAAAACAACACGAACAGAAAACTGTTAATTTCAATTCTGATAATGGGGAAGATTATAGTGAAACGTTTTCTATTCATGAACTCCATGCTGCTCTTGATCAAGCTCATGACACTGCTACAGGAGCTGATAGCATACATTATCAACTCCTGAAGCACTTACCAGAATCCTGTTTAGAAACGCTCTTATATAATTTTGATGATATTTTTACTTCTGGGAAATTTCCTTCTTCATAGCGTGATGCTATAGTAGTACCAATACCTGAACCTGGACGTGATCATACGAATCCATCCATTTATCGTCCGAGTTCATTAACTACCTGTGTTTGGAAGACCATGGAACGCATGATAAATAATCGAGTAGTTTGGTACTTGGAAACAAATAATCTCATAACAGTCGTACTGTGTGGTTTCCGTAAACACAGAAGTACAGTCGACGACTTAATGCGTTTGGAATCATTTTTAAAAAATTCACTAAATAATGAACAACATGGTATGTCTGTCTTTTTTGATCTAGAAAAAGGATATGACACAACCGGGAAATATGGCATTTTAACAGATTTGCATGATTTCGGTTTACGAGGTCGTTTGCCTGAATTCATGGCCAAATTTTTAAATAACAAACAGTTTCAAGTCCGAGTGGGTTCTACCCTGTCTGATCATTACAATCAGGATCAGGGTGTTCCACACGGCAGTATGTTGTCAGTCACTTTTTTAGTATAAAGATAAATAGTTTATCCATCAATTGATGGATCGTTATTTGCGGATGATTTTAATATGCATACTATTCAACTGCAACTACAGCTGTGTTTGAACAAAATAGATAAATGGTGTCTTGAAAATGGCTTCAAACTTTCTAAAACAAAAAACAATTGTATACACTTCTGCCGTAAATATAAACCTCATAAAGACCCAGACCTACTTCTAAGTGGCACCCCGATCAAAGTTGTCAAGGAGGCCACGTTCCTGGGACTTATTTTCGATTCACATTTGACCTTTTTGTCCCATATTTAATCCCTAAATGCCAAATGCTTGAAGGCACTCGATTTATTAAAGGTTGTTTCTAATTCAAGGTGGAGAGGGGATCAGACTACCATCCTTCACTAATGTAGATCACCCATCCGCTCAAAACTTGATTATGGCTCCATCGTATATGGTGGAGCCTGCAAAAGCAACCTGAAACTATTAGATTCTGTCCATCACCAAGGTCTAAGACTTTGTCTTGGGTCCTTCAGTGAGTGAGTGAGTGAGTGAGTTAACACTTAACGTCACATTGGCAATATTTCAGCCATATCGTGACGAGAACCATTAATGTCATACATAATAGAGAATGGTAAACAATGAATGGTCAACGAAGGACAGTAAAGCAACTAAACTATCACAGGAAAATATTTAAAACTAGTAATGAAATCTAAACCAATTCAACTGTAGAGGGCGATACAATATACAAACAGGCTATAGACCGCCGACAACTGAAGGTAGATAACCATACCAGGGTCCAGGGGGTCTTACAGTACCCTTGCTACCTGCATGGACCCTAGTTGGAATTACACCATCCCTTCAGCCGCTGGCGATTGTACGAATGTTTAGCCAAATTTTAAAAGAACGAATATACTACGTTTAAAATCGGGTAAGCGGAAATTAAACTGTGAAAGTTTTGGGACCTACGTACCCTCTCAGGAGGACAATAATTTTACGATACTTTAACCCCCTTTGAGGATACAGCCACTAAGAATACCAGTTGCTAATTTACACTACCAATCATTAAAATATATCTATCTACAATATTTATTCATCAAGATTCAATCATGAAATCAATTTCTTTTAAAAAACCAATAAGTAAATGAGAACTAACACTGTTAAAAAGATCCTTGATGGTTTTGACATTGAAATATTTATCCCTTGTGATAAAGAATTCAACACAGTCAAGCAGGATATGTTTGACGGTGACTGTCTCATCACAAGGGATACAAAACGGAGGATCTTCACCTTTTAACAGGTATGCATGAGTATATCTGGTATGGCCAATACGACATCGTCGCAAAATGACCTCTTGAAATCGGGACTGAACGCCCAAGTAGGTGTAAGCAATATAGGGTTTTATTTCATGTAATTTATTTATACCTACTTGGGTGTCCCACCTCTTTTGCATAAGGTCACGGATGTAAGATCTAATACTAGCTTTGTAGTCAGAATAAGGAATAAGAAGTGGTGTCACAGATTTGTTGAGTGCTGCCTTGACGGCAAGATCGGCCATTGTGTTCCCAGAAATTCCTACATGGCTGGGTAACCAACAAAAGACGATGTCGTATTGGCCAGTAGCAAGATCATTATACAATTTAATTATTTCTATTAAAAGTGGATGTTTGCAAGAAATGTTTTTAATCGCCAGAAGGCAAGAAAGAGAGTCGGAATAGATTATATATTGTTTATGTTTATGGCGTCTTTGAATATATTCAAGAGCTGTTAATATGGCGTTAGCCTCAGCTGTAAAAATAGAACTATTGTCTGGTAATCTTGAAGATATTGTTCTGGATCCAATGACAGTGGCACAAGCTACTGCGCCACCGTCCTTGGACCCATCTGTAAATAAGGATGTATAACTGCTATATTTATGTTTCAATTCATTATATTCTTGTTTATACTGTAATTCATTACTTTCTGATTTTTTAAAAGTGATCAGTGTTAGGTCCACTTGGGGCCTAACCAACTGTGCCAGGGAGGAGAAGAAAGAAGACGTTAAGGAGCCACATTTTCCAGCTCAATGCCGGCAGCAGCAAGAAATGGTTTAATTCTTAAACCAAGTGAGTGAGTGAGTGAGTTAATATTTAACGTCACATCGGCAATATTGCAGCCATATCGTGACGAGAACATACATGACAAAAAAGAATACATATGCATATTATGAACACCCTGTCTACGAAGGACAGTAAAACCACTAGACTATCACAGTTAATATTAAAACTAGTGTGGAAACTTATAAAAATATAACAGTAGCATTATTTGGACAATACAATATAAAAACAGGCCATAGATCGCCAACAACAGAGGGTAGATCACCATACCAGGGACCATGGGGACTTACAGTACCTCTGCTACCTGCATGGTCCCTGGCTGGATTTACACCATCCCCTCAGCTGTTGGCGACTGTATGCTAGATTAGCCACAAATTAAAATGACACATATTCTACGATTAAAAAAAGTGAAAGATTGAATCTGACTTAAATCGTTTTGGGACTTACGTACCCTCTCAGGAGGACAATAATTTTACGGTACTTCAACCCCCTTCGAGGATACAGCCACTAACAATCTCAGTTGCTAATTCAACTTCCAATCATAAAATACTTATTTATTTACATGTCAGTCAATAAATTCAATTCTTTTAAAAATGCAATAATTAAATGAGAACTTACATTACTAAAAAGGTCCTTCAGAGTTCTTGATTTAAAATAATTGTCCCTTGTGATGGAATATTCAACACAGTCAAGCAAGACATGCTTGACCGTGATTATTTCATCACAAGGGACGCAGAACGGAGGATCCTCACCTTTCAAAAGATATTCATGCGTATACCTAGTGTGGCCAATACGACATCGTCGTATAATGACCTCTTCAAATCTGGACCGACATCCCAAGTAGGTGTAACCAACAAATGGTTTTATTGCATGTAATTTATTGATACCTACTTGGGTGTCCCACTTCTTCTGCATGAGATCACGAATGTAAGATCTAATGGTGGCTTTATAATCACTGTAAGGAATAAGAAGTGGTGATACAGATTTGTTGAGCGCTGCTTTAGCAGCAAGGTCAGCCAATGTGTTACCAGAGATTCCAACATGGCTGGGTAACCAACAGAAGACGATGTCGTATTGGCCAGTAGCAAGAGTATTATACAATTCAATAATTTCAATTAAAAGTGGATGTTTACAAGAAAGATTTTTAATCGCCTGAAGGCAAGAAAGAGAGTCTGAATAGATTATATATTGTTTATGTTTAGGATGTCTTTGAATATATTTAAGGGCTGTTAATATGGCGTTAGCTTCAGCTGTAAAAATAGAACTATTGTCTGGTAATCTAGAAGATATTGTTCTGGATCCAATGACAGTAGCACAAGCCACTGCGCCACCGTCCTTAGACCCATCTGTAAATAAGGATTTATAACCGCAATATTTATGTTTCAACTGATTATATTCTTGTTTGTAATGTAGTTCATTAGTTTCTGATTTTTTAAATGTACTTAATGTTAGGTCAACTTGTGGCCTAACCAATTGCCAAGGAGGAGAAGAAAGAAGACGGGAAGGAGCTATGTTTTCCAGCTCAATGCCGGCCGAAGAAAGAAAGGGTTTAATTCTGTGTCCGAGAGGTGGAACAAGAGAACACTTTTTGTTGTATAAATCCTCGTAGAGAGGATTGAAAACACAGTTATATGCCGGGTTAGATTTGTTAGAGTATAGTTTTGTAGCATATTGTAAAGATAATTTTATACGTCGCTGAGTGAGAGATGGCTCATCTGCCTCGACATAGAGACTGTCAACGGGAGAGGTTCGAAAAGATCCAAGACATAATCTTAGACCTTGATGATGGATAGAATCTAACATTTTGAGACTGCTTTTACAGGCTCCACTATATACAATGGAACCATAGTCAAGTTTGGAGCGAATGAGTGATCTGTATAAGTGAAGTAGGGTGGTTTGATCGCCTCCCCATTTTGAATTGGAAACAACTTTTAACAAGTCGAGTGCCTTCAAACATTTAACTTTAAGGGATTTAATATGTGGCAAGAACGTCAAGTGGGAGTCAAATATAAGACCCAGAAACTTGGCCTCTTTAACAACTTTAATAGGTGTGCCGTTTAGATACAGTTCTGGGTCCTTATGTGGTTTGTATTTACGGCAGAAATGTATACAGTTAGTTTTTGACTTAGAAAATTTAAAGCCGTTTTCCAAACACCATTTATTTATCTTGTTCAGACACAACTGCATTTGCCGTTCAATAGTATGCATGTTTTTACCTCGACATGAAATGTTAAAATCATCCACAAAAAGTGATCCATCAACTGAATCGTTTAAAACCTTTGATAAACTGTTTATCTTTATGCTAAAAAGTGTAACAGACAAAATACTGCCTTGAGGTACACCCTGATCCTGACTGTAATGATCAGACAGGGTAGAACCCACACGGACTTGAAATTGTCTATCATTTAAAAAGTTGGCTATAAATTGAGGCAATCGGCCTCGCAATCCGAAGTCATGTAAATCTTTTAAAATCCCATGTTTCCAAGTGGTGTCATATGCTTTTTCTAGATCAAAAAAGATCGACACTGCATGCTGTTTATTAATTATGGCATTCTTAACAAAAGATTCTAAACGCACTAAGTGATCGACTGTACTTCTGTTTTTGCGGAAACCACACTGAATATCTGTTATTAGGTTATTTGTTTCCAAGTACCAGACAAGTCGATTATTTATCATGCGTTCCATGGTCTTGGAAACACAGCTAGTAAGTGAAATTGGCCTATAATTGGAAGGATCCGTATGATCACGTCCAGGTTTAGGTAGGGGAACAACGATAGCATCACGCCACGACGAAGGAAATTGTCCAGATGTCCAAATATTATCAAAAATATGTAACAGCGTCTCTAAGCATGTAGCTGGCAAGTGCTTCAGGAGTTGATAATGTATGTTATCAGCTCCTGAAGCAGTATCATGAGCCTGATCAAGAGCAGTATGAAGCTCATGTAACGAAAAAGTTTCATTATAGTCTTCCCCATTATCTGAATTAAAGTTAATAGTTTTCTTTTCTTGCTGTTTTTGATGTGTTTGGAACTTAGGTTCATAATTTGACGAGGAAGAATGTTTTGCCAAAGTTTCACCAAGTTTATTAGCAATATCGGTTTCATTAGTTAATAACTGGTTTCCATCTTTAAGGTGGTGAATACTAGATTTGGAGCCCTTACCTTTGATTTTTTGGATCATATTCCAGACTTTAGATATTGGTGTACGTGAATTAATGTTTGATACATATCGTTGCCAAGATTGGCGTTTGCTTTGTTTAAAAGTACGCCGTGCTTTAGCATTTACAATCTTAAATTTATTCAAATTATGCACCATGGGGTGTCGACGGAAATAGTGTTCTGCCTTTTTCCGTTCCTTTCTAGCTTGTTTACATTGATCATTGAACCATGGTTTGCGAATATGTGGAACTGCAGAGGACTTTGGTATACACTCATGAGCAATAACATTCATTTCATCACAAAAACGTTGAATAGCATCAGGAACATTATCAAAAAGTTCAGGTTTAAGCCTGTCAACACACAGAGTTTCATATAAACGCCAGTTAGCCTTTTTGAAGTTCCATCTTGATGATGGAGGAACATCAGATGGATTCACAGGTTTTAGTAATGTTGGGAAATGGTCACTCCCACAGAGGTCATCATGAACTGACCATTCAAATTCATTTAGAAGGCTTGAATCACAAACTGATAAATCAAGGGCAGAATATGTTCCTGTGCCATGATGTAGATATGTGTTCGACCCATCATTGAAAATACATAAATCATTTTCGGAACAGAACTCCTCTAGTATTTTACCTTTAGCATTTGTAGTTGTACCACCCCAGAGTGGGTTGTGGCCATTTACGTCTCCCATAATAACACAGGGTTTCGGGAGTTGCTTATACAAATTTTGAAGTTCGGTCTTCTGAAGTGTTGAAGACGGTGAGATATATAAAGAGCATAGTGTGAGTGCAACGTGTAAAGTAAGTCTCACGGCAACAGCTTGGAGACCAGTATTAAGAATAATAGGGCTCTGAATAATATTCTGGTTTATAAGGATAGAAGCTCCTCCAGTGGCCCTCTCGCCCGGGGGTGAAAAAGAATGGTAAGCATTGAAATGGCGTAGGTCAAAAGTATCCGTCTGCTTTAAATATGTCTCCTGCAGACAGACTGCTGATGGAATAAAGTCCTGGATCAATAGCTGTAAATCACTGAAATTATTTTTTAGCCCTCTGCAGTTCCACTGTATGATGTTATAAGAAGAAACTATCTTTTGGGGGGATTTATTGGGGATCTACCCCGCACCTTTTTGGAGGGCGACAGGCTTTGCGCCCTGGGATGGAAGTTTTCTGACACTTCCATGGCCTCAAGCGATCCGTATTTATTAAATAATTTTACAGGATTTTCTGAACCCTTCTGGGGTCTGCCACTCTTTTTTGAAGATTCTGTTCTTGAGTCAGTTTTACTTTGAACAATATTCTTCGAGCTTGTTTTTGATCGTGATTTGTGAGTTGGCTGAGACAAAGATTGTTCTCCAGATACAGATGAAATCTGACTACAGGACTGTGACCCGGCTTTAGATACCACCTGAGTGTTGACAGAAGATGTCAAGGTTTGAGTAGACTGTTCGGGTGCAACGAACTGAGCATTATTTGTTTTAACCCACGTCAAATCTGTCTGGCAATGTATCGACGAGGTAGTTACTTTTGAGGTATATTCAGGAGTTCTTACAACTGATGCAAATGATTCAGTATGTGCTGCAGATTCCACAAGTTTCTTTGCGTCAGAAAAGCTGACGTTCTGGGTGAATTTAATTTTATTGATTTCCATTTGTTTTTTCCAGACTGGACACTCTTTGGCGAAAGACGAATGATTTCCCGAACAATTTGTACACTTTTTATGGTCACTGTTACAGTCTTCTGTGACATGAGTATTCTCACTACAGTGGGCGCATGTAATGGGCTTGGTACAAGTGTTAACACCGTGCCCATACCTTTGACATCTAAAACATCTCAAAGGATTTGGGATGTACACGTCAACTGAAAGACTACAATAACCTGCTTTAACAGACTTCGGAGGATTTGGCGATGAGAAGGAGAACAAATAAGTATTTGTTTGGACCGTTTCATTGTTTCTGCGGATCGTGAATCTTTTAACATAAATCACTCCCTGATCTTTCATCTCAGAAGCAATATCTAACTCTGACATATCAGCAAACAATCCATCTCGGTCTCTGATTATGCCTTTACTGGTATTCAGAGTCCTGTGGGCAGTGATAGAGACGGGAATTCCAACAAATACTTCTGTTGACATGAGGTTCTTTGCTTGCTGTTTTCTGTTGCATTCAACCAGCAGAGAGCCTGAACGCAAGCGTCTAACGTTTTTAACCTCACCTGCAATGCCATGTATACCCTTGGAAATGGCGAAAGGGTTAAGTTTCAGTGGCGTCTTGTCTACAGTTTCTAGAACTAAAAATCGTGGCCAATAGTCGATTGAGTTGGAAGGTCGTTGGTCGTCATCATCGTTGTCAAGTTGACGTTTATTGCGTTTTTGGGGGGTTTGGTATTCCATAGGTAGTATATATGTTTCATCATCCGAGCTCCCCACCCACCACGGAGTATCACAAAGGACAATGCTAAACACAAGCGGGTCTCCAACTTGCAGCACCAAGGATACTCAGATGATATACTCCAGCAGAAAAACCAAAAGATTAATTCTTCCACCAGATTGGCCCATGAGCCACCGCCTTCTGGGCATAAGACTCTAGGCAGAATTCATGTAAACAAAATTCAAGTCAAATAATATTCTGAACAAAGGGTGCCAAGACTAAAGTTTAAACAATTCCAAATCAAATTTTGTGCAATTACATATTATCTATGCACAGGGCTTGGCATGACCAGCCGATTGGTTGAACCGGGCCCATTCAACCACCCGTCTAGGTGAAGTCAGGGCCAAAGTGGTGTATTGGGCATTAGGAACACTGGTCCTGCTCCCATGCCCTCAACCACCAGGATCCCCTCCTCCACCGACACAGGGCCGCAACCCACGGCAAACGGGTTGGTGGACCAAATATCCCCCCGGGTCCACTACGGGGGTGTTGGCGAGCTCTTGGCGTTACCCAGCACCCACCACGAGGAGGTGGCTCGCCACGGGTGCCTCTTAAACCAAGAGGCGGTACAAGCGAAGATTTCATATTGTATAAATCCTCACTCAGAGGACTGAAAACACAGTTATATGCAGGGTTTGACTCACTGGAATATAATTTTGTTACATACTGTAAAGCTAATTTGATACGTCGCTGCTCAAGAGATGGCTCATCGGCCTCAACGTACAGGCTGTCAACAGGTGAAGTTCGAAAGGAGGTAAGACATAGTCTTAGACCTTGATGGTGAACAGAGTCTAAAAGTTTTAGGTTGCTTTTACAGGCTCCACCATACACAATGGAGCCATAATCAAGTTTTGACCGGATCAGTGATCGATAAAGTTGCAGGGGGGTAGCTTGGTCCCCTCCACATTTAGAATTTGAAACGACTTTTAACAAGTCAAGTGCCTCCAGGCATTTAGTTTTGAGGGATTTGATATGTGGTAGAAACGTTAAATGTGAGTCAAAAATTAATCCCAAGAACTTGGCCTCCTTTACAACTTTTATGGGAGATCCATTTAGAGACAGTTCAGGATCGTTATGCGGTTTATATTTTCTACAGAAATGTATACAGTTAGTCTTGGTTTTAGAGAATTTAAAGCCGTTTTCAAGACACCATTTACCTATCTTGTTTAAACACAATTGCAGTTGCTGTTCAATAGTATGCATGTTTTTACCACGACAGGAAATATTAAAATCATCCACAAATAACGATCCATCAATTGAATCGTTTAAAACTTTGGACAAACTGTTGATCGTGATGCTAAAAAGTGTGGCAAACAAGATACTGCCTTGGGGAACACCCTGATCCTGATTATAATGGTCTGACAGAGTAGAGCCCACCCGGACTTGAAATTGCCTATCTTTTAAAACCTGAGATATAAAACGAGGTAAACGACCCCTCAACCCAAAATCATGTAAATCCTTCAAAATGCCATGTTTCCAGGTGGTATCATGCGCTTTCTCGAGATCAAAGAATATTGATACTGCATGTTGCTTATTTATTATTGCATTTTTGACAAAGGATTCTAGGCGTACCAAGTGATCAATGGTACTACGATTCTTCCTGAAACCACACTGAATATTTGTTAGAAGGTTATTGGTTTAAAGATACCAAGTTAATCTATTGTTTACCATTCGTTCCATGGTTTTACAGACACAGCTCGTTAAAGAGATTGGTCTGTAATTAGATGGATCAGAATGATCCCGGTCAGGTTTTGGAATAGGAACTACAATGGCATTACGCCACGAAGTTGGGAAATTCCCTGTTGTCCATATTGTATCAAATATATTCAAAAGTGTTCCCAAACATGATTCAGGTAAATGTTTCAAGAGCTGATAGTGTATATTATCAGCTCCTGTTGCTGTATCATGAGCCTGCTCAAAGGCAGTTCGTAGCTCATGTAGTGAAAATAGTTCATTGTAGTCTTCACCATTGTCTGAGTTAAAATTAATTGTTATCTTCTCCTGTTTTGCCTTATGTTTCTGAAACTCCGTTGCATAGTTGGATGAAGAGGAATGCGTGGCAAGTATTTCGCCAAGCTAATTGGCAATGTCAGCTTTTCCCGTCAATAAATTATCACCCTCCTTCAAATGGTGAATAGCAGATTTTGAGCCTTTGCCTTTCATGCGTTGAATCATGTTCCACACCTTTGACATCGGTGTGCGTGAATTAATGTGGGAAACATACTTTCGCCAAGACTGACGCTTATTTTGCTTAAAAGCACGTCGAGCCTTGGCATTTAAAATTTTAACTTTATCTAAATTATGTACTGTAGGATGTCGGCGAAAATATTTTTCTGCCTTCTTCCTACTCTTTCTGGCTTGTTTACAGTCCTGATTACACCATGGTTTACGAATGTGTGGAATTGCAGAGGACCTAGGTATAGTTTCATCAGCAATAAGTTTCAGTTTATCAGAAAATAACTGAATTGGATCCTGAGCAGAGGAAACAAACTCATATTTCAAGTTGTCAGTACACATTGTTTCAAATAATGGCCAATTGGCCTTACTAAAATTCCACCTTGTTGCAGGTGGGTCATCAATCGTGTTTACAGCAGAAAGTATTGTGGGGAAATGGTCACTTCCACACATGTCATCATGGACTGACCATTCAAATTCGTTATAAATATTGGGATCTGTCAGAGACAGATCAAGTGCAGAATAAGTTCCAAAACCAGGATGTAAATAAGTGGCTGATCCATCATTAAATATGCATAAATTATTATTAGAAATGAAGTCTTCGAGGATTTTGCCTTTATTGTTAGTATCGGTACCTCCCCACAAAGGGTTGTGTCCGTTAAGATCACCCATGATAATACAGGGTTGGGGAAGGTGATCGTAGAGATCCTGAAGATCGGACTGCTGAAGAGCCGAAGATGGAGAAATGTACAGTGAACAAAGCGTAAATGTTATTTGTAAAGAGAGGCGGACAGCAATGGCCTGAAGATTGCTTTGGAGAGGAACAGGACTATGTATCACACCCTGCCTCACCAAGATGGAAGCGCCACCAGTGGCTTTCTCACCTGGAGGTGAAAACGAATGAAATGAATTGTACTGACGAAGATCAAATTTGTCTGTATTTTTCAGGTATGTCTCCTGTAAACTAAAGGCTGATGGTTCAAAGTCTTGAGATAATAATTGTAGATCAACATAATTGGTCTTAAGGCCTCTGCAATTCCATTGTATTACTTTAGAATTTTGTCTCATGGTGGTTGCATTGGCGACCTCTCACGAGAACTCCTAAGCTTGTTTTCTGAAGGTGGAGTTACCTCCATCTCCAGGGGTTCAAAGGAGTGTGAACCTCTACTGTAACAGGCGTCTCTACAACAGAGGGGTTTTTGGATGCTTGTTTCCGATTTAAGCGTTTCCGGCAAGCTTTCAACATTTCAACATTCTCATCAAGATGAACAGTTTTCTGAGCAACCGTTTGATCTGATTGGCTGACGGTCTGAGATGCTGATGTCACAGTAGTCTGGTCACTAATAGTTTGCACAGAAATTGGTTATTTGGATTTAGTCCAAGTCAAATCAGTTTGACATGAAACTGACACTGATGAAGGTTTTCTGGAGACAGCAGCTGAATAACTGATGGTCGAAGATGATGTCGACTGCATTTGATGTACTTGTTGTTTGGCCTCAGAAAAGGAAATGTTACTTTCATATTTCAACTTCAGGATTTTGGATTGGATCTGCCATTCAGGGCAGGAATTTGATGACGAAACATGATCACCTCTGCAGTTTACACATTTAGGATCTTTGCTGCAGTGAGCATCTTCATGATCCTCACTGCAACGGTGACAACTACATTTTGGCAGGATTTTGCGCCATGTCCAAATTTCTGACATGTATAACAGCGGAGTGGAGTCGGGATGTACACTTCCGCTCCGATACTGAAATAACCAGCTTTTAATGATTTAGGAAGTGTGCTCAATAAAAAAGTAAACAGATAGGTGTTGCTTGGAACATTTTGATCTTTAAGTTCTTCAACGATTTCCTCTACTGACATGTCCGACAAACAACGGGCTCGGTCTAGCATAATGCCTGCTGTCTCCTTGCACATTCTATAAGGAGCTGACCACCACGGAGACATGAGACGTTTTTGACTCCTCCACATATAGATTGGATTGTCTTGGAAATCAAAAAAGGATTTAATTTGAGGGGTTCACCATTGTAGCCTCAATGACTATAAATTTTGACCAGTTGTCTTGTTGTTTTGGAACTGAAATATCTTCAGCCTCCAGACGCCTTTTCTTGTCATTTCTAGCGGAACCAGAATGTAATTGATTCATGATGTATCTGAGATGTTCAGCACCCTTGCTCCCCACCCGCCACCGAGTGTCAACAAGGACAGCGTCCATCTGCAGCGGATATCCAGCATGCAAACACCAGGGATACAATGGTGATATACTCCAGTGAATACGATATAAAAAGCTATATTTGTCCACCAAATATAATGTCAGGCTGGTACGGCTCTTAACAGAAACTTGGGGACATACAGAATTTAGAGGTCGACATCACCAGATTGGCCCATGAGCCACCGCCTTCTGGTATAGGACTCTAGGCAAACGAGTAGTAAATAAGTTCTGACATAAACATTCATTTCACAAATGCACAATGACATTCAACTGATGCAATAAGAACATGGCGTGACCAGCCGATTGATAGAACCGGGCCAGTTCTACCACCCGTCTAGGTGAAGTCAGGGCCAAAGTGGTGTGTTGAGCAACAGGAACACGGTTCCAGGCCCCTATTGCCCTCAACCACCAGGATCCCCTCCTCCACCGACACAGGGCCGCAACCTACGGCAAACGGGTTGGTGGACCAAATATCCCCCCGGGTCCACAACGGGGGTGTCAGAGAGCTCTTCGCATTACCCAGCACCCACCACGAGGAGGTGGCTCGCCACGGGTGCCCCCATTTCTGAGACGCTTTACATTCTTGACATTTCCACAAATCCCTTCAACAGCCTTGGACACAACAAAAGGGTTAACCTTGAGAGGTGCTCCATCAACTCCATTAACCACCAGAAACCGTGGCCATGAGTCGATATTACTTTGAGAGGCACTTTCATCTTCAGAAGAAATGGTATCTGTATCTAAATGTCTTCTTTTATTTTTCGATCTAGAACCAGTGGTGAATAAGGTTGCCATGATAAGGAAAATCGTTCAACATCCCCGCTCCCCACCCACCATGGAGTGCCAACAATGACAGTGCTGAAGTGGAAGCCCACTACAAACACAAGGGTTACGGGGATGCTATACTCCAGCAAAAGAGACACAGGTAGCTGCCATAGTCACACAAGAGCACAAGAAAGGCTGGTTCTGCCCTAGAAATTTACCCGAAGACAACCTGGAGGTCAATAATGCCAGATTGGCCCATTAGCCACCGCCCTCTGGCATAGGACTTAAGGCAGAATTAGTTCTAACATGATAGTGTATATTAGAACAGATCAAGAAATAACGTAATAGGCAATGGTTATAAAGTTAAATGCGTCCACGCTCAAGGCACGGCGCGACCAGCCGACCGACAGAACCGGGCCAACTCCACCACCCGTCCAGGTGAAGCAAGGGCCGAAGTGGTGTGCTGGGCAACAGGAACACGGTCACAGGCCCCCGGTACCCTCAACCACCAGGATACCGTCCTCCACCGACACAGGGGCGCAACCCACGGCCAACAGGCCGATGGACCAAATACTCCCCACGGTCCACCACGGGGGCGCCGGCGAGCTCCTAGCGCCACCCAGCACCCACCACGAGGAGGCGGCACGCCACGGGTGCCCTTAGGTCCTTCAGAACTTCACCCATTGAAAGTCTCTACGTTGAGAGAACCATCTTGTACACAACGTCGTATTAAATTATCCTTACAATACATTACTAAATTACACTCTAATGAATCTAACCCTGTCTATAACCGTGTGTTCAATCCACTTTATGAGGAGTTGTACGACAAGAGGTCTTCTCTTGTTCCACCTCTGGGGCATAGAAATAAACCCATTCTTTCTTCGGCCGGCGTGGAGCTGGAAAACATAGCTCCCTCCCGTCTTCTTACTTCTCCTCCGTGGCAGTTGGTTATCCCACAAGTAGACCTAACATTAAAACTACATTTAAAAAAATCAGATACGAATGAATTACAGTATAAACAAGAATATAATCAATTGAAACATAAATATAGCAATTATAAACCCTTAGTTACAGATTGGTCCAAGGACGGTGATGCAGTGGCTTGTGCCACTGTCATTGGATCCAGAACAATATCTTCTAGATTACCAGATAATAGTTCTATTTTTACTGCAGACACTAACGTCATACCAACGGCTCTTAAATACACACAAAGACACCCAAAACATAAATAGTATGTAATCTCATTCAGACTCACTCTCATGCCTTCAGGCTGTTAAACATATTTCTTGTAAACATAAACTTTTAATTGAAATTATTGAATTGTACAACAAGCTTGCTAGTGGCCAGTGCGACTTCGCCCTTTGTTGGTTACCTAGTCACGTTTGCATTTTTGGTAACGCAATGGCTTATCTTGCTGCTAAGGCAGCTCTCAACAAATCTGTGACACCACTTCTTATTCCATACTCAGATTATAAAGCTAGCATTAGAACGTACAATTAGATCTTATATCCATGATCTGATGCAAAAGAAGTGGGACACCCAGGTAGGTATCAATAAATTACATGCAATAAAGCCTTATATCGGTTATACTTACTTGGGTTGTCAGTCCAGATTTGAGGAGGTCATAATGCGACGATGTCGTATTAGCCATACGCGGTATACTCACGATTATCTATTGAAAGGTGAAGATCCTCCGTTTTGTATCCCTTGTGATGAAATAATCACATTTTGGCAGGATTTTGCGCCATGTCCAAATTTCTGACATGTATAACAGCGGAGTGGAGTCGGGATGTACACTTCCGCTCCGATACTGAAATAACCAGCTTTTAATGATTTAGGAAGTGTGCTCAATAAAAAAGTAAACAGATAGGTGTTGCTTGGAACATTTTGATCTTTAAGTTCTTCAACGATTTCCTCTACTGACATGTCCGACAAACAACGGGCTCGGTCTAGCATAATGCCTGCTGTCTCCTTGCACATTCTATAAGGAGCTGACCACCACGGAGACATGAGACGTTTTTGACTCCTCCACATATAGATTGGATTGTCTTGGAAATCAAAAAAGGATTTAATTTGAGGGGTTCACCATTGTAGCCTCAATGACTATAAATTTTGACCAGTTGTCTTGTTGTTTTGGAACTGAAATATCTTCAGCCTCCAGACGCCTTTTCTTGTCATTTCTAGCGGAACCAGAATGTAATTGATTCATGATGTATCTGAGATGTTCAGCACCCTTGCTCCCCACCCGCCACCGAGTGTCAACAAGGACAGCGTCCATCTGCAGCGGATATCCAGCATGCAAACACCAGGGATACAATGGTGATATACTCCAGTGAATACGATATAAAAAGCTATATTTGTCCACCAAATATAATGTCAGGCTGGTACGGCTCTTAACAGAAACTTGGGGACATACAGAATTTAGAGGTCGACATCACCAGATTGGCCCATGAGCCACCGCCTTCTGGTATAGGACTCTAGGCAAACGAGTAGTAAATAAGTTCTGACATAAACATTCATTTCACAAATGCACAATGACATTCAACTGATGCAATAAGAACATGGCGTGACCAGCCGATTGATAGAACCGGGCCAGTTCTACCACCCGTCTAGGTGAAGTCAGGGCCAAAGTGGTGTGTTGAGCAACAGGAACACGGTTCCAGGCCCCTATTGCCCTCAACCACCAGGATCCCCTCCTCCACCGACACAGGGCCGCAACCTACGGCAAACGGGTTGGTGGACCAAATATCCCCCCGGGTCCACAACGGGGGTGTCAGAGAGCTCTTCGCATTACCCAGCACCCACCACGAGGAGGTGGCTCGCCACGGGTGCCCCCATTTCTGAGACGCTTTACATTCTTGACATTTCCACAAATCCCTTCAACAGCCTTGGACACAACAAAAGGGTTAACCTTGAGAGGTGCTCCATCAACTCCATTAACCACCAGAAACCGTGGCCATGAGTCGATATTACTTTGAGAGGCACTTTCATCTTCAGAAGAAATGGTATCTGTATCTAAATGTCTTCTTTTATTTTTCGATCTAGAACCAGTGGTGAATAAGGTTGCCATGATAAGGAAAATCGTTCAACATCCCCGCTCCCCACCCACCATGGAGTGCCAACAATGACAGTGCTGAAGTGGAAGCCCACTACAAACACAAGGGTTACGGGGATGCTATACTCCAGCAAAAGAGACACAGGTAGCTGCCATAGTCACACAAGAGCACAAGAAAGGCTGGTTCTGCCCTAGAAATTTACCCGAAGACAACCTGGAGGTCAATAATGCCAGATTGGCCCATTAGCCACCGCCCTCTGGCATAGGACTTAAGGCAGAATTAGTTCTAACATGATAGTGTATATTAGAACAGATCAAGAAATAACGTAATAGGCAATGGTTATAAAGTTAAATGCGTCCACGCTCAAGGCACGGCGCGACCAGCCGACCGACAGAACCGGGCCAACTCCACCACCCGTCCAGGTGAAGCAAGGGCCGAAGTGGTGTGCTGGGCAACAGGAACACGGTCACAGGCCCCCGGTACCCTCAACCACCAGGATACCGTCCTCCACCGACACAGGGGCGCAACCCACGGCCAACAGGCCGATGGACCAAATACTCCCCACGGTCCACCACGGGGGCGCCGGCGAGCTCCTAGCGCCACCCAGCACCCACCACGAGGAGGCGGCACGCCACGGGTGCCCTTAGGTCCTTCAGAACTTCACCCATTGAAAGTCTCTACGTTGAGAGAACCATCTTGTACACAACGTCGTATTAAATTATCCTTACAATACATTACTAAATTACACTCTAATGAATCTAACCCTGTCTATAACCGTGTGTTCAATCCACTTTATGAGGAGTTGTACGACAAGAGGTCTTCTCTTGTTCCACCTCTGGGGCATAGAAATAAACCCATTCTTTCTTCGGCCGGCGTGGAGCTGGAAAACATAGCTCCCTCCCGTCTTCTTACTTCTCCTCCGTGGCAGTTGGTTATCCCACAAGTAGACCTAACATTAAAACTACATTTAAAAAAATCAGATACGAATGAATTACAGTATAAACAAGAATATAATCAATTGAAACATAAATATAGCAATTATAAACCCTTAGTTACAGATTGGTCCAAGGACGGTGATGCAGTGGCTTGTGCCACTGTCATTGGATCCAGAACAATATCTTCTAGATTACCAGATAATAGTTCTATTTTTACTGCAGACACTAACGTCATACCAACGGCTCTTAAATACACACAAAGACACCCAAAACATAAATAGTATGTAATCTCATTCAGACTCACTCTCATGCCTTCAGGCTGTTAAACATATTTCTTGTAAACATAAACTTTTAATTGAAATTATTGAATTGTACAACAAGCTTGCTAGTGGCCAGTGCGACTTCGCCCTTTGTTGGTTACCTAGTCACGTTTGCATTTTTGGTAACGCAATGGCTTATCTTGCTGCTAAGGCAGCTCTCAACAAATCTGTGACACCACTTCTTATTCCATACTCAGATTATAAAGCTAGCATTAGAACGTACAATTAGATCTTATATCCATGATCTGATGCAAAAGAAGTGGGACACCCAGGTAGGTATCAATAAATTACATGCAATAAAGCCTTATATCGGTTATACTTACTTGGGTTGTCAGTCCAGATTTGAGGAGGTCATAATGCGACGATGTCGTATTAGCCATACGCGGTATACTCACGATTATCTATTGAAAGGTGAAGATCCTCCGTTTTGTATCCCTTGTGATGAAATAATCACAGTCAAGCATGTCCTGCTTGACTGCGTTGAATATTAAAATCACAAGGGATAATTATTTTAATTCACGAACTTTGAAGTATCTTTTTTAATAATGATAGCTCTCATTTAATTATTGCATTTTTAAAAAAATTAGATTTGCTAAATGGATTGTAAATAGATAAATATTTTATGCTTGGAAGTTTGAATTAGTGACTTAGACTATTAGTGGCTGTATCCTCGGGGGAGGTTAAAGGACTGTAAAATTATTGTCCTCCTGAGAGGGTACGAAAGTCCCAAAACACTTTACGTTGAGAGAACCATCTTGTACACAACGTCGTATTAAATTATCCTTACAATACATTACTAAATTACACTCTAATGAATCTAACCCTGTCTATAACCGTGTGTTCAATCCACTTTATGAGGAGTTGTACGACAGGAGGTCTTCTCTTGTTCCACCTCTGGGGCATAGAATTAAACCCATTCTTTCTTCGGCCGGCGTGGAGCTGGAAAACATAGCTCCCTCCCGTCTTCTTACTTCTCCTCCTGAGAGGGTACGAAAGTCCCAAAACACTTTGAAGTCAAATTTAATCTTCAATTTTTTATCCGTAGTATTTCTGTCATTTTTATTTGTGGCTAATCTTGCAAACAATCACCAGCAGCTGAGGGGATGGTGTAAATCCAGCTAGGGACCATGCAGGTAGCAGAAGTACTGTAAGTCCCCATGGCCTCTATTATGGTGATCTACCTTCAGTTGTTGGTGATCTATATAGCCTGTTTTTCTATTGTATTGTCTGAATAGGGATATTAGTTTTAACTTTTCATGCTAGGTTTATTTCTTATTGTGATATTTTACTTGTTTTACTGTTCTTCGTCGACAGTTTTTTTTATCATATTCAAAGATTACTTTTCAAGAATTCTCTCGTCACGAGATATGGCTGCAATACTGCCGATGTGACGTTAAATATTAACTCACTCACTCACTTTTCTGTGATATTCTAATTGTTTTGCTGTCCTGTTTAGGTTTTTGTAATACACATATATTCCATTTCAGTGTTATGTTTCAAAGGGGGTTAAAGTATTGTAACATTATTGTTCTCTTAAGAGGGTACATAACTTTCTAATTAACGTTTGAAACTACCATATCTTAAAAATAGTATTTTCGTTGTTTTTACGGTTAGCTAATGTTTCCGACAATCGCCAGCGGTTGAAGGGCCAGCCAGGGTCCATGCAGGTAGCAAAAGCAATGTAAGTCCCCATGGTTCCAAGTATGGTGATCTACCTTCAGTCGTTGGCGATATATAGCCAGTTTTTTTATATTGTATCGTCCTCTATAGTAAAAGTATTTATATTTTATTACTAGTTGCTACATATATATATATACCTCTGTGATAGTCTGGTTAGTCCTTTGTCAACAGATATTTTAAAATGATTACCTTGTTTATATGGCTGTAATATTGACGATGCCATGTAAAATTCAAACTCGCTCAAATCAAAAGTGTATTTATATAATTGCACCATCTTAGAGTATAGGTGAATTTCAACCTTCGCAGGAGTAAATTTAGCAAAAACACTACAAGACAAAAATACTTCTTGAGGATACAGCCACTAATAATCTAAGTTAAAAAATTTTAAACTCCCAATAATACATCTATCTGCATAACACATGAATAATAAAATATCAGTTGCTATAAAAAGATCTCAGTGCTCCAACAAAGTAAACAAATAAATGAGAAAAAAAAACGAAAAAGAAGAAACTGACGTGACACCTTGCCTGTCAAGTCCTGTTGCAATGCTTTAGTCTGTCATGTCAAGGAGGCAATCGGCTCTGTCTAATATACTATGCCACGGGAAGAGTTCAACGTCCTAGGCGCAAATAGAACACCTTCAGCATTTGCAATCTATGTCACTGATGCTCATTCTTTAGAAAGGAATCAAAATTCTTAACTTCATAACAAATTCAATTGAAATTTCAATGTCAAAACATTGAGGGATCTTTTCAGTTTGCATTGTGAGTTAGTTCTGATTACTGCATCGTGAAAAGAAATAGACTTATCACTTTTTTTAGTGTAAATAGTGAGTGAGAGAGTTTAAATGTATCGTCACAGAGGCAATATTTCAGCCATATCGTGACGAAAACAATTAACAAGAAATTATAAAAAAAACTGTTAACGGGGGACAGTGAAATAACTAAATCATCACACAGATGAATTGTAAAGGTAATAAAATCTAAAACAGGTTAATTAAAAATGGCAATACAATATAAAAACAGGATATAAATTGTCAACAGCTAAAGGTACATCACAATACTGACGACTGTCAGAATTAACAAAATAAGAAATAAAAAAACGAAAAACAAAAAACCTCACCAAACAAACAAAGCAGTTAGCTTGAGGCTGTTACTGTTATCTCTAATAAATTTACACAATTAGTAGTATATACAATGGGGGTTTTAAAACACTTTCAAGAAAAGTCTCTACAAAGCCTTATTTACTAAATAAGGCTTTGGTTGGGCCCTTAGCTCTTGCTACTATTACCCCTACTACTTAACGTGTGTTGGAGGTAACACTGTGCCGTACGGTACGATCAATAATTCTTCTCTTACAAACCCCCTACCCGGCCCATCCCTCAAGTAGTACAAGTTAGGTTCGTCGGCTTTCATATCCACTTTATCTATGTTGTAAGTTTTGACTGACCATATAGGATCGGTGGCCCGCTTACGGCTATCACCCTCGTGTTCCCCCGGCTGGTATAGATACCTCACTAGGGCCCTATCTGGTATCTGTTTCTCCTTCCCACGCAATGGAGCGGCCGACTCTGCAACTATTGATTTTAGTTTGATAGCGTCTGCCGGTTTCTTACCGGTGAGACGGGTGACTTCATCGTTGATTGCCGACACCACCTTGGGTAACCTCGTGACCATCTCCCTAGCATACTGATGGCCGAACAAGCGCTCAGCCAAAGTCCTATTAAATCTCTCAACTATGGCTTGGCTGCGATGGGCTCCGGCCGTGCCACGCCTGACCTTTGTATCGTGTTTGGCTAGCAGTTGTGACACGGCACCCATGAACTCCCGTCCGGGGTCAACTTGCAGCTCTGTTGGCCACGTCAGCGGGCTGCGTTTGTATATGCGTTCGAATCCTCTGGCTACCTGGGCCGAATCTTTCGTGGTCAAGGGTTCGGCTTCCTTGTAACGACTGGCTACGTCCACTACGGTTAAGGCATACTTGTACCTCTTGTCGTGGGGTAGGAACAGTAGGTCTGCCTGGTGAACGCTATTAGGTATGTTAATACCGAACCTCCTTCTAGGCACGTAGCGTGGTGCCGGCAAATAGATCTGCCACAGGGCTTGTTTTTCAAGCCACGCTTTGGCTTCCTCCGGGGGTACTCGCGCTATTTTAGCTAGCTTATCTACTGCGCTAGCTCCTTTCCACTACCCACGCGGGCTGTAGGAAATAGCCTCAAATTTGTTCATGTCCATACGCGTATGTGTTTATCCCATCAATAGCTATCCAACGTTTCGTGTCCATAGGCGACAGGGACGTCTTGTTTATAGTCAGTCCGTATATCTTATGTCCATCACTTCTAAGTGTGTTCATTTTATGCCTAAAGGTACGGGTCTTGAACAGGGCTTCCTTGAATCTGGCGTGTTTGATGTGTTGTTTCACCACATACTTCTTAACCCCCTTAGCCTTCCGGATCTCACTATTGTCGGCTTTCAGTATGGAGTACATCTTAGGTCTCAAACCTATGTACTCGGCTATGGGCGTGCCAGCACACTCGTCCTTCATCTTACCTAGGACCTTTTTATTTACCGTACTGTGTATGGCATGGGTCTTAGGGTAGTCGCTGGTGTCGTATAAATCGAGGTGTTTTTTCATGTCCTCGTACACGTCCTCGGTTCGAATCTCCATCAGCAGGGAATCCGTGTCAGTGTACAGCACTTCACACCTGTCACCGTACTGTTTCTTGAGCTCGTTGTAGTAAAAGTCGTACATCAGGTGTTTGGATAAATCGAGGATGCTCATCCCCACGTAAACAGGCCGGTTGAATTTTATGTGGCTTTTCTTCATGTGTAGGGCAACCAGGTTGTCTGTGAATATCTTACTACGGTTGAATGCCGGACTGGCTATCAATCTCCTGAGCTTGTCTTCCTCACTCGACCGAACCAGCTTCACGGTCACTCGTTTCCTCAGGTTCTCCATAGTCTTACCAAACACCGAGTTGTTCATGAGCTTGTAGAGATTTTTCTCAAAATCACTGGTGGCTTTTTTTCGTAGGTCTGTGTTCATTCTGATGTAGGGCTCCATCCATGGGCTCTGGTCGAACATGAGCACCCTGTGTATTTTGGTCAGCCTCATACCCAACGACAGGTACAGCTGTAGGTTGCGATAGTGAACGATGTACTTGGTCTTATTCATTAAGTTAGGCACGAGTTTTTCAACGTCTGTCACACGCCCACCTAACAAGTTATGTTGGTACTCAGACATCCAGTCTGGGTTAACCCTCATACGTTCGGGGGCCAGGGGGTAGCTGTTGTGTGATGTGTGTAATTCCTTGGTATACTCTAAGTCAACCTCGAGGATATACCCTTTGTTCGAATCTGGTGCAACCCCCATAACATCAACGTGGGGTACCCATTCGAATCCCCCTGTAGGTAGATATTGGCTCATGGCCCAGCCGTACAGGTTGTTTGCGTCGAGGTAGAGAATGTGATTGGTTGGCTTGTTAGGATCGTAACCTTTCACGTATTGATTATTTGCTTTCGCGTATCGTTTGGATGCCATGGAAATCCCACCTCGCAAGCCTTTCTCAATGAATAGGTGCATGTCGTAATCTGTGAGCAATTCCAAATTAACTCCGGTCTTTTTAAGCAAGGCGTCCCACGACAGACCTGGGCTGGTGTAATACCATGCGGGGTCGAGTTTATACTGCTTGAAACACGTCCGCCTAAACGTCTCAAACACGTCGGCTAACAGCAGTACATCTGTCCTCAAGTACAGGTCGTGATAATCACCCAGGTTCTTACAACCCAGTTTATTCCATACGCTAGTCGCGTGCGAGTAATCATCTCGTGAGACGGACGCCTCATTCAGCTTGCTATAAAAGCAGTCAATAGGGGGTAGTCTGGTCTCGGTGAACTTGACCCAACTATCCATGTACTCATAGGGGTACACACCCTTCCTCATAAGCAGGGGTCTAGTCTCGGCGTCTGTGTATCGATCGGTGATAGGGAAGGTATTGTTGGCCTTGACCAGACTGTCGAGTGACGACAGGAGGAACTGAAACGAGTCAATGAACCTAAGTCCGTTTAAGCTGAAGGAGATGTATCTCTCCATGTTGTTGGGGATGCACGTAATATTACCATCGATTTTCGCGATGGCCTGCATGATCAAGTGTGAGTCGTACCCTCTCAAGTTGTGAAAGACAACGGGGATGTTTATTGTCTTAGGGTTGATTTTAAGCTTGAGGTTGCACGCGCTGTGAGCGGCGCCTCTATACTTACCAGTTATGTGGCAGTGATCTCTCACCGAATCACCGTTAAGTGGTGAGTCACACACGTGACAGTTAGTGCTACTAGCGTGAGCTAGCCTGTCGACTCGGGTCATACGCATGGGAGCGATTCTATACAATGCATTCCTAATAATTTTTTCTTCCTCCTGCAAACACTTTAGAAACCTTTCAGCCGCGTCAGGGCCCCTATACACTACCGGAGCTTTCGTTTCCCCGTCACAACGGACGACAATGTATCCAAACCCACAGGCTTTATGCTCTTGTGTTTTGTGGGTAAAGCTACCACTGGGGGGTGTGGGGGAATCCCCCACAACTAAGGCTTCGAAGTCGGCGTATATGATATAAGGCACAGACATTTGGTTCTTGTGGTTACCGAATTTTAGAATATTGTCACCTTCCTTAGGCATGTCGACTCGTATGGCCGTCTGCCCCACACCTTGGCAATCCTCCCGGTGGGATTCTAATAAATCAGCTCGTGTGAAGCCATGTAGGCATCGTTCACAGAAGTGGGTCTTTTCTCTGTGTGCCGATTGGTCATACAACAGCCTGCTAAAGTGTTTTATCCATGTGTAGTGATACTTGTCACCTCGCTGGATCATGAATATATTGATAACGCAAGCGGGGGGTACCCCCACGGGTTCACCCAATCTGTGTACTATTGTTGTGTTACCTTCGTGCCCAAAGACATTTATAGCCAGATTATTCTGTTTTTCTGCTTTAGTGATCTGGGATATGGGGGTGGGTTCATCTATACCATCCCAGTTGAGCCCATCATCCTGAGGATAATTAGAAGACCTGTTCGGATTAGTGTCAGCTGGAAATAAGGCTGACCTGATAGCTAACCTCAGGCAATCGTTTCCTCTATTCTTAACGTTTACTATGGCATGTTTGTTCCTATAGTAGGGTGGCAAGGCTAGGTATGATCCGCCTCTGAACGGCACGTAGTTAGCTATGTCTAGATAGACATTATCGATTTTATCTACAGCCCACCCGGACCCCAAGTGTGTGTAGCGTTCTAGGTATTCTCGTATCTGCTGAAAACTGGTATCGATTGATGCGTCAATGGTCTCTGTATGTGTGACAACCTCTTGTTTACCTCGGAAGTAAGGCTGAACATATTCAGTGGTACTCCCAACCTGCTTATCGAGCGACATTTTCACTGTGATCTGAAACTTGATACTTCCTAGGTTATTTAGTTCCTGGTTGACCTTATCAGCTATCAGAGGCTTGATATCTGTAATGTCTATGTTTCTATCAACGTGCATGCGCCAACCTCTCAAATAGTTGCCTACAGCGCACTCAGTGCGCACGAACTGTAGGTCAATAGCTCTATTCTGTCGTAATAATTCTACAAGCTGTGGTTTTCTCATACGGGAATACCCAGCTAAACCCAAATCGCGTGCCTCGGCTTTCAGTTGTTTTACTGTAGGCACCACCACTGGGGTATGTGATAACAATGCGACTAACCCGGCTCTCCCCAGGTTTGAATAACCCGTGTATCCAAGCTGTTTTGCTTGAGCTTTTAATTGTGTTACCGTAGGAGGGGCTTCTAAACCTAGTAATCTCAACAATGCTGACTTCCGCATTCTAGAATACCCGATCACACCTCTCTGTTTTGCGACCTGCTTTAGCTCGCGTACAGTAGTCATAGTGTTTACACCTAACATAACCAATGTCTAATTGGGTCACAGTAAAGGGAGGTAACCCTTGATAAAACATTTATTTGGAGTCTATCTTGAGCAGTCGCCTACGTTCTTTTATGTAGTCCTTTTTATTCTCGTAGATGAGTTGATGTCTGACTACGTTCGCTCCGTGACCTTTACATAGACAGTAGTGTCCTTTAACCCCGATACCACACACAGAACACGTGTAGTTAGGACTTCCCATATGGAAACAACAGAACCCCTGATTCCTGCATTTCCTACCACAGGCCTCGGTCTTCCCCATAAGTATGTATTCGCATCGGTATGGAGCGGGTCTCATGTTTACTTATATAGGTATTTAATTTAATTGCTTCGCAACCAACGCAGTAGCTGCTATACCCAACACTATGAAGCCCAGTTCACGATTCATTTGTCCCTTGGATGGTGTGTAGTACTGAGCGAGTGTGGGTTTATTGAGCGGTTCCAATCGTTTACCAGTTAGTAGGTAGTATTCTTTCATTGCTTCATCGACATCGTTGAATGTTTGAACGGCATGGTTTTCACGCTGGAGTTGTTCGTTAATAAAATCGATCCTCTGGAGGCGTTTTTTAGCGTACTCGGCCTGTGCTTTTTGTAAGTTCTCAGTAGCGAGATTGTGCCGTTTCCTTTCTTCCTGTATTTCAGCCGCGTGATCATCTCGTAGTTTCGAGAAGAGGAAATTACTCCCGGAAAATGCCAGGGCATTCACTAACGCCCCACCGACCATCATAGCTATCGTGGCCATCCTATATTTATTTCATTATATTATCAGGTATTATCCCTTGTTTTACTAGGATGTCTTTTGTGGCCATCGCCATACCAAGGTTCATTATGAGCATACCCATATCCTGCAGGTTGAAATCTAGCTTGATAGTTGGTTGTTTAAGCACCATTTTAGTCAACCGAGCGTACCCTACTGCTAGACTGGCGACCACTGTGGCGTGGTATGCGTCGTTGACGAACGTTTTCCCCTCAGACATTATGTATATATAAAAATATTTTAAATTATAACATGATATGCGGGTCGACAGTGGGGGTTACCTCACTGTTGTGGGGTACCACCTCACGGTGAGGGTTTCCCTCACGTGTATATAACCACGAGATAGCTAAGGCAGCAGTTACGCCTACAACCAACAACAGTCTGGGGTTGGTCACTGTAATAATTTTATGTTGGTTACACCTCCGTTTTTTACCGGCAGCTACTCTCTTAGGATTCTTCTGTCTGGTTACTGTTGGGGTCACTTCCCCCACTGCTTCCCTGGTCTCCTGTGAAGGGGTCACTTCCCTCACTGTTGGGGGTGTGGGGGTTTCCCTCACTGTGGGGGGTATCACCTCGAGAGCAGCATCCATCTATACTATTATTATTATTTTTTTCTCTCTCAAATTGACAATGCTTTGCCGTGATAATCGCCGCCGTCACTGGAGCCAACAACATGCCATATTTGTGGTACAGCCCGCAGCTGATAGAACTCACGGCGTGTTCGATAAAAGGGTCTTTCTCGAGGTCCTCCCACAGGTAAAGTCGGCGCTCTGGTGGAATGGGAAGGAAGTATGACACAATACCGGTGTATGTCTTTGTCATTTCTGCTCCGAGCCGGGACTCGTATCTAGCGTACAGCTTATCGATTTCTTCGGCTGACATTTTGTGAATTTTATCCGGAGTGTAGTCTCCAAAGTAATGTTTGGCTTTGCCGCCAACAGCCAACGCCACCAGTTTCTCTCGCTTATCATCAGTGGGGGAACCCTCCACCAACAATTGTTCGAGCAATTCCTCACACTCCATCTTATAATATAACAAGTAAGATTTAGTTTTAACTATATAATACCCGATGCAGAAAAAACACAGAGAAATGAAGGTTAAGTTGCACACGACAAACACTTCAAATATCATAGCTATACTTAGCATTTGCTTAGCTTTAGCTTAGCTTTGCTTAGCTTTGCTTAGCTTTGCTTAGCTTTAGCACACCCTATATGCTACTGGTTGGTCGGTCTTGAGCACGAGCTTAGCGTGTTTAGTTTCAGCGAGCTGTTTCTTCACCCGTTCCCGTTCTAATTTGCTCATCACATCGTTCTCTCTCAAACACTCCTCGAACGAATCCCTGTCCTTGCAGTGAAATAAGGCCACCCATCGCGTCTGCTCCCTGAGGTCTTTCAACACCGAGTTGAACTTCTGCGTTAGCACCCAGACGCTGTGATTTGCATGCCGGCCGGAGAAGGCCAGGTACGATAGCATGTCTCTCTTTTTTGTTATCTCGCGATTAGCACTGCAGTCGTCCAGTATAAACAGCGTCGGTTCCCCTTTAAATTTCTCGTGAAGAGCTTTCAACCAGTCCTGCAGGCGTGTTCCAGGGTCGATTTTGTGTACGTCCGGTCCGTCATCACCCAAGGTCGCGCGTACGTTTTATTCATGCTCAGAGTAGGGCACATGATAACGATGTTATCGAACACATCCTTGTAGTAACCCTCCAACATATCCAACACGAAAACGGTCTTCCCACAGCCAGTCTGCCCGCACACTATGGCGCAGTGTGGGTCAGTGGGTAGTTGGGGGTGTGGGGGTGTCCCCCACTTAGTAGATGGCTTGCACGAATCTCCCATTGTCTATATTAAGTTGCGCGTCCATAATAACGTACAGATATAATTTCAGCTTACCAGCGGGTTGAGCCTTCTTAGTAATCTGGATGGTTATCCCTTCGCTGCCGTTATCTATACGGCGCCCGCTACCGTGCAGTTTATCATCATCCGTGGATCGCATGTCCAACCATAGGGCGTACTTGGTGGTCAGGTATTCACCGATCTGCACGGAGCCGAGGTCCAGGTCCTTTGTTATATAATGTGGGGCTCCCCCCACTGTCCCTGGTAATTTTTTTATCTCATCCCACTGCTGGTGTGGTCTCATACCATGACTGAACAGCTGGTTGGGCACGCCCTCGATGGTCACTTCCACCTTTTCAATCTCGGGGTTGAAAAACTTCTCGCTGTCCCTCCGGAATGGCTCGTAATCCTCCACGGGGATGACCAGGATACCTTTCATCGATTGCGCCGGCACGTTCAGGTTGATATTCCACACAGTGTCGCTCTTATCTCGCACGACTGATCTATGCCTCAGTATGCGATCGTACAGGATAGCCATCTTCCCAGAGTACTGGCTTCGAACCTGCCTGGCCAGCTCCGGGCTAGTGACCATGTCGAACTCCAGAGAGATGTTGTCTATGGTATAACTGGCCTCATCACCGTTCGGCGTACGCACTACTTTGCTATAGTCGTTAAACGTGAGCTCGTATTCGAGCCTATCACCGAGCGCGGCCTGGTAAAACGGCGCGTGTCCCATGAGCAACTCGAAGTCGAGCGGCACGCAGAATCGATTCCCGTATGCTCGAGCGATGGCCTTTTCACCGTCCGATAGCTTGTCTAGCTGGTCTGGCGTGAAGGCATACCCTATACGCGACCGGGTTGATTTGCTGATGCCCTGGTACACATCATTGACTCGTTCTCCCTCGCTTTTCCAGAGATCCCCGTAGCAGTGAAACACGTCGCTGTCGTCGATGCTCAGCACCTCGTTACCGCTGATCTTGACGGTCGTTTTCTTGATGATAGCTCGACCCATGTTCCACACTAGCTCGCGTTTGTCGTTGTCGGAGGTCAACGTGATATTGAACGCCAGTCGAACAGTGCCTGGTACAATGAGGTCATTCTCACCAAGGTTTGGAAATCTAACCAGCAGAGTTTGATTCTGGTCTATCTTGCTGGGATTGTTGGTGATGGTCACCGACTGGCGCACGGCTCTGGCGCCTAATGGCTCTCTCAATCTTCTGAAAGGATCTAATTTTCTGCCGTACATTGTTATATAAATGAAATATATTTTTAATACTAATGGCTGAAGACATACCTATGACGTAGATGTGGGACGATAGTGCCCAGGCATTCAATGATGACCAGGAGACCTCATTCAGTACTGACCTACAGCCGGCTGCCGACGAAGTTGAAGATATAAACAACATCAATCAGGAGACCTCATTCTCGAAGCAAAAGGCCGAACTCATTAAGGGCGCCGTCAACGGTTATTACAAAGCAGTTGAAAATAGAGACAACATCAAGCCATTGGGAAGGGACTATTCCAAGTTTACCATCATCAATAAAACGCTGCGTTTGAAGACTCACCCGGGGAGCGAGCTCATGAATAAAAACTCGAGAGAACCGCTTGCCTTATCAACACTGAGAAATCGATATGGGATAGACTTTATCCGCAATGAACTAGGCTTAGAAGATTACGGTGGCGCGCGACCTAAGCTTACTCCGAAGTTAGGTCAAAGTCTGGAAGGTATCAGGGACGCCCCATCGGATCAAAACATGACTTATGATATTAAAAAGGTGTTGGCCGACTACGAGAACAAGCCCTTCCCGGGTCTCGAAATTACCTTTCGGGAACTGCGGGGGTTGGACCTGTTGATGCAAACCATTCGTGGTCAGCTCTGGAAAAGCACGGCCAAAATGAGTGAGATAGACGACCACATCGCCTATGAAAAGAAAAAACTCGGTGAAACTGAGGACGAGTCTATGAAAGCCACCATCGAGGAACGAATACGTAATTTGGAAGATGAAAGGCAGACCTGGTTGGAGACAGCATCCCGCTACAAAGCAAAGCTTAGATCCCAGGTCAGCCGTGTGCGGGAAACCATCAATCAAGTCCTCCACCGAGACACCACGTTAGCAGACAGGATTCGGATATTGTTCCGGGAGCAAGGGCTCACCATCGCCAGCATTCTGACTGCATTGGGTTTCATCATATCAACCTTAGTGGTGTCACTGACAGGGGGTACTGTGGGGCCTGCCGGCGGCGGAGTTCCCCCCACACCTGCCGGCGGTGTTAAAGACTGGATAAAAAAAATCGGGGAACGCCTAGCTAAACTGGCTGGTAAAGCCGCCGAAGCCCTTCCCGGCATCCTGGGTAGCATCGTCTCGTGGTTGTTGGGCGCTCTGGCTAAAACTGCCACGTGGCTCAGTCAAAACCTGTGGGCAGCCATCGTCGCCGTGGCGGGTCTGGTGTACGTAGCGGCTAAGAAATTTGTAACCAAATAAGTCCCAAAGCTACCCCACCAACCACCAGGGCCGTTTTATTATCAATATGATTGGTGGCCTGAAAAGGGGGGTGTGTAGGGGGTACCTCCACATGAACTTTAGACTCCGGGGGTGGCGCCACTATACCCGTTTCACGTGGTGGGATGTGTGGGATATAGGGGGTGTTAATATCGGGGTTGATACCCAACTTTTGATCCGCCGTGGCTATGACTATTTTGTTGTTATAACCCACCACTTTTTTTACTCTCAGTTGCATATCACTCGGAGCCATGTACAGCCCCACTCCAAACACGTAATTGACTTTCGATCTGGCGTATTCTAACACGTTTTGGTAACGGTCGATGGCCCGCGGGAGATCAACTGGAGCATTGATAGCATCATCAACGTTGACAACGAACTGTTTCTGAGCGTCGTAAGCAGTTCCCTTACCTAGGATGTTGGAACGCGTCATCGACTGCGCACCCAACAGCGCCCACACGTACGTTCGAATCGAGTCGTTCAAGCGTATTGTACCAGCACGAGTGAATTCTTTTGATGTTTTTGAGATCATTTTAGTCCAGGCTGTGGCTGCATCAGGATTGGTTTGCTTTATGTAGCTGACATGGACCTTTTCATTCGTTGTGGGACCTGTAAATGTATGATGGCTTGGGTTGTATGAACCATCTTTAGAACCGGCCCTATATGTTCCGGACCTGTAGAAGTACACGTAAACTATACCGAGACCATGGTTAACACCAGGAAGGCGAAAGTCTTTATTCGTTGGAATCTCAAACTCCCCACAAACACGTTCATAAGCGCGTTTATCATAGGGGTTATTCGTCATACTCCACGCTTTATCTTGGGGAAGAGGAGCACTTATTTCCTTCAATATTCGTCTCGTTTGATAATAAATATGAAACAAAATGACTGCCTTACTCAGTTCGTCTATACCGTAGTCTAGTGTCACACCCGACCCTGTCGTCGCACACCACACAGCAAAGTTGAGTTGGTTCTGCCAAAACTGCATTGGGTTTTGATTCCAGTTTACCACCGCCTGCGCGTTATTAACGGTCACGATATAGTTTTCAAAGATATTAATAAAGGTTGTTTTAAACCCCGTACCATCTGCATTCACCACGATTTTCAAGTGTGCTAAGTCCATATTATAATATATAAATTATATATTATAATATGTACATAACACTTCCAGGAATAACGAGCGGTGAGGCCGTTCAGCTGACGCACGCGATCGATAACACGTCAGGTCAACTCGAAGTCGCACTCTGCGATATCACCTACCTACCGCAATGGACTAACATCAACGCCAGCAACAATAAGCTGTTCGTCAGTGGGGCTCGCAGTCAGATAACTGACGGCTACTACAGCGTGTGCTCTCTAAACGATGAGGTCTTCAAACCCCTGGGAGCCGAACTCAAGATGAACGACTCAAACGGTACAGTGGTGTTAATCAACAACGGAAGAACCTCCTTGAGGCTCGGCCGACCATTAGCGAGGATACTCGGTATGTCTCCTGACGAGATAAAACCAACAACAACCGTCACAGGCACTAAGTTACCCGACCTAGTACCGTACCGAGAGCTGTACATTCATCTCAGTCAGGTGAGCACAACGTACAACATTCAAGGAGGTCACCCTTCCACTATACTGAGAGCAGTGCCGGTGAAAACTGAGAAATACAACGACGGTAGAACCGAGTCGTTTTCACCACGGCAGTATAAGAGATTAACCCAGGGCAACATACCTGAGCTGATAATATCGGTGTTAGATATAAATCATAATCCTGTAAATATAGGATACCTCAGCTTAACGCTTCATGTAAAATGACCAGCGCACAAGGGCCCGGAGTGAAAAAATGCGTCAATATCGGGATCTCCGACCTTGGAGACACGCGCGGTTTCGACGCTCCCGGAGTAGATGGTAAATCGTACGCCTTGCAACTGAAAAACAACATTTACAAACGCGTTGATCTCTCCGGTGGAACCCTAAGTGATATAGTAGATACCACAAGAGCAACAGTCAACACTAAGTACTCCCTTGTCAACACCGGTGATAACTGGATAATATACCCATCGTTCGGGGGTAAACTGTTCGACTTAGACGATGTTGAGAGCACTACCGTCGCCCGAAACAAGCCATATATGCTCGTCTT
Organism: Haliotis asinina; assembly: GCF_037392515.1. Classification (NCBI taxonomy): domain Eukaryota; kingdom Metazoa; phylum Mollusca; class Gastropoda; order Lepetellida; family Haliotidae; genus Haliotis; species Haliotis asinina. The sequence continues at coordinate 34,042,708 of NC_090281.1, read as the reverse complement.
CACCGAAGATGACAAGTGGGTGTTGTTAACCGATAACGACTGGTTTCTCAATATTAGGCTCGGCTCCCCTTACGTGTTTACTGATAACAAAGACAACCACCTAAACAAAGTCGTGAACAATGGAACCCTGCTCGTGGCTTATGTCCCAACTCAGAGACGTAGCGTAGTCGTCAGCCCACTCAACACTATAGCAGCCCACATGCTATCGAGTAAACTGACCATACAAAACGTGACATTGCAGTTGGTGTCTGAATTCGAAGGCGTGGTCAAGATACTAGAGAGTCTACCGGCAAACTCAACACTGATCATCAAAGTCTACCTAGGGGAACCATCGGGGAACGATGTCGAGATCGTGAAGGGGATCAAACTCGGGTGGGTGAAACGACACCAGTATCAAGTTTGCAACGTTTACGTGCGGGTGAATGTCGGCTCCAACACCAGTCTGGAGGGGGTCAACGTGATCGTGGAAAACAAGATATCACTAACCAAAATCTTCCTACCTGACAACATACACTTCATGGGTATGAAGTTCACCCCTGAATTATTATCAGAAAACCAGTTGGAAATTATATCGTAATAGTATAATAATGACCAGTCATCCCAACACTACGCTTAACGACCTAGGAGATACGGAGGGATTCGATCAGCCTGGTGAGGAAGACGCCTTATATATCCTACACTTCAAAGACAACGTGTACAGACGGGTGTCGTTATCAGATTTTAAAGAGCCCAAATGGCTGGTCAACTTAACATTCGCCTCACCTTATATCACATTAAAAGATGGGGTGGAAGAATTGGAGTTGGTCTCTAAGATTAGGAATAACGGTATCTGGCCCGGGGATTTCATTTCGGAGGGTGAATTATACATGATAACTCTTGGTATCGAAAAAAATATGTTAAAGTCTGTACCAAAAAATAAATTAACATTTAGCAATAATTTTTATAGTAGATATCTTGATGAAATATTACTCCCTTTCACACTCATCATAGAAGTCTTCTTTTCCTATTTAGATAATGAAAACACCTCAAGAGTACACCAAATTTTACCCGGGGTGTTAATACACTGGTTTGACGAACACCTAGACCAATATTGTCGTATTGTTATACAACGGGATACCTACGCGGACCCTATAAACCGCTTAATAAGCCTCAGTGGGGTTTTTATTACAACAGAAAAGTATATTAGCCTCTCACCTATTACCCTGACTAATAAGCTAGATCTTGTAGACTTCAAATTCATTAATAAACTTTTAACTGAAACCCAATTAAAATATCTTTCAAAATATATATTATAGGATGGGTCTGTACCCAGTCGTAGAGGAAGTAGCGAAGACGCTGGAAACCGTAGATGGGTTCCGCTTGAGGCAGTTATGTGATGTGAAACGCCAACTAGAACAAGACCGTGACACGCGGAAAGCACTATGTAAGAAGTACAATAGAGCTTTCAATATCGTGGACGGGGCTGACACTACCCTTATGGCAACCAGCATGGGACTAGGGGCGGCAGGTGTTGGATTGTTGGCTACCATCGTGGCTGCACCTATAGTGCTAGGTATTGAAATAACGGCAGGGGTGGCAGGGTTGGCAGGGTTGGCGCTTAAGTTAGTATCACGCAGACTGCATCGTAAGGCATTGAAACACGACGAGATCAGGGTTCTGGCCGAAGCAAAGCTCAACACAGTGAGTGAGCGTATTTCCACGGCACTCTCTGACAGTAAGATCTCAGAAGAGGAGTTTCACTCACAAAATATAACGGAATGAAACAAGATATTCGATCCAAGTCTCGTAAGTCTGCTATCAGTAAGGACGAGAAAAAAAAGTACATAGAACAGGGGATACAAAAAGCCCAGCAAGCCTTTATTACGAACACCAAAGTGATCGTAGGCGGTTCACGTTAAACTGTTTCATTGATATAAACGTGACATAGGCACAGTGTTACCTCCAACACACGTTAAGTAGTAGGGGTAATAGTAGCAAGAGCTAAGGGGCCCACCAAAGCCTTATTTAGTAAATAAGGCTTTGTAGAGACTTTTCTTGAAAGTGGTCCAGAGAAACAGATACCAGATAGGGCCCTAGTGAGGTATCTATACCAGCCGGGGGAACACGAGGGTGATAGCCGTAAGCGGGCCACCGATCCTATATGGTCAGTCAAAACTTACAACATAGATAAAGTGGATATGAAAGCCGACGAACCTAACTTATACTACTTGAGGGATGGGCCGGGTAGGGGGTTTGTAAGAGAGGAATTATTTATCGTACCGTACGGCACAGTGTTACCTCCAACACACGTTAAGTAGTAGGGGTAATAGTAGCAAGAGCTAAGGGCCCAACCAAAGCCTTATTTAGTAAATAAGGCTTTGTAGAGACTTTTCTTGAAAGTGTTTTAAAACCCCCATTGTATATACTACTCAATTGTAAGTGGCATACACCAAAATGACCCACATCGGCCTCACTGGGCATAGAGTGGGATCCAGAAATGCTTGTTTTCTGGTAAAATCGGGCACAAATTATGAATATCTGTTGAGAACAAGAGATCAGACAATAGATTGCAATTAGGTCCCTCAGTCATGTACGACAACGGATTGGCGACTCGCCTGGCATGAAACGCATGTGTTGAATTCAGGCATACAAGGGAGATATCAAAGATACTTTATGCTTTTTCATGTGTGTTGAATATGTTTGATCTATTGATAAACATCATGTTGAGATGTGTCAAAGACCATGTTACCCACAGAAAAGCTTAAATCAGCCAATGTATTAAACGCCTTAAAATATGCATAATCATTAACATCCAAAGATGAACAGGACTGGATATCATCGGAGTGTTGTTATGACATGAAGTTTGCTTCCTCAGTTTAATTTCCCTAATGGATTATCTTTTCTCAGCTGGTATCGTTACCTCACAGCCCGTGCCCACCACCTTCTACAATACCCGTCCTGGTTTTGCTTTGCAGACAACCCGTATTACCTGTTTCTTTTTGTAAGGATAACGATTCCTTTCCATAATTAACATGACTGGGACTTGGCATGGCAGGTGTAATAATTCGAAACGTCAGACAATTACGATAGTATTTCTCAAGAGAGATCAAATATATTCATACGGAAACGTCCTAGTGCCATAGCGTGAATTCTTTTATCTCCAAATTAGGACTTGATATTTCCTAATTAGTACTTAATATCTCCTAATTAGGACTTAATATCTCCTAATTAGGACTTATTAGAGTTTAGAGGTTTGTACTGGATCTGAGCAAGATGGTTACCTTCGTTGGCTCAACCTTGATTGCAGCAGCGTTTTTAATTGGAATTGGTTTTCATTTGTCTGCGCCATCACTGTACTGGGATTCTTGAGAGGCATTTAGAAGTTGCTGAACATAATAAGACGAGTATAACGATGACAACTTCTTTTTAGTGTCTAACACGACGTTTCGGTTCTATTTCTTACCCCTTCTTCAGTTGAGAAAGACAGGAGTAAGAGACATTATATATACCAGTACTTACAGGGAGAAGACAAGTACATGTATATACAAACAAATCACAAACGACAGATCAAATGCAGTTATAAAAACAATGATAACACGGATTAAGTGAATCCAGTTAACAGATGTGTGCACAGTAGGGTCATATGCAGATAATTAGATTTACAGGAACCCTGAGATGTACATGCGTATACAATCAATGAGGCAGATGAAATAGACAATAGTTATATAAACAATGATGATGGCGAAGATGTAAAAACACAAGAGAGTTATATACAGCTGATTAAATGGCATCAGGGGTGGCTTTTGTGATATTTCAGGCACTGGGGAAATATACACCTTGATCTTTATTAATCTCTAGGGTTAATCTCCTGATGTTGATGGCTTCTAGTAGTTTGTTTGCGCCAATCGTGAACGTTGGTGGCCAGGATGCCAGTGTGTTGTTTTTGATGTGCTCTGAGAGGGCAGAGTTCTTGTCGGCCTTTCCAACTGATTTTGTTCTTCCTTCCTGACCTTCCTTCTGTCGAAGGTCCTACAATTTATCCCAACCTGTAGAATCACCCCATCGGATGAATTCATCACTAGCATTGAGAGTGGCCTTCAACAATGTGCTCCCAGTGGCAATATTGAATACCCTCGCCACCAGATAGCTGATATTACAAGAAAACCCACTAGACAACGCAGCAACCTCTCCTCCCAAGAATGAAAAACCATCAAAGAACTCTATGAAGACAAAACCATAACCATTACCGAAGCAGACAAAGGTAACGCAGCAGTAGTTATGGACACTCCAGACTTCCTGAACATGGTCAACAAAAGCCTAAGTGACAGCTCAACCTACAAAATCCTCCTCACGGATCCCACAACAAAGTTAGAACGACATCACAAGAAAACCCTGAAGACCCTCCAAAACAATAAAGAAAAGTAACTCCAAAGTAAATCCAAAAAGCTAAATCCGATCAATTGTCAAGCTCGCTGTGCTCGTGCCACTGTTGGCACCCGTGAACGGCCACATCCTCGTGGTGAGTGCTTGGTAACGCCAAGAGCCGTTCACCCCCGTTGTGGACCCGGGGGGATATTTGGTCAACCAACCCGTTTGCCGTAGGTTGCGGCCCTGTGTCAGTGGAGGAAGGAATCCTGGTGGTTGAGAGCATGGGAGCAGGACCATTGTTCCTATTGCTCAACACACCACTTTGGCCCTGACTTCACCTAGACGGGTGGTTGAATGGGCCCGGTTCAACCAATCGGCTGGTCATGCTAAGCTCTGTACATGTACATGTTGTTTCACAAATTTGAGAAAATATTTAAAGTTTTGTCTTGGCTTCATGATGATTTATTTGCATTTCGATTGTACAATTTCAATTTCGTAACTTGCCTAGAGTCCCATGTCAAGAAGGCAGTGGCTCATGGGCCAATCAAGTGGAATAATTACTTTTGTATTATTCTGCTTGAGTATATCATCCGAGTATCCTTGGTGCTGCAGGAAGGATACCTGCCTGCTTTTAGCATTGTCCTTGTGATACTCCGTGGCGGGTGGGGAGCTCGGATGATGAAACAATATAAACTTACCATGGCTTACGAAACTCCCCTAAAAAACAAAACGTCCTCTTGATACTACTGATCCTGGTGTTGAAGGACTGTCCACATCCATTGACTACTGGCCACGGTTTATTGTAATTGAGACCACTGACAACACTCCGTTAAAGCTGAACCCTTTTGCGGTATCAAAGGAATACAGGGCATTGCAAGTGATGTTAGAAACGTTAGACGTTTACGAACAGGTTCTTTGCTTGTTGAGTGCAGTAGGAGGCAACAGGCAACCAATCTCCTTTCAACAAAATCATTTGTAGGCATTCCAGTGTCAGTCTCTCCTCACCGTACTCTTAACACTAGTGACGGTATTGTGAGAGATTGTGCTAGACTATTTGCTGATATGCTGGAAATTGACATTGTCGCAGAAATAAAGGACCAAGGTGTGTTATTTGTCCAACGTTTCACTACCCTAAGAAACATCCAGATCCAACAAACCAACACCTATTTATTTTCATTTTCCACTCCAACGGCTCCAAAATCAATAAAGGCCGGCTACTGTCACTTCAAAGTGGAAACTTTTATTCCTAACCCACTCAGATGTTTCAAGTGTCAAAAGTATGGTCACGGTGTAAATTCCTGCACATTGTCTGTTGTGTGTGCTCACTGTGGTGAGAAGACCCACACAACAGAAGATTGTGACAGTAATTACAAGAAATGCACCCATTGTTCGGGTGACCATTCGTCTTTCTCAAAAGAGTGTCCGATTTGGAAGTACCAGATGGAAATAAACAAAATAAGATTTACTCAAAATATCAGCTTTGCCGAAGCGAAACAACGTGTTCAAAGATGCGACCCACAAGAAACATATGCTTCTAAAACAAAACCATCATCTGAACCATCCTCTAAGGCTTCTAAATCTTCTTCAGCTGCTCAAACAAATTTGACTTGGGTGCACACTGATTCCCCAGAGATTTTTTCACCCGCTATTTCCACTCAGACCGCTGAGCTAGTTCCTCGCATGTCGCAAAGTCAGGGCCATCTTCGGATCATGATTCATCATCACAGCCACCTGCAAGGTCTCAATCTTTGTCAAATGTCCAACAAATTCCTAAAGGAAAAACTAAACCTATGCCTGATTCTTCAAAAAAGCAAAGTGGCAGAGCCCCAAAAGGGTCTGAAAACAGAATTCAGCTTTATAACAAATACGGATGAATTGAGGACATGGACGTGTCCAATCAAGGGCGCACAGCTTGTCGCCCTCAAAAAAAAGTGCGGGGTAGATCCCCAATCAACCCGCCCAAACGATAACCCATTCCAAAAATATTGTACAGTGGAACTGTAGAGGCCTAAGCACCAATTTCAACGAGTTACAGCTACTTGTCCAGGATTTTGCACCATCGGTTTTCTGTCTCAAGGAAACCTATCTGAAGCAGACAGACACTTTTGATATACGTAAATACGTCAGTTCATTGCATATACGAGGTAATTGTTTTTCACCTCCAGGTGATAGGGCCACTGGAGGGTCTTCAATTCTTGTAAAGCAGGATGTTAACCATAGTCCTGTAACACTCACAACTTGTCTCCAAGCTGTTGCAGTGAGACGAACTCTTACCGTTACCTTTACACTATGCTCTTTATATATTTCACCTTCTTCAGCACTCCAGCAGTCTGATCTTCAAGCTCTCTCTGACCAGCTACCTAAGCCTTGTATTATAATGGGTGATCTCAATAAGCCATAACACGATTTGGGGTGGTGCAAATACAAACTCTAAAGGTAAAATACTGGAAGATTTCATAGCCAATAATGACTTGTGTATATACAATGATGATTCAAGCACCTATCTGCACCCGGCAACTGGCACCTACTCTTCTCTGGATCTGTCTCTTACAGACTCTTCTCTACTAAATGAATCTGAGTGGTCAGTCCACAATGACCCCTGTGGAAGTGCCCACTTTCCAAATATCTTATCAGCAATTAATCCATCTGATTCCCCATCTTATACAAGATGGAATTTTTCCAAGGCAGACTGTTCGTTATTTAAAACGTTATACACATCTAAACTACGGCCGCAGTGTTTCAGTGATGTAACTGATCCTATTCGGCTTTTTTCTGACACTTTAAATGCAATAGCTGATGAGTGTATACCAATGTCTCCTACATGTACGGAAACCATGGTTCAATTCCAATTGTAGGCAAGCCAGAAAAGCGAGGAAAAAGGCAGAAAATTATTTCCGCCATCATCCAACTGTCCACAACTTGAATAAGTTTAAAATCCTCAATGCGAAAGCCCGTCGTACCTTCAAACAAAACAAACGGCAATCTTGGAGGAATTAAGTTCCAAGGATTAATTCGCCAATGTCCAAGGTATGGGTTCAAAGAATTAAAGGTAAAGGTTCAAAATCTTCAGTTCACCATATCAAAGATGGTGATAATTTAATTACTGACAAGTCTCGTAATGCAAATAAAATTGGCGAAACACTTGCCAAAAATTCTTCATCGGCAAATTATGTCCCTGAGTTTCAGAAATATCAGAAACAACAGGAAAAGAAAAAACTTAATTTTCAATCAAATAATGGTGAAGATTATAATGAAGTTTTCTCATTACATGAGTTATATACAGCTCTTGACCAAGCTCATGACACTGCAGCAGGTGATGACAATATTACTTATCAACTCCTGAAACATTTGCCTGAACCATGTCTGGTCACACTTTTAGATATATTAGACAAAATATGGACGTCTGGAAAATATCCTCCTTCGTGACATAATGCCATTGTAGTCCCAATACCATAACCTGACATGGATCATACAGATCCGTCGAATTACAGACCGATATCTCTCACTAGCTGTGTCTGTAAAACCATGGAACGTATGGTGAATAATAGATTACTTTGGTATCTTGAAACCAATAATCTCATCACAAATATTCAATATGGCTTCAGGAAAAATCGCAGTACCATTGATCATATGGTACGCTTAGAATCCTTCGTTAAAATGCAATAGTAAATAAACAACATGCTGTATCAATTTTCTTTGATCTGGAGTGAGTGAGTGAGTTAATATTTAACGTCACATCGGCAATGCCTCAGCCATATCGTGACGAGGACATTTAATACTAAAATGAAATATATGTCAGCGAAGGACAGTAAAACAACTAGGATATTACAGTGTAGAATATAAAACTTGTAACTAAATCTAGCCATATAATAAAACGACATTTATTCTACGATTAAAAACCTGGAAATTTAGAATTTACTATGAATGTTTGTGGACTTACGTACCCTCTCAGGAGGACAATAATTTTGCAATACTTCAACCCCTTTTGAAGGTACAGCTACTACTTTCTTTTAAACAAACAATAATTAAATGAGAATTAACGTTTGTAAAAAGATCCCTTACAGTTTTGACACTGAAATATTTATCCCTTGTGATGGAGAATTCGACACAGTCAAACAGAATATGCTTGACCGTGACTCTCTCATCACAAGGGATACAAAATGGAGGATCCTCACCCTTTAAAAGATTTAAATGAGTGTATCTAGTATGACCAATACGACATCGTCTTAAAATAACCTCTTCAAATCTGGACTGACCGCCCAAGTAGGTGTAACCAATATACGGTTTTATTTCATGTAATTTATTGATACCTACTTGGGTGTCCCACTTCTTCTGCATCAGATCAGGGATGTACGTTCTAATACTAGCTTTGTAATCATTGTAAGGAATAAGAAGTGGTGTCACAGATTTGTTGAGTGCTGCCTTAGCAGCAAGATCAGCCATTGCGTTACCGGAAATGCCTACGTTGCTGGGTAACCAACAGAATACGATGTCGCATTGACCAGTAGCAAGATTATTATACAATTCAATAATTTCAGTTAAATGTGGATGTTTACAAGACATATTTTAATCGCCTGAAGGTAAGAAACAGAGTCTAAATGGATTATATATTGTTTACGTTTAGGATGTGTTGGAATATATTTGAGAGCTGTTAATATGGCGGTTGCTTCTGTAGTAAATATAGAGCTGTTACCTGGAATTCTAGAGGATATTGTTCTGGATCCAATGACAGTGGCAAAAGTTTGTAATTGCTATATTTTAGTTTTAATTGATGATATTCTCGTTTATATTGTAAGTCATTTGTTTCTGATTTTTAAAATGATGTTAATGTTAGGTCAACTTGTGGCCTAACCAATTGCCAAGGAGGAGAAGAAAGAAGACGGGAAGGCGATATACTTTCCAGCTCTATACCGGCAGAGAAAACAAATGGTTTAATGCTGTGCCCAAGAGGTGAAACAAGAGAAGACTTTTTGTTATACAAATCCTCATAAAGCGGATTGAACACACAGTTATAGGCAGGGTTAGATTCATTAGAATATAATTTAGTAATATATTGTAAAGACAATTTTATACGACGTTGAGTAAGAGATGGTTCATCGGCCGCAACGTAGAGACTATCAATAGGTGAAGTTCTGAAAGACCCAAAACAAAGTCTTAAGCCTTGATGGTGGACAGAATCAAGAAGTTTAAGGTTGCTTTTGCAGGCTCCACCATATACGATAGAGCCATAATCGAGTTTCGAACGGACGAGTGATCGATATAGGTGTAAGAGAGTTGCTTGATCCTCTCCCCACTTTGAGTTGGAAACAACTTTCAACAAGTCAAGAGCCTTCAGGCATTTAGTTTTAAGGGACTTAATATGAGGCAGAAATGTTAAGTGGGAGTCAACGATTAGGCCCAAGAACGTGGCCTCCTTTACAACTTTGATGGAAGTGCCATCTAGAGATAGTTCTGGGTCCTTATGTGGCTTATATGTTCTGCAAAAATATATACAATTAGTTTTGGATTTAGAAAATTTAAAGCCGTTTTCAAGACATCATTTATTTATTTTGTGTAAACAAAGCTGCAGTTGCCATTCAATAGTATGCATTTTTTTCCCACGACAAGAAATATTGAAATCATCCACAAATAACGATCCATCAATTGAATCGTTTAAAACTTTTTGATTAACCATTTATCTTGATGCTAAAAAGTGTGACAGACAAAGTACTGCCTTATGGAACACCCTGATCCTGATTGTAATGATCAGACAGGGTAGAACCCACACAGACTTGAAACTGTCTGTCGTTTAAAAAGTTGGCTATAAAATGAGGCAAACAACCTCGCAAGCCGAAGTCATATAAGTCTCTTAAAATGCCATATTTCCAGGTTGTGTCATAGATTCTAGCTAAAAAAAGATAGACACAGCATGTTGTTTATTAATTAGTGAATTTTTAACAAATGATTCCAGTCGCACTATAAGTGATCGACAGTACTTCTGTTTTTGCGGAAACCACACTGTATATCAGTTATAAGGTTATTTGTTTCCAAGTACCAAACTAGTCGATTATTTATCATGCGTTCCATGGTCTTGCAAACACAGCTAGTTAATGAAATCGTACGATAATTGGATGGATCCGTGTGATCACGTCCAGGTTTAGGTATTGGTACTACTATAGCGTCATGCCATGAAGAAGGAAATTTACTTGAAGTCCAAATATCATAAAAAATACATAAGAGCGTCTCTAAACAGGATTCTGGTAAGTGCTTCAGGAGTTGATAATGTATGTTATCAGCTACAGTAGCAGTGTCATCAGCTTGATCAAGAGCAGTATGGAGTTCATGAATAGAAAAGGTTTCATTATAATCTTCCCCATTATCAGAATTGAAATTAATAGTTTTCTTTTCTTGTTTTTGATACTGCTGGAATTTAGGTACATAATTAGAAGAGGAAGAGTGTTTAGCAAGGGTTTCACCCAGTTTATTCGCAATATCTGATTTATTTGTAAGTAATTGATCTCCATGTTTAAGATGATGGACAGTAGATTTAGTACCCTTACCTTTAATTTTATGGACCATGTTCCATGCCTTGGACATGGGTGTCCGAGAATTTATTTTGGATACATAATTTTGCCACGATTGGCGTTTGTTCTGTTTAAAAGTACGCTGTGCTTTAGCATTTAAAATTTTATATTTATTCAAATTATGCACCATAGGAGGGCGACGGAAATAATGTTCTGCCTTTATCCTAGCCTTCCTAGCTTGTTTGCATTCATCGTTGAACCATGGTTTTCGAATATGTGGAACTGCAGAGGACTTTGGTATACCCTCATCAGCTATGGAATTCAGATCATCAGAAAAGCATTTAATAGCATCGGGAACGTCAATAAAACGTTCAGGTTTAAGTTTCTCAGCACACAGTGTTTGATATAAAGCCCAGTTAGCCTTTTTAAAATTTCGTCTTGATGATGGAGGAACATCGGATGGAGTTACAGCTTTTAACATAGTAGGAAAATGGTCACTTCCACAGAGGTCATCGTGGACTGACCATTCGAATTCGTTTAATAGTTCGGAATTTGTCAATGACAAGTCGAGAGCAGAATAGGTCCCTGTACCAGGGTGTAAATATGTGTTGGAACCATCATTATAAATACATAAGTCATTGTCGGAACAAAAGTCCTCCAACAACTTACCTTTAGTGTTTGTATTTACACCACCCCAGAGTGGGTTGTGGCCATTTAAATCTCCCATTATAATACAGGGCTTCGGGAGTTGGTCATATAGAGCTTGGAGATCGGTTTTAGGAAACGTCGAAGACGGAGAAATATACAGAGAGCATAGCGTCAATGCTACATGTAAAGTAATTCTCACAGCAACAGCCTGCATATTAGTATTAAGTGAAACAGGGCTTTGAATAACGTTTTGTCTCACTAGAATGGATGATCCTCCAGTGGCCCTATCACCCGGAGGTGAAAAAGAATGATATGCATTAAAATGACGAAGGTCAAATGTATCTGTTTGTTTTAAATATGTCTCTTGGAGACATATCGCTGAAGGTGTAAAATCTTGGACTAATAGCTGTAATTCATGTAAATTAGTCCTCAATCCTCTGCAGTTCCACTGTACACTATTATTGGAATAAACTATCTTTTAGGGGGATTTATGGGGGATCTACCCCGCACTCTTTTGGAGGGCGACAAGCTATGTGCCCTAGAATGGACGTTTTCAGAAACGTCCATGTCTTCAAGTGACCCATATTTATTAAACAACTGAATCTTGTTTTGTGACCCTTTCGGGGTTCTGCCACTTAGTTTTTTCAAAGGATCTGGCCTTTTAGGTTTAGTTTTAACGGTTTCCGAAGATTTTGGAGTTGACTGAGAAGATGCCTCATGATCAGATGATGCTACTGATTGGATTTGGGACGAATGTGACTCTGGCGTTTGGGTAGATATTGTAGGTGAAGTAATCAGAGGAGCTTCTGATGTAATCCACGTCAAGTCAGTTTGACAGCTTGTGGTTGATTTTGTAATCCTTGCTTCTGACGGTGTTTTAGTTATAGAAGCATAGCTTTCTTTAGGTTCAGAACTTTGGACCAGTTTTTTGGCATCTGCAAAACTAATGTTTCGGGTGAATTTTATTTTGTTGATCTCCATGTGAAACTTCCAGACAGGACATTCTTTAGAAAAGGATGAATGGGCACCAGTGCAGTTTGTACATTTCTTAACGTTACTGTCACAATCTTCTGTTGTATGTGTCTTTTCACCACAGTGAGCACAAACAACAGACAATGTGCAGTTATTAACCCCATGGCCGAACTTTTGGCATTTGAAACATCGAAGAGGGTTTGGAATGTACATTTCAACCTGGATGTTACAGTATCCTGCTTTCAGTGATTTTGGAACATTTGGAGAAGAGAAAGAAAACAAATATGTGTTTGTGTTGACAGTAGCATCATTTCTACGGGTTGTAAAACGTTTGACAAAAAGGACACCTTGCTCCTTCATCTCTGAGGCGATGTCAAGTTCTGACATGTCAGCAAACAAACGTTCACGGTCCCTGACAATTCCTTTGCTCGTGTTGAGTGTTTTGTGAGCCGAGATCGTAACTGGAATGCCGACAAAAGATTTTGTGCTCATAAGATTGGTGGCTTGCTGTCTTTTTGCACACTCAACCAGAAGGGCACCGGAACGTAATCGCCTAATGTTTTTAACATCACCAGCGATGCCTTGTATACCTTTAGCTACGGCAAAAGGATTCAACTTTAAAGGGGTCTTGTCAATAGTCTCAACAACAAGAAAACGTGGCCAGTAATCAATTGAGTTGGGCAGTCTGTGGTCAGTTTCAACGGGATCAGTATCAAGTTGACGTTTGCTCTTTTTTTGAGGGGTTTCGTAAGCCATGTTTAGTTAGTTAGATTTCATCATCTGAGCTCCCCACCCACCACGGAGTATCACAAGGACAGTGCTAAACGCAAGTGGGTCTCCGACTTGCAGCACCAAGGATACTCAGATGATATACTCTAGCGGAAGAATTATGAATAACTAATCCACCAGATTGGCCCATGAGCCACCGCCTTCTGGGCATAAGACTCTAGGCAAAATTCAAGTACAAATTATCATATTACAAAATCCAAATAATGCCACTGTAATAATAAGGCCAAGTCCGAAAATCAAACAATTCCAAATAAAATTTGTGCATTGACATATATATAGTCCATACACAGGGCTTGGCATGACCAGCCGATTGGTTGAACCGGGCCCATTCAACCACCCGTCTAGGTGAAGTGAGGGTCGAAGGGGTATGTTGGGCAAAGGGAACACGATTGCAGGCCCCCAGTGCCCTCAACCCCCAGACTCCCGTCCTCCACCGACACAGGGCCGCAACCCACGGCAAACGGGTTGGTGGACCAAATATCCCCCCGGGTCCACAACGGGGGTGTCGGCGAGCTCTTGGCGTTACCCAGCACCCACCACGAGGAGGTGGCTCGCCACGGGTGCCCGAAATATAAAGAGAGCATAGCGTAAACGCTACATGTAAAGTAATTCTCACTGCAACAGCTTGCATATTAGTACTAGGTGAAACAGGGCTTTAAATAACGTTTTGTCTGACTAGAATGGTTGATCCGCCAGTGGCTCTATCACCCGGAGGTGAAAAACAATGATATGCATTAAAATGACGAAGGTTAAATGTATCTGTTTGTTTTAAATATGTCTCTTGGAGACAGATCGCTGAAAGTGTAAAATCGTGGACTAGTAGCTGTAATTCATGTAAATTAGTCCTCAATCCTCTGCAGTTCCACTGTACAATATTATTGGAATAAACTATCTTTTGGGGGGATTTAATGGCGATCTACCCCGCACTCTTTTGGAGGGCGACAAGCTATGTGCCCTAGAATGGACGTTTTCAGACACGTCCATGTCCTCCAAAGATCCATATTTGTTGTGTAGCTGAATTTTATTTTCCGACCCTTTCGGTGCTCTTCCACTAAGTTTTTTTGAGGCCTCATGCTTCAGTTTAGTTTTGCTTGTGCTAGCTGATTCCGTATCAGATGAGGATTGAAATTGTGAACGCGACTGAGAGGGTGGCTTAGGATCAGAAGATGACTCTGACTACTTTTGTGACTTACTAGGAAGTGATTCCGTAGTTTGAGATGATGTAGTAGGATAAAAAATCTGGGGAGAATCACATTTGACCCAAGTCAAATTTGTTTGACAGCTTGTCGAAGAAGTAGATATTTTATGGCTTGGTTCAGTTGATGCTTTGGTTATAGAAGCATAATTGTCTGGAAGTTCAGATCTCTTTACAAGTTTTTTGGCATCGGAAAAACTGATATTTTGGGTAAATTTGATCTTGTTAATTTCCATGTGTTCTTTCCCAATCGGACACTCTTCCGAAAAAGATTAATGGTTTCCTGAACAGTTGGTGCAGTTTTTAAAGGTACATGTACAATCTTCTGTTGTATGTGTGTTCTCACCACAAGTATTTACACTATGGCCGTACTTCTAGCATTTAAAACATCTGAGCGGGGTCGGAATGTACACGTGAACCTTGATGTTGCAATAACCAGCCTTCAATGATTTTGGAGCTGTAGGAGATGAAAAGGAGAACAGATACGTGTTGGTTGGAACAGTTTCATTGTTTTTACGGGTTGAAAAACGTTTGACGTAGCGCACACCTTGATCTTTCATTTCGTACCTAATATCAAGTTCTGATATTTCAGCAAATAGTCGATCGCGGTCTCTGATGATGCTTGTATTTGCTTGTATTTAAGGTGTTGTGGGCAGTGACAGTAACTGGAACACAGACGAACGATTCAGTGCTCATAAGGTTGGCCGACTGCTGTCTTTTAGCGCATTCGACCAGCAGCACACCCGACCGTAACTTCCATATCTTTTTTACTTCTCCAGCAATACCCTGAATACCTTTCGATATGGCGAAAGGGTTCAACTTTAAAGGTGTCTTGACAATTTTTTCAATCACTAAAAAACGCGGCCCAAAATCAATTGACTTGGACGGTCGCAGGTGATCATCAGTAGGATCAGTTTCAAGAGGACGTTCGGATACCCAGGACCTAGGATACCCGGATGATATACTCCAACAGAAAAATTAAATTAAAAGTTTAATTATTCCACCAAATATCCCCCCGGGTCCACGACGAGGGTGAACGGCTCTTGGCGTTACCAAGCACCCACCACGAGGAGGTGGCCGTTCACGGGTGCCCTTTGATCTTGAGAAAGCTTATGATCAACCTGGAAGCATGGTATTTTGAAGGATTTCCATGACTTTGGATTCAGAGGTCGTTTGCCTCTTTTTATATCAGAGTTTTTAAAAGACAGGCAATTTCAAATCCGGTTCTAGCCTGTATTAAGATCAACAGTTTATCCAAGGCTTTAAATGATTCAATTCATGGATCATAATTTGTGGATGATTTTAACATTTCTTGTCGTGGTAAAGAATATGCGCACTATTGAAAGACAACAGCAGTTATGTTTAAACAAAATAAATACATGTCTTGAAAATGACTTGAAAATTTTCTAAAACCAAAATTAATTGCATACATTTTTATAGATAATCAAAGCCGCATAAGGAACCGGAACTATCTTTAAATGGCACTCCCATCAAAGATGTAAAGAAGGCCATGTTCATGGGTTTAATTTTCGATTTTCCTTTAACCTTCTAGCCACACATTAAATCCCTTAAACCTACGAGGGTTGGCTGAAAAGTTCTCAGTCTGAGTGGTTTTTCCCCACCAGGTAGAGACAGGTGTTTGCCACCAATGAGGACAATCATTTAGTGAATCATAGACACAAGAACTACAAACGTACTAATAGTTTTAGCTCAACTACAGCTGTTTTGGTAAACCTACCCTCTGAAATCATCAGAAATGGATAAAACTGAATACAGGGCAGTCATCAAGTACTTGCAAAAGAAAGGAATGTCAACAAAACATATACATGCTGACATGGTCTCCACTATAGGGGATGATGCTCCTTCATTTTCCACAGTAAAGAAGTGGGCTGCAGAATTTAAGCGTGGCAGACAAAGCCTTGATGATGACCCACGCTCAGGAAGGCCTTCAACAGCAACCACTCCAGAAAACATCACGCGAGTGCTCGATATGTTGATGGATGATCGCCGATTGACTACTCAACATATTGCTAGTGTAGTGGGCATCTCTTATGAGAGGGTTGAGCATATTATCACCAACAAATTAGGAATGACTAAAGTTTCTGCAAGATGGGTGCCAAAGCTCTTGACAGCAGAACAGAAACGTGTCAGGTTCCAGACGTCCCTTGACAATTTGCGTCGTTTTGAAGCAGATCCCGATGATTTTGTGGCACGATCTGTAACCATGGATGAGACCTGGATACATAACTTAACTTAACCTAACAAAACTACAGTCAAAACAGTGGAAGCATCCTGATTCACCAGCTCCGAAGAAAGCCAAGTCTGTTCCTTCAGCTGGAAAGGTGATGACATCAGTCTTTTGGGATTCCACGTGTATTCTGCGCATTGATTATCTTGAAGAAGGTCAAACTATCAACGGCAGATACTATGCTGATCTACTGAACCAGTTGCGAGAAGCAATCAAAGCCAAACGACGAGGGATGATCGCTAAAGGTGTCCTCTTCCACCAAGACAATGCGCCTGTTCACAAATCGGTGGTGGCCATGTCAACAATCCGCGATTGTGGCTTTGAACTCATTGACCATCCTCCTTATTCACCTGATTTGGCTCCTTCTGACTTCCACCTGTTCCCCAAAATGAAAAAGGAACTCGCCGGTCGCCATTTTGCAAGTAACGATGACGTCATTTCCGCTGTGACTGAGTTTTTAGGGTAGCTGAAGAAGATTTCTTCCTAACCGGGATTCGGGCCTTGCAGCATCGCTGGCAAAAGTGTGTGAACTTGGAAGGGGACTATGTAGAAAAATAAATTACAAACGTGGACTTTGTAACTGTTTTTCACAGTGAGGCTTAGAACTTTTCAGCCAACCCTCGTAGATGTCTGAAGGCACACAGGTTATTAACTCATTAAGGCCGAGAGCCGCGTATATGCGGCAAATTAATTAGCTTCTCACAGCGAGAGCCGCATATTGGGGGTAATAAAAAGCACCTCTTATTCAGCGAGAGCCGCATATTGGGGGTTATGAAAAGCACCTCTCATTCAGCGAGAGCCGCGTATTGGGGGTTTTACATTTTAAATTCGTACTGTACCTACAATTTCAATCAATTTAGCAGTAATGATCAAAGATTAGCCTTTCTTACGAGAGAGGTTACTTTCTGTGTTAATCAGAAGAACTAGTAATGTGTTTTGATAACAATTGCTTGCAATGTCGGGGGCTTATACAGGCAAATGAACACATGTCTGCGAGAAAAGGGATTATGAGATGTTGTTACAGGAGGTACGTGTTTGTTATTCGTCATTGGGAGTGAATACTAAGATACTATGTTTGCACATTGATTGAATTAACGGTGACAAGGTTACAAAACCTTCTTCTAAATTAAATCATTCATTTATTCGTTGTAATAGTTCATATAATAAATCGTAGCCATAAATAGCAAGACTGTATTACACTCATGTTCGTGTATGTTTGAAATAAACCAAGTTACTAATTTAGACCTAATTCATTTGCGACTATTGATTTTTAATGTTGACAGTAATACATAATCGAATATGAAGTGATAACTCTTGCATCTACTCATAATATACATATATAGTACACATAAACCATACAAAGGTAACTGTGGTATTTGTTCAAGCTGTTTCATGCTTATTTGAAATGTGATTTTTCAATGCAATTTACATAAGCATTAGGTAAGAAACGTTTGCATTTGATCTCTGTAATTATCTTATCCTGTGTAATGATCACGTGTATCAGATCCATCGTCAATAAAAGGAGGATAATATATCAGTTACGGAATTGATGCGTATTGTCTGATCATTCAATCAGACAACACTAAATATATGAACACCTCGTTCAACCTCAAAATAACAGCTTCTGGCCGAGTGCATGTCCAGGTAAACTTTCATCCCGTGACAAGTGTAAAACAAACTTATGCGCTGTTACATCATTGGACAAACTGTTTTGTGGAGTCACGCCCATTGCCAATCTTCTGAACCTCGTTTGCTTTCAAAACAAATATAAGTATGCCCATCTTCATAAATATTTGGGGAGATTCAACTACAAGTGTATACATCACAATAAATCAGTATCGTGTTACTTTTTAAAATTCTATAATACATGTACTTGAATTATGATATTTATTCGTAACAATGTACAGATTATATTGAAATGTTGAGCAAGCCATTATGTTTGATGTACAAGTAGTGTGGGGAAAAAGTATACGCAAATAAATACTATCTCTACTCAATGGTTGGATTGGGTTATCCGGGGTAAAAATAATCGGATTGTAGCTTTGAGCGGTTCAAAAAAACATAAAGTGCTTGTTAGTCCTACGTGTACATTTCAGGGATCCTTACGATTATGTATGTTCACGATACACAAAGTTTTTCATGATAGCTAGAGTTGATAAAGCCGAAATCTAGCATATCGATTGGTCAACGATATAACCAATAGTCAATCTGTATCCAATCTGTCTAGTGACCGAACGTACTCTTCAGAAATTTAGCCCACGCCCCATCACCTGTCATTTCCAATGTGACAGGTATCTCATGATACGATTAGTCATAGAGGGACTATATTGAACAGTCAAGATACAAAACGTCCTATTCGGGAACTTTGATGACGCCCATCCCATGACCCTTTGTCTTATGTATGTGCAAGGAATAGCATTGTATGTGTATGCATGTATGTTCGTATATTTTCTGCGTTAAATCTAGATGAACCAAAGCGACAAACTGAATCTGTTATATGTAAGTCACAGACTAGCTTGTTAGTACTTTCCCTAAAATATTCAGTATACACTAGCAATGTATCAGCGAAAACGCTTCTTTCATAGATTATTAGGCATGTGCGTAAATTCGTCTTTACTGCCATTGACATAGATGTTTTGAACAATTTAATCTCTCACAATGATATGAGAGGGACATCATTTGGTTTAAGTGTGTCTTACATACAATGAAACGGACTGGCAAACGTCGAGACATCAAATGCAGATGGTCAAGCTGTGGTGTGTTTTTATGCGTTGACTGTTTTGAGGCCTACCATAAAGACTTGTTCCAAGGACGATAACGCTTTATGCACTAGTTGTGTTGTACAAGTGGTACCGTATACCATTCTTGTCAGTTGTTGGGCACAATGTGTGAAGCCCACGCGATACTGCTGGAATATAGCTAAAATCGCCGTAAAACTCAATTCACTCATTCTCTTTAATTGTTGCATTTCAGTCGTTATTTTTTTACATTTTCAAAATACTAAGACGTGCGTTCACCATGTGAGAACGAATACACTCATCATAGTGTCTGTCTACTCCCGTATGTCTTATGTGTTTCTTTCATACATCATTACGGTAACTGATGTTATGTTTACAATACACAAATTGTTGCATGATAGTTGATACAGCCGAAACGCAACATAGCCATTGGTCAACGATAAAGCCAATAATCAATCTCTACCCTATCACTTTGAGTGTCCAAACGTGCTCTTCAGAAATTTAGCCCACGCCCCATCACCTTGCCCCTCCTATGTGACAGGTTCTCACGATACGATTGGTCAGAGTATCAGCCAATATAATGAGTGAGATATAAAACGTTACATTCGGAAAACTTTATCCCATCGCATGATGGGAAGCTTTGTTTAACGTTGAGTGATGATAAATGTGTCATGCAATATGTATGTGTATGAATGGTGATGTATGTTTGCAGCGTTAAGTTAAGATGAACAAAGTGACAAACTATAAATCTCTATATGTTCCATGTTACTTACACACCTATTGATACTTTCCTTGAAATAGTCAGTAAGCACGAGCAATGGATTGGCAAAAAATATGGACGATTATAATGCAAGCTCCCCTCTTTTTACACTCTATTACAAATAATATATTATAATTCAGTCCATACGATGAGAGAGGCAGGAGGAATTTGTATATTTGTTCATCTCGTACGTACAAAGACCGCGTAGGTGTTGATAAAAATACAGCACACACTGGCAAAGGGGTATGAGAGACACAGGAAATAAATTACATGAAATGCTGTAATATATGTATTCACATCGGCCTCTTTCCCATTTACATCTTTACGACACAATTAAATAACCAGGACTTGTTTGTGAGACTAGACAGTTTCCTGTCATATCAGAGACCTGCCAGGGAAATCAGGCATGATTAGCACTAATCAGCCACGTCGCAGCAATCAGGCAGTCAGCGAGGGGTGCCAGATGTTGGGCAGTGGAGCGGCTCCAGGGCTTAATGAGTTAAAGGTTGTTTCACATTCAAAGTGGCGAGGGGATCAAGCAACCCTCCTTCACTTATACAGATCATTGGTACGATCTAAACGATTATGGCTCCACTGCATATGGTCGAGCCTGTAAAAGCAACCTTAAACTATTAGATTCTGTCCATCACCAAGGTCTAAGACTTTGTCTTTGATCGTTTAGAACCTCACCTGTTGCCAGTCTCTATGTTGAGGCTGATGGACCATCTCTTACACAACGCCGTATAAAATTGTCTTTACAATAAATTACTAAATTACATTCTAATAAATCTAACCCTGCATATAACTGTGTGTTTAATCCGCTTTATGAACATTTGTACGACATGAAGTCTTCTCTTGTTCCACCTCTAGGACATAGAATTAAACCCGTTCTTTCTTTGGTCAGCATTGAGCTGGAACACATAGCTCCCTCCCGTCTTCTTTCTTCTCCTCCGGCACCCGTGGCGAGCCACCTCCTCGTGGTGGGTGCTGGGTAACGCTAAGAGCTCGCCGACACCCCCGTAGTGGACCCGGGGGGATATGTGGTCCACCAACCCGTTTGCCGTGGGTTGCGGCCCTGTGTCGGCGGAGAATGGGATCCTGGTGGTTGAGGGCAACAGGAGCTTGCAACCGTGTTCCTTATGCTCAATACACCACTTTGACCCTGACTTCGCCTAGACGGGTGGTCGAATGGGCCAGCTTCGACCAATCGGCTGGTCATGCCAAGCCATGTGCATGGACTGTGTATGTGTCATTGCACAAATATTATTTTGAATTGTTCGAATCTTCTTGGCACTACTATTGATCTCTACCTTTTTGGATTGTGAAATATGATAATATGAATTTTGCCTAGAGTCTTATGCCCGAAGGCGGTGGCTCATGGGCCAATCTGGTAGATCAATTATTTATAATTCTTCTGCTGGAGTATATCATCTGAGTATCCTTGGTGCTGCAAGTCGGAGGCCCACTTGCTTTTAGCATTGTCCTTGTGATACTCCGTGGTGGGTGGGGAGCTCAGATGATGAACCATATTAAAGTAACTATGGCTTACACAACCCCCATTAAAAGAAACAAGCGTCAACTTGACAATGATGATGATGAACTACGACCGTCTATTCCGTCCGTTGAATACTGGCCACGATTTCTAGTGATCGAGATTCTTGACAAATCACCTTTCAAATTAAACCCATTTGCGGTATCTAAAGGTATACATGGCATAGCAGGTGAGGTACGAAATATCAGACGACTGCGTTCAGGTTCCCTACTTGTAGAATGTAGCAGGAAACAGCAATCAACCAACCTGTTGTCAACTGAGCTCTTTGTTGGAGTCCAGGTTTCAGTTACTCCACACAAGACTCTGAACACGAGCAAAGGCATTGTTAGAGACCGAGATCAATTGTTTGCAGATATGACTGAGTTTGACATCGTATCAGAAATGAAAGATCAAGGGGTGACTTTTGTTAAAAGATTTACAACTCGGATAAACTCAGTAACAAAACCTTCTACCACATATCTCTTCCACTTCTCTTCTCCAAGTATTCCAAAATCAGTAAGAGCAGGATATTGTAATATCAGTGTTGACACTTACATCCCCAACCCGCTTAGGTGTTTTAAGTGTCAGAAATATGGACACGGTGTAAATACTTGCACATTGTCTGTTGTGAGTGCTCACTGTGGTGAGAAAACACACACAACAGAAGATTGTGACAGTGACTATAAAAAATGGCACCAATTGCTCAGGCGATCATTCGCCAATTTCTAAACAGTGTCCTATTTGGAAAGAGCAAATGGAGATAAACAGAATAAAGTTTACTCAAAATATCTCCTTTTCCGAGGCAAAACTGGTAAAGAGATCTGATCTTCCAGAAAGTTACGCTACAGTAGCAAAAACATCATCTGAGTCAAGCTCAAAAAGAACAAAATCATCCACAGGCTGCCAAACTACCTTGACCTGGGTAAATTGCGATTCTCCACAGCTTTTGTACGCTGCTATATCAACTGAGGAATCACTTCCTAGTACCTCAAAGTCGTCTTCTGATCTCAAACCATCATCATCGCAGTCACCCTCGAAGTCTAAATCGACAGCTGACAGTCAGCAAACTGTTAAAAGTAAATCTAAGCCAAAGTCTGATGCTTCAAAACAACAAAGTGGCAGAGCTCCTAAAGGAGCACAAAATAGAATTCAATTGTTCAACAAATATGGCTCTCTTGAAGACATGGACGTTTCTGAAAACGTCCATTCCAGGGCACATAGCTTGTCGCCCTCCAAAACAGTGCGGGGTAGATCGCCATTAAATCCCCTCAAAATATAGTTTATTCCAATCATATTGTACAGTGGAATTGCAGAGGATTGAGGACTAATTTACATGAATTACATCTATTAGTCCACGATTTTACACCTTCAACGTTATGTCTCCAAGAGACATATTTAAAACAAACAGATACATTTAACCTTCGTCAGCTTAATGCATATCATTGTTTTTCACCTCCGAGTGATAGAGCCACTGGCGGATCATCCATTCTAGTCAGACAAAACGTTATTCAAAGCCCTGTTCCACTTAATACTAATATGCAGGCTGTTGCTGTGAGAATTACTTTACATGTAGCGTTTACGCTATGCTCTCTTTATATTTCGCCGTCTTCAACGTTTGCCAAAACTGATCTTCAGGCTCTGTATGACCAACTCCCGAAGCCCTGTATTATAAGGGAGATTTAGATGGACACAACCCACTCTGGGGTGGTGTAAAGACAAACACTAAAGGTAAATTGTTGGAGGACTGTTGTTCTGACAATGATTTATGTATTTATAATGATGGTTCCAACACATATTTACACCCTGGGACAGGGACTTATTCTGCTCTTGACTTGTCACTGACAAATTCGGAACTACTAAATGAATTTGACTGGTCAGTCCACGATGACCTCTGTGGAAGTGACCATTTTCCTACTGTATTAAAAGGTGTAACTCCATCCGATGTTCCTCCATCAACCCGAAATTTTAAAAAGGCTAATTGGGCTTTATATGAAACACTGTGTGCTGAAAAACTTAAACCTGAACGTTTTATTGACGTTTCTGATGCTATTAAATGCTTTTCTGAGGAACTGAATTCCATAGCTGATGAGTGTATACCAAAGTCCTCTGCAGTTCCACACATAAGAAAACCATGGTTCAACGATGAATGCAAACAAGCTAGGAAGGCAAGGTCAAAAGCAGAACATTATTTCCGTCGCCATCCTATGGTGCATAATTTAAATAAATTTAAAATTTTAAATGCTAAAGAGAGGCGTACTTTTAAACAGAACAAACGCCAATCTTGGCAAAATTATGTATCCAAAATAAATTCTCGGACACCTATGTCCAAGGTATGGACCATGGTCCAGAAAATCAAAGGTAAAGGTACTAAATCTACTGTCCATCACCTTAAACATGGAGATCAATTGCTTACTGATAAATCAGATATTGCTAATAAACTGGGTGAAACCCTTCCTAAACACTCTTCCTCTTCAAATTATGTACCAAAATTGATTGCAGCAATATCAAAAACATCAAGAAAAGAAAACTATTAATTTCAATTCTGATAATGGGGAAGACTATAATGAAACGTTTTCTATTCATGAACTCCATACTGCACTTGATCAAGCTCATGATACTGCTACAGAAGCTGATAACATACATTATCAACTCCTGAAACATTTACCAGAATCCTGTCTGGAAACTCTCCTAAATACTTTTGATGGTATTTGGACATCGGGTAACTTTCCTTCATCATGGCGTGACGCCATAGTAGTGCCAATACCTAAACCTGGACGTGATTATACGGATCCATCCAATTATCGTCCGATTTCATTAACTAGCTGTGTTTGCAAGACCATGGAACGCATGACAAATAATCGACTTGTTTGGTACTTGGAAACAAATAATCTTATCACAGATATACAGTGTGGTTTCCGGAAAAACAGAAGTACTGTCGATCACTTAGTGCGACTGGAATCATTTGTTAAAAACGCATTAATTAATAAACAACATGCTGTGTCTATCTTTTTTGATCTTGAAAAAGCATATGACACAACCTGGAAATAAGGCATTTTGAGGGATTTACATGACTTTGGCTTGCGAGGTCGTTTACCTCAATTTATAGCCAACTTTTTAAATAATAGACAGTTTCAAGTTCGAGTGGGTTCTACCCTGTCTGATCATTACAATCAGGATCAGGGTGTTCCACAAGGCAGTATTTTGTCAGTCACTCTTTTTAGCATCAAGATCAACAGTCTATCTAAAGATTTAAACGATTCAATAGATGGATCGTTATTTGTGGATGATTTTAATATTTCTTGTCGTGGTAAAAGTATGCATACTATTGAACGGCAACTGCAACTGTGTTTAAACAAAGTAGATAAATGGTGTCTTGAAAACGGCTTCAGATTTTCTAAATCAAAAACGAATTGTATACACTTCCGTCGTAAATACAAACCCCATAAAGACCCAGAACTATATCTCAGTGGTACTCCAATCAAAGTGGTCAAGGAGGCCAAGTTCTTGGGACTTATTTTCGACTCACATTTGGCCTTTTTGCCGCATATTAAATCCCTTAAAGCCAAATGCCTGAAGGCACTCGATTTATTAAAGGTTGTTTCAAATTCAAAATGGGGAGGGGATCAAGCTACTCTCCTTCACTTATACGGCTCCATCGTATATGGTGGAGCTTGTCAAAGCAACCTAAAACTACTTGATCCTGTTCACCACCAAGGCCTACGACTTTGTCTCGGTTTTTTTGGAACCTCTACTATTGGCAGTCTATATGTCGAAGCTGATGAGCCTTCTCTCAACGTACGTCGTATCAAACTATCTTTACAATACATTACAAAATTAGCATCTAATGAGTCTAATCCCGCATTTAATTGTGTCTTTAATCCTCTCTATGAGGATTTGTATAACAAAACGTCTTCCCTTCTTCCGCCTCTTTTGCTCAGAATTAAGCCATTTGTTGCTGCTTCTAGCATTGAGCTGGAAAATATAGCTCCCTCCCGTCTTCTTTCTTCTCCTTCTTGGCAGTTGGTTAGGCCACAAGTTGACCTAACGTTAAGTACATTTAAAAAATCAGAAACCAATCAATTACAGTATAAACAAGAATATAACCAATTGAAACATAAATATAGCAATTATAAATCCTTATTTCCAGAAGGGTCCAAGGGCGCAGTTGCTTGTGCCACTGTCATTGGATCTAGAACAATTTCTTCTAGATTACTAGATAATAGTTCTATTTTACAGCTGAAGCTAACGCCATATTAACAGCTCTTAAATATATTCAAAGACACCCTAAACGTAAACAATATATAATTTATTCAGACTCTCTTGCTTGTCTTCAGGCTATTAAAAATATTTCTTGTAAACATCCACTTTTAATAGAAATTATTGAATTGTATAATGATCTTGCTACTGGCCAATACGACCAGCCACGTAGGCATTTCTGGTAACACACTGGCTGACCTTGCTGCTAAAGCAGCACTCAACAAATCAGTGACGCCTCTTCTTATTCCATATTCAGATTACAAGGCTTGCAGATTAGATCCTATATCCGTGACCTGATGCAGAAGAAGTGAGACACCCAAGTAGGTATAAATAAATTATATGAAATAAAACCTTATATTGGTCACACCTACTTGGGTCGTCAGTCCAGATTTGAAGAGGTTATTTTAAGACGATGTCGTATTGGCCACACAAGATATACCCATAAATATTTGCTTAAAGGTGAGGATCCTCCATTTTGCATCGCTTGTGATGAGAGAACCACGGTCAAGCATATCCTGCTTGACTGTGTTGAATTCTCCGTCACAAGGGATAAATATTTTAATGTAAAAACAATGTCAGATCTTTTTAACACAGTTAGTGCTCATTTAATTATTGGATTTTTAAACGAAATTGATTTCATGAATGAATTCTGATTATTATGTTCTGTAATGAGTGAGTTTATTGACAGTATGGGTGGCCACTGGCCCATTATACATTTAAAAGAGAAATACAGTGTGTAGCACAACAAAGCGCCTGGAACATCAGTTATACATTTGGCAATACAAAACGTGATCGTAGTTTAACTGCTAGGAATACATATTTTGCAAGCAGTGATAATACATGAACATTTTTTGATGCTAACAACTGTTGAAATTTGGTTTCTGAGGGAAATGTGAAGTAGTATGCAGGAATGAGGGAGCGTCTTAGACTATCATAAAAAGGACATACCAAACAAAAGTGATATTCTGATTCAATTTGTCTAACTATACACATGGGGCAAAGTCTCTCTTCCCTGGCTAAACCTATTTTCCTACCCTGTTCAATGAATAATTTATGGCCAGAACAGCGGAATGCAGTAAGGGCAATACGATAAACCTTAACAGAAATACAAGATAAGTACTTTTCAAAACCTGCCTCTTGTTTTACAGAGCGGTACAAAGTTAGTTTGTTATATCTGTGGAGATCTTCAAACCAGCGCTGCTTATCAATATCTATGCATCTCTGCTTGAAAGAGGAAATGAAATGATTTATAACACCAACATCCTGCTTACTCCAGACTTCACCAAAGCCATAACGACTTTACCTTTAATGCCCAACAGCTCAAACCCTGATTTGCTAATGATAACTGGTAGGAATAAACTTTCTTAAGAATAACATTATCATCTTGATACAAGAGTCTTATCCAATACTTGATAATCTTTACATAACAGTTAACTCTAAGTGAATGGCGACCTAACTCACCACGTGCTACAATATTCGGTACAGATCTTTGTAAATATAAGAGCTTTTTACAAAAACGATCATGGACTCTTTCTACATCTGGTGAGGGGTGAAAACCCCACACCTCGCTACCATATAATAAAACCGGCCGAATCTTAACATCAAATATGTGACATAGCATGTTGATAGGCAAGTTATAAAAATTATATATCTTAGACTTTAAACACTGGATAACTTTAGTAGCTTGGAGAGCTAAAGTTTTTTGAGCAATATACCATTTGCCGGAGCTTGAAAAATGTACTCCTAGATATTTGTAGGAAGAAACTATGTCCACGGGTTGGCCATTATAGTACAATCTTTCATAAGTTTTAAGTTTACCTTTCTTACGAAAGACAATAACTTTACTTTTATTTAAATTAACTAGCAACTGCCATTTATCACAATACCATGACAATTTGTCTAACCTTTTCTGGAGACCTTTAACTGTACTATCCATCATCACTATGTCGTCTGCAAACAGTAATATAAACAATTGCAGCATACCGATACTGATAGACCACTGATTATCCTGCTCAAGAAATTGCACTAAGTCGTTGATAAAAAATGAAAAGAGAAAGGGGGAAAGCTGGCAGCCTTGACGAACTCCGAAATTACAATCAAAGAATTGAGTACAATTATTTCCTACAAGAACACAAGACTTTACGTTTTCATACATATTTCTAATAAGTCTAAAGACTCGACCTTTAACGTTGCCAATCCATAGCTTATACAAAAGGCCATTACGGGGGACTGAGTCGAAAGCTGATTTTAGATCTATAAACGCACAGTAGAGTCTACCTTTATGCAGTGATAAATATTTGTTTATAACAGTGTCTAAAACAAAAATATTATCGGTAGTCTGGAAACCTTTTCTAAATCCTGCTTGCTCTGGAGCTAAAGTATTTTCTCTCGTGGCCCAAATTGATAACCTGTTGCAAATTATTTTGGCGAATATCTTCGATGCCACTTCAAGAAGGGTAATTGGTTTGTAGTTGCCTGGTTCATTAGGATCACCTTTCTTGTATATCGGGATAATAATTCCAAACGTCCACTCTTTAGGGTAATTACCAGTCTGTAGAATTATATTAAATAATAATCTAAGCATCTCATAGCACGCAGACGGTGCATATTTGTAAAACTCAAGGGGTATTCCGCTGAAACCTGGGGCTTTTCCTGGCTGCATATCATTAATAGCTTCAGTAATTTCTTCATGTGAAATAATTCTATCGAGAAAGTCATTATCAACTGTACTGTCGATAAGTTCGTCATTAATAGAGTCAATAAAGTCAAAGACAAAAGCATAAAAGTCTTGTTCGCTGTCTGCAAAGTTTGTACCCTGAAATAATGAATAAAAATGTTCATTCCAATCTGCGCATGAGATATTATTACGTTGTGTATTAAATGATTTAAAATAAGACCAAAATAGTTTACTGTCTTTGGATAGTAAAGCACTGTTTAAAGTTTGTACAAAATTATTAAACACGTTAGCAGATTTCTGTTTACACAGTTCTTTGTACATCTTTTGGGATTCACGGTATCTGTCCTTGTTCATTTCACTGTCAGAGTCACGTAGTTCACGAAGTGCTTGTCTGGCTGCTGCACGTGCAGCACGACACTCGTTGTCATACCAGCTATTGTTATTGTTGCGATTGACAACAGGCTGAGTACCAAAACTCTGCCTCTTGAACGGTTCGACACAGTGATGGAGCACTTCCTGGAAACATGTAAAGGCTTTTTGAGTGTTATTACATTTAATATGATATATAAAATTGTCCTCAGCAATAGAGTCTCTCTGGCGATTCCAATGGTCAAGATATAATCCTCGTTGATCGTCACTCCAAGAATACCTAACACGTTGCAGTTCATCGTATGTTGTGTTTACATATCCTTCAGGCTTTGTTATTTTCAATGAGTAGGCAATAGGCATGTGTGTACTTTCTACTTCGTTATATATTACATCAAATTTTTCAAACAATACAAATGATCTTTCTGAGCATAATACATAATCTACAACGCTACTACCACTATTTGCAAAACATGTAAAGCGTCCATGATCCTGATCACTGCCTATCCTACCATTACATATGCGGAGTCCAGTTGACATGCAGAAGTCCAAGAGGGCATGTCCTCGTTTGTTAACCACGTGATCCTGAGATGTACGTGGAAGGTGGGTATCTTCTATATAGTTTATATCGTCATCGATGGGTAAGTAGTGGGCGTCGTCATTTTCAATGTAATCGCAGTGGTTTCCGGCTCCTGTTCTGGCGTTGAAGTCCCCTTGCAGTATGATGTCACAGTGCGGTTGTGCAGATCTGTACTTCTCTATGTCTTGTAAGAGGAGATCAAAGAGGTTCTCTTCGGCGTGTTGACTGGAGCCTGCAGGTGAATAATAAACCACCCCATAGAACACTACGTTGCTACCAGGTATTTGCACTTTGAGCCAAAGCACATTACAGGATTCAGAAGGTAGGTATGATATATACTTAGCCAATGTGTTCCTAATAAGCACTAGGATTCCTCCAGAGTTTCTGATTGCCCCTGAAGACTTATCTCGGGTGCTACTGAATTGGGTGTAGCCAGGGAAATTAAAATTGTCACCATCGGAGCACCACGTTTCAACCAAGGATACACAATCATACTTGTTAATGAAAGAAATAAAGTCACTGTTATTCAGTTGTTTCTTAAGGCCTTCAACATTCCAAATTACACAATTCACGTTCTGATCATCAGTACGCCTATATGTCTTGCCTTGGCCTCCCCGTTATAACGTGTCCGTAGACTCGCCATCTGCATCAACATCGTTACTCTCCCTGTTGCGGTTCTCAAATACAGGATAGAGCTTGCGAGTTCCCCCCTGTTGGGGGAACGTCCTGACGAGATCAAGTTTAGATTCCGTTTCGTTTAGCTTGTAAAGTTTGTTATCAATAATGAGTTTATCATACCTGAGTGCAGAGAAACTTCCCTTTTCCCGAGCTTGATCCATGAATATTTTCAACTTGCGGCGTATATCCCGTACTCGCTGTGTATAATCTTGTGAGACAGATATTCTGCTATTCTTCAATTTTCCAGATGCTCTCAAAACTATCATATTAGATTGGAAATCCTTGAATGTCACTAGTATCGGCCGTGGTCCAGACGACTGGCTGTGTATACGCTTAGCGTTGTCAATAGCGAATTCCTCGCCAGGTATGTCCATGGTATCGCACAGAAGAGAATTCACAGTTTCCAACGTTTCTTCTGCCTTCTCACCTGAAGTTTCTTTCACGTGGTAGAAAATAACGTTGTTTTTCTTCACAGAGTTCTCCAAGAAGTCAACTTTATTGGTAAGTATATCCACTGTATTCCTCAGCGAAGCGTTCTCCTCGACTATCGCCGTTAGTTCACGCTCCATTGACCCCATGCTTGCTGTCAACTTGTCGAACCTTTCATTCATCTCTAGTCGCATAACTCTCATTTCCTGGAGCAATTCAGCTCCATTAAATTTAGGGGGACCCGGATTCTGATGGATATCGTTGCTGGTGAGTATCGTTAGAAGCGACAAGAACAGTAGAAGTTTACACGCGACTCCAGTACCCGCCGGCACGTGGAGCGCATGGAGAAACATGGCCGCCTTCTGTCTCGCTCTTCGTGTCATGAAAGATATCAATGTCAGGTGGAAACATCCTATTCGGCTTCTGTGCTGGCTAGTATCACACCCCATATTCTCACATGGAGTCCATGAATTTAAAGCATTTAGGTCCCAGTTTGTTGTTTATTTCGGTCGAACGAGGAGGTTTATCGGAGCGATGTAAGGCACGTCTTGACACTTCGACCACCAGGTGGCGCTCCCATTATGTTCTGTAGATAGTTGCATTTTAATTATTGGTAGTTTAGATTAGTAACTTGAATTGTTGATGGCTGTACCCTCAAAGGGGGTTGAAGTATTGTAAAATTATTGTAATTATTGTCCTCCTGAGAGGGAAGTCCACAAACATTCACAGTAAATTTAAGTCTACCAGGTTTTTAATCGTAGCATTCATGTTCTTTTAATTTTGGCTAAATTTTCGTACAATCGGCAGCAGCTGAAGGGATGGTGTAAATCCAACTAGGGTCCATGTAGGAAGCAAAGGTACTGTAAGTCCCCATGGTCCCTAGTGTGGTGATCTACCTTCTGTTGTTGGCGATCTATTGTCTGTATTTTATATTGTATTGTCTAAATAGTGCTATTAATTTTAACTTTCCATGCTAGTTTTAATTGAAAATGTGATATTCTAGTTGTTTTACTGTCCTTCGTTGACAGATTTTACCACATGCATATATTTCATGTAAATGTTATCATCACGATATGGCTGAGATAATGCCGATGTGACGTAAAATATTAACTCACATTCTTCTCCTCATTGGCAGTTGGTTAGACCACAAGCTGACCTAACATTAACTTCATTTAAAAAACCAGAAACGAATGAAATACAACATAAATAAGAATATAATCAATTAGAAACTAAATATAGCAATTATAAATCCTTATTTCCAGATGGTTCCAAGGACGGTGGTGCAGTGGCCTGTGCCACTGTCACTGGGTCCAGAACAATATCTTCTAGAATTCCAGATAACAGCTCTATTTTTACTGCAGAAGCAAACGCCATATTAACTGCTCTTAAATATATTCAAAGGCACCCTAAACATAAACAGTATATAATCTATTCGGACTCTCTTTCTTGTCTTCAGACAATTAAAAATATGTCATGTAAACATCCACTTTTAATTGAAACTATTGAATTGTATAATGATCTTGCCACAGGCCAACACGACATCGTCTTTTGTTGGTTACCCAGTCACGTTGGAATCTCTGGTAACACAATGGCCGATCTTGCTGCCAAGGCAGCATTGAACAAATCTGTGACACCACTTCGTAGTCCTTATTCTACTACAAAGGTAGCATTAGAGCTCACATCCGTGATCTGATGCCGAAGAAGTGGGACACCCAACTAGGTATAAATAAATAACATGAAATAAAACCGTATATTGGTTACACCTACTTGGGCTGTCAGTCCAGATTTGAAGAGGTTATTTTAAGACGATGTCGTATCGGCCATACAAGATATACTCATACATACCTATTAAAAGGTAAGGATTCTCCGTTTTGTACCCCCTGTGACGAAAGAGTCACAGTTACGCATATTCTGCTTGACTGTGTTGAATTCTCCATCACCAGGGGTAAGTATTTTACAGTTAAAACAGTTGAGGATCTTGTTACCAGCGTTAGTTCTCATTGAATTATTGGTTTTTTTAAAGAAATTGATTTTTTGGTTCAATTTTGAGTAATATGTTCAGTAAATAGATGTATTTTAACGATTGGTAGTTTGGATTAGTAACTTGAATTGTTGGTGACTGTACCATCGAAGTATTGTAAAATTATCGTCCTCCTCCTTATAGGGTAGGGACGTCCAAAAACTATCAGGTCAATTTGAACTCACCAGGCTTTTTAAATGTAGAGTTCTTGTTGTTGTAATTTTGGCTAGTTTTTCCTACAATCACCAGCATCTGAAGTTATGGTGTAAATCCAGCTGGGGTCCATGTAGTTTGCAAAAGTACTATAAGTCCGCATGGTCCCTAGTATGGTGATCTACCTTCTGTTGTTGGCGATCTATTGCCTGTTTGTAAATTGTATTGTCTAAATAGTGATATTACTTTTAACTTTCCATGCTATAGTTTCAATTCAAATTGTGATATTCTAGTTGTTTTACTGCCCTTCATTGACGATGCACATGTTCTCGTCACGGTATGGCTTAGATATTGCCGACGTGATGTTAAATATTAACTCACTCACTCGTTAAGTTGAAGGTGCCATATCAAATTAATCCACATTACGTTGTTGTGACCCACTACAACTGAAAGTTAGTTAATGTGATATTACAATTAACAACAAAAACTAACCCAACCAAATACACATTCTCATAACATACGAAATAGCCTTTGATAAAGGATCATAACCAGTGACAGTATATGTTTTGTGATACTTTAATTTCCACCAAATTGTGAGACGTCTGGGTTATAACCCATTTCTATTCACCAGTGACGATGTGTTATCATAATACGCTATTATACGTATGTTCTGTATTGACGGCGACTGAAAATAGAGCAAAACAAAACCACCAAAACATTATGAAAGATTAATTATCACCGAGACTGTAAGTTCAACGAACAGTCCAAAACGGAGAGTCCTAAGACTCGGATCTATGAGCCTTTATAATAATGTTTTACGAGCATTGAAATTTCATTGGAAGATAACTGATTTGTAGCTACTCAGAGCACTATTTGTTTGATTG
This sequence comes from Haliotis asinina, assembly GCF_037392515.1. Taxonomy (NCBI): domain Eukaryota; kingdom Metazoa; phylum Mollusca; class Gastropoda; order Lepetellida; family Haliotidae; genus Haliotis; species Haliotis asinina. Next base: position 34,008,933 of record NC_090281.1, on the reverse strand, counting down.
GCATTATTAAAAGCTGATAAGTGATAAGATTCTTTATGGATAACAACTTCTTTATTGCATATGATGCGACGTTTCGGTATGGATCCTTATACCGTTGTCAAGCAAGAGTGGAGTAATACATCACAGAACAGACTTGTATACATGGACAGGGATAAAGTAATAACAACATGTAGGTATGAATCAAAGGCGGGGGATTAACAACAACAACAATGGGTGGTAGTAATGATGAGACAATAAGAGGAAGCCAATAGTGGCTGTAGCTGTGACAAAGTATACATGACTGATAGGGTAATTAGTAATGGTGGCTGGTGAGCTCTAATCTGTTATTTTTATGAGTTCATTGTATGCAGTTGGGATGAGATATCCCTGATCTCTGTTGACTGAGGGCTTGTGTCTCCTGATTTGAACTGCTTCTGCCAGTTTTCTTTGGGTGAAGTCCTTGTGGTGTCCTTTGATTCTGATGTCTATGGGCCGGGAGGTTTCACCTACATATGCCTCGCCACAGTCGCAGTTGACACCTTCGGTGGCTGTTGTTGTTTAGAGGTGTTCCTGCCATTCGCTTTGAGCATGGTTTTCAGCGTTGTAGAACTGGTAAAGTAGGTTTCAATGCCTGCTTGTTGGCTTAGGGGACGGCTGATGTGGTAGGAGGTTTTTCCAATGAAGGGTAAAGCTATGCGGATGGGTGCTAGTTCAGGTTTGTTGGTGGGCTCTTTTCTTGTTGGGTGGAGCGTGGGCCTGATGATTTTATCAACTAACTTTGGTGGGTAGTGGTTGAACTTGGTGAAAACATGGCTGTTCTATTTCTGCACTTGGACTGTTGGAGGAGAGGTTTATGGCCCGTCTGGTGAGGTGTCGTCTACAAAATCAACTGCGACTGTAAGTATAAGTTGCAGCTTAGAAATGTGAAACGTGTACGGTATGGTTATCTGACACTGATATGAACTTTAATTAATGGCACCCAGGGACAAGGGATGGAATGTGTACCCCAGGTTTTACAGACATTCAATTTTATTGAAAGCTGTAGTTTTTCACTTTACATTTGATGGACACACGGTGAATGACGCGTGTCTAGTGAATGAGGGCACTGGCTCAACGAATGCCCAAAAGGTGCTAAATCTCTTAAAGCAAAATGTCCGAAGGCACTTGATTTGTTGAAAGTTGTTTCTAATTAGCAACAACAGTAGGGAGGGGATCAAGCTACCGTCCTTCACTTATACAGCTCACCGGTACGATCTAAACCTGAGTGAGTGAGTGAGTGAGTTAATATTTAACGTCACATCGGCAATATTTGAGCCATATCGTGACGAGAACCATAAATATTATACAATATAGTAAATGGTAAAAATGTCAATGAAGGACACTAAAACAACTAGATTATCACAGATAGATATTTAAAACCGGTAATTAATCCTAAAACAGTTTAATAATAGAGGAGGCTACAATATAAAACACAGGCTACAGATCGCCAACAACTGAAGGTAGATCACCATACTAGGGACCATGGGAACGTACAGTACATTTGCTACCTGTATGGACCCTAGTTGGATTTACATCATCCCCTCAGCCGCTGACGTTTGTAGGAACATTTAGCCATAGTTTTAAAAGAACAAAAATACTACGTTTAAAATCAGGTAAGTAAAAATTAAACTGTGAACGTTTTGAGACTTATGTATCCTCTCTGGAGTCCAGTAACTTTACATTGCTTTAACCCCCTTTGAGGATACAGCCTCTAACAATACCAGTTGCTAATTTGTACTACCAGTCGTTAAATTAGATCTATCTACAGCATATAGTAATCACATTTCAACTATTAAATCAATTTCTTTAAGAAAACCAATTATTAAATGACAACTAACAGTAGTAAAAAGATCCTTAATAGTTTTGACGTTGAAAAATGTATCCCTTGTGATGGAGAATTCCACACAGTCCAGCAGAACATGCTTTACCGTGACTCTCTAATCACAAGGGATACAAAACGGAGGATCTTCACCTTTTAACAGGTATGCGTGTGTGTATCTTGTGTGGCCAATACGACATCGTCTCATGATTACCTCTTCAAATCTGGACTGACAGCCTATGTAGGTGTAACCAATATACGGTTTTATTTCATGTAATGTATTGATACCAACTTGGGTGTCCCACTTCTGCATCAGATCACGGATGTAAGATCTAACACTAGCTTTGTAATCAGAGTATGGAATAAGAAGTGGTGTCACAGATTTGTTGAGTGCTGCCTCAGCAGCAAGATCTGTCATTGTGTTACCAGAAATGCTCACGTTGCTGGGTAACCAACAAAAGACGATGTCGTACTGACCAGTAGCAAGATCATTATATAATTCAGTAATCTCTGTTAAAAGTGGATATTTACAAGATAGGTTTTTAATAGCCTGAAGGCACGAAAGAGAATCTGAATAAATTTTATATTACTTATGTTTAGTGTGTCTTTGAATATATTTGAGAGCCGTTAATATCGTGTTAGCTTCCACAGTAAAAATAGAGCTGTTGTTTGGTATTCTAGAAGATATTGTTCTGGACCCAATGACAGCGGCACAAGCCACAGCGCCACCACCTTTAGACCCATCTGTAAATAAGGCTTTGTAAGTATTATATTTAGTTTTTAATTGATTATATTCTTGTTTATATTGTAAGTCATTAGTTTCTGATTTTTAAACGATGTTAATGTTAAGTCAACTTGTGGCTTAACCAATTGCGAAGGAGGAGAAGAAAGAAGTCCAGCTCAGTACCGGCAGCAGCAATAAACGGCTTTATTCTGAGCCCAAGAGGTGGAGTTTTGTGACATATTGTAAAGATAATTTTATACGGCGTTGTGGAAGAGATGGTTCATAGGCCTCAACGTAGAGACTGTCAACAGGAGATGTTCTAAAGGACCCAAGACAAAATCTTAGACCTTGGTGATGGGCAGAATCTAATAGTTTCAAGCTGCTTTTACAAGATCCACCACAGACGATGGAACCATAATCAAGCTTTGAGCGGACAAGTGATCTGTATAGGTGTAGGAGAGTAGACTGATGTCCTCCCCACCCCACGACTTTCAATAAATCAAGCGCCTACAGGCATTTAGTTTCTACGGATTTTATGTGCGGAAGAAAAGTTAAATCTGAGTCGAAAATCAGACGTAAGAATTTGGCCTTCTTGACAACTTTGATGGGAGTATCATATAAAAACAGTTCTGGGTCTTCATGTGGTTTATATTTACGGCAGAAATGTATGCAATTACTTTTTTATTTAGAAAATTTAAAGCCGTTTTCAAGACACCATTCATTTATTTTGTTTAACCACAATTGCATTTGCCCTTCAATTATATGCCTATTTTTACCGCGACAAGAGATATTAAAATCATCCACAAAAAGTGACCCATCAATTGGGCCTCTTAAAACCTTGGATAAACTGTTGATCCTGATGCTAAATAAAGTGACAGACAAAATACTGCCTTGCAGGGCACCCTGATCCTGACTGTAATGGTCAAACAGGGTAGAACCAACTCGGTCTTGAAATTGTCTGTCATAGAAATTGCAGTAAACGGCTCCCTCAAACCTAAGTCATGAAGATCAGTAAGAATTCCATACTTCCATGTCGTATCATATGCCTTTTCAAGGTCGAAAAAAATTGATGCAGCATGTTGTTTAATATGGAATTTTTAATAAAATATTCTAAACGTACCAAGTGATCAATGGTACTTCGATTTTTGCGTAAACTACGCTGAATGTTAGTGATGAGGTTGTTGGTTTCCAGGTACCAAAGTAAACGATTATTAACCATACGTTCCATAGTCTTACACAGGTAGTAAGTAATATTGGTCGGTAGTTAGAGGGATCAGTATGATCCCGACCAGGTGTAGAAACAGGAATGATAATAGCATTTCGCCATGATGAGGGAAAATGACCAGACGCCCATATATTATGAAACATATTCAACAATGTTTCTAAAGACGATTCGGGTAAATGTTTAAGGAGCTGATAATGGAGCAGTATGGAGCTCATGACTGGAAAAGATTTCATTGTAGTCTCCCCATTGTCCGAATTAAAATTAATTTTCTTTTTTTCTTGTTGATCTTTAAATTTCTTAAAGTCTGGTAAATAATTAGACGAAGATGAATGTTTTGCAAACGTTTCACCAATTGTATTTGCAATATCAGATGTTTCAGTGAGAAACCTCCTTGAGATGGTGAACACTACACTTTGATCCTTTACCTTTGATTTTCTGTACTATATTCCAAACCTTAGAAATTTAATGCATACAGATCCTTATTGATAGATGGGTCCAAGGATGGTGGCGCTGTGGCTTGTACCACTGTCATTTGATCCAGAACAATATCTTCTCGTTTACTAGACTATTTTTACAGCGGAAGCTAAGGCCATATTAACAGCCCTCAGATATATTAAAAACACACCCTAAATACCACCACTATATAATCTTTTCTGACTCTTTATCTTGCCTTCATGCGATTAAAATTATATCTTGTAAACATCCACTTTTACTTGACATTATTGAATTGTATAACGATCTTGCTCCTGGCCAGTGGGACATCGTCCTTTGTTGGTTACCCAGTCACGTTGGCATTTCTGGTAACACAATGGCCGATCTTGCTGCTAAGACAGCACGCAAATCTCTGAAACCATTTCTTATTCCATATACTGATTACAAAGCTAGCGTTAGAACTGATCTGATGCAGAAGAAGTGGGACACCAAAGTAGGTTTAAATAAATTACATTAAATAAAACCGTATATTGGTTACACCTACTTGGGCTGTCAGTACAGATTTGAAGAGATTATTTTGCGACGATGTCGTATTGGCCATACACGATATATTCATGCATATCTATGCATATCTATTGAAAGGTGAGGATCCTCCGTTTTGTATCCCTCATGGTGAAAGAATCACAGTCAAGCATATCCTGCTTGACTGTGTTGAGAATGAAATCACAAGGGATCAGTAGTTTAATTCACGAACTATGAAGGGATCTTTTTAATAGCACAAGTTCTCATTTAATCATTATATTTTTAAAAGAACTAAATTTATTAACTGAAGTATAAATAGATAAATATTTGAATATTGGAAGTTGCAGTTCATAACTGTGCTTGTTAGTGGCTGTATACTCAAGGGAGTTGAAATAGTGTAAAACTATTGAGAGGGCCCTTGAACATTCAAGGTAAATTCTAAATTTCCACGTTTTTAATCGTAGAATAAGTGTCTTTTTATTGTATGGCTAGATTTCCCAAATTGCTGTCGGCTGAGGGGACGATGTAAATCCAGCTAGGGTCCATGCAGGTAGCAAAAATACTGTAAGTCCCCATGGTGCCTAGTATGGTGATCTACCTTCAGTTGTTAGCAATCTATAGCCCATTTTTATATTGTATTGTCCTCTATAGATAAATTGTTTTTTGTGATATTCTAGTTGTTTTACTGTCCTTTGTTGACAGGTTTTATGTATTCCATTTCAGTGTTTTGTTCTCGTCACGATATGGCTGAAATATGGCCGGTGTGACGTTAAATATTAACTCACTCACTCATTTTTCCGAGTTGAAAAGCGCTTGACATAAAGCACGCCTTGATCCTTCATTTGTGAGACTATATCAAGGTCCGAGATATCACCAAACAATCGATCACGACCTCTCACGATGCACCCGAACGTAAGCGTCTAATGTTTTTCACATCCCCAGCAGTACCTTGAATACCTTTGGATACAGCAAAGGGGTTCAGCTTTAACGGTGTCTTGTCAGGAGTCTCAATCACAAGGAAACACGGCCAATACTCAATCGATACAGACGTGCTGTGGTCACTATCAACAGGGTCATTTTCAATCAAGTGTTGTTGTTTTTTCTTTTCTTTTTTAGATATATTTTATAAGCGATGGTTAGTGTAATATGGTTCATCATCCGAGCTCCCTACCCACCACGGAGTATCACAAGGACAATGCTAAAAACAAGCGGGCACCAAGGATACCCGGATGCTATACACTAGCAGAAAAATTAAAAGATTAATATTTCCACCAGAGCGCCCCATAAGCCACCGCATTCTGGGTATACTACTCTAGCAAAACATACATAAAATGATGCATTTGAACTAACAGTCTCAAAATAGTTATGCCACGCATGAAAAAGCAAGCTGACAGCTTTTTAAATTTCGAGCATTACATAGTTGTAACTCAGGGCTTGGCGTGACCACCTGATTGATAGAACTGGGGCAGTTCTACCACCCGTCTAGGTGAAGCAAGGGCCGAAGTAGTGTGTTGAGCAAAAGGTGAGTGAGTTAGTTAATATTTAACGTCACATCGGCAATATCTCAGCCATATCGTTACGAGAACATTTAATACTGAAATGAAATATATGTCTATTATAAAACCTGTCAACGACGAACAGTAAAACAACTAGAATATCACAGAGGAGGATATAAAACTAGTAACTATATCTAAAACAATTTATCTATATAGGAGAATACAATATAGAAATGGGCTATAGATTGCTAACAACTGAAGGTAGAGCACCATACTAGGCACCATGGGGACTTAAAGTACCTTTGCTACCTGCATGGACCATAGCCGGATTTACATCATCCCCTCAGCCGACAGCAATTTGGGAAATCTAGCCATGCAAATAAAAAGACACTTATTCTACGATTAAAAACGTGGAAAGTTTGAATTTACTTTGAATGTTTGTGGACTTACATATCCTCTCAGGGGAACAATAGTTTTACAGTATTTCAACCCCCTTTGAGGATACAGCCACTAACAAGCACAGTTATGAATTTAAACTTCCAATAATAAAATATTTATCTATTTACAATTCATTTAAGAAATCTAGTTCTTTTAAAAATGCAATGATTAAATGAGAACTGATATTAGTAAAAACGTCCTTCATACTACGTGATTTCAAATACGTATCCCTTGTGATGGAATATTCCACGCAATCAAGCAAGACATGCTTGACCATAATTCTTTCATCACAAGGGATACAAAATGGAGGATCCTCATCTTTCAAAGTGTGTTTATCCGTATATCTGGTTTGATCAATACGGCATCGTCTCATAATGACCTCTTCAAATCTGGACTGACAACCCAAGTAGGAATAACCAATATAGGGTTTTATTTCATGTAATTTATTGATGCCTACCTAGTTGTCCCGCTTCTTTTGCATCAGATCACGGATATAAGATCTAATGCTAGCTTTATAATCAATATGGAGGCACCCATGGCGAGCCACTTCCTCGTGGTGGGTGATGGGTAACGCGAAGAGCTCGCCGACACCAACGTTGTGGACCCGGGGGGATATTTGGTCCTGTGTCGGTGGAGGACGGGAGTCTGGGGGTTTAGGGCACTGGGGGCCGGTGACCGCGTTCCCTTTGCTCAACACACCCCTCCGACCCTTACTTCACCTAGACGGGAGGTTGAATGGGCCCGGTACATGTAAATGTTGCTGCTAAATTTTTAGAAACCATTTTGTCTTTTGTCAGCTGTCATGGATTCGTGATTATATATCTATTTTGTGATTGAATAATTCAAATTTCGTATCTTGCCTTGAGTCCTATGTCCAGAAGGCACTGGCTCATGGGCCAATCTGGTGGAATAATTACTTGTTGATTATTCTGCTTGAGTATATCATCCGGGTATCCTTGGTGCTGCAGGCTGGAAACCCGCCTGCTCTTAGCATTGTCCTTGTGATACTCTGTGGTGGGTGGGGAGCTCGGATGACGAATTCAAACCTGGAATACCAAACTCCGAAGAAAAACGGAAACGGCAACTCGATAATGATGACGATGAACAGCGACCCTCCAAATCTATTGATTACTGGCCTCGTTTTCTGATCCTTGAGACTATTGATAATACTCCTTTAAAGCTGAATCCATTTGCGATATCTAAGGGTATCCATGGAATAGCAGGAGATATTAAAGATGTGAAGCGCTTGCGTTCAGGGTGTTGATTACTTGAATGTAATAGAAAACAGCAAGCAACTAACCTGTTGTTCAATGAAACGTTTGTTGGAGTTCCAGTTAAGATCTCTGCACATAGAACTCTAAACACCAGTAAAGGTATTGTACGAGACCGAGAGCGTCTATTTGCAGATATGACCGAGATTGACATTGCATCGGAAATGAAGGATCAAGGTGTGATGTATGTAAAAACATTTACCACTCGAAAAAACAATGAAAGTGTTCCAACTAACACACACCTGTTTTCTTTTTCTGCGCCAAATCCACCCAAATCAATCAGGGCAGATCACTACAGCGTTAATGTTGATATATACATTCCCAATCCTTTGAGATGTTTCAAATGCCAGAAGTTTGGACATGGTGTGAACACTTGCACATTGTCTGTTACATGTGCTCAGTGTGCTGAGAATACTCATGTAACAGAATATTGTGAAAGTAGCTCAAAAAGGTGTGCCAACTGCAATGGAAATCATTCAGCATTTTCTAAGGACTGCCCCACTTGGAAAAAGCAGATGGAGATCAACAGGATTAAATACACTAATAATATCAGTTTTTCTGAAGCCAAAACCTTGATACAGTCAAGGGATACTAGTGAAACTTATGCCTCCATCGCCAGAAAACCATCAAAAATGACCAACAAAGAAAATACTTCTCCAGTCATTACCTTGTCACATGCCTGTCAAACAGACTTGACGTGGATAAACACAGACATTCCTAAAAACCTTTCTCCTGAGCAATCAACACAGACAGCAGAATCACTTCCTGATCAGCAGAACGCTTCTCAGCAACAATCTCCCGTTTCTCAACTTGGATCACAACCAAGGAAAAATGAGAAACAGACAGGTAAAACAAAGATCGAATCAAGATCAGACACTTCAAGACCAAATCGAGCATCCTCGGGCACATAGCTTGTCGCTATGTAGTTTCTTCCCAAAATATAATACAGTGGAATTGTAGAGGATTAAGGACTAATTTTAATGAACAACTATGCTATTAGTCCAAGACTTTGCACCATCAGCTTTCTGTTTACAGGAAACGTACCTGAAACCGTCAGATACGTCAGTTTGATGCATACAATTATTTTTCTCCTCCGGGAGACAGGGCCACTGGAGGATCTTCAATCCTCGTTAAACAAGATCTTATCCATAGTTCTGTAGCTCTTAAAACTAACCTCCAAGCCGTTGCAGTGAGACTTACTCTTCACGTCACTTTTACACTGGCACCCATGAAGAGCCACCTCCTCGTGGTGGGTGCTGGGTAACGCTAAGTGCTCTTCTCCCGTGTGGACCCGGGACAGAATGTGTCCACAGCACCCCATTGCTTGTCGTAAGAGGGGACTAAATTGGGCAACCTGTTTGCCGTGGGTTGCGTCCCGTGTCGGTGGAGGAAGGGAACCTGGTGGTTGAGGACAGATGGGCTTTCAACACACCACTTCGGCCCTTACTTCACCTAGACGGGTGGTTGAATGGGCCCGATTCAACCAATCGGCTGGTCATGCCAAGCCCTGTGTATGGCTTATGTATATGTCATTACACAAATTTTATTTAGACTTTTTATTTCGGTCTTGCCTGAATTATTCATCGAATTTTCTGGTTTTGGAATGTATTTTTAAGTTCTGAAGTTTGCCTAGAGTCTTATACCCAGAAGGCGGTGACTCATGGGCCAATTTGGTGGATTAATTCTTCATAATTCTTCTGATGGAGTATATCATCCGGGTATTCTTGGTGCTGCAAGCTGGAGGCCCGCTTGCTTTAGCATTGTCCTTGTGATACTCCATGGTGGGTGGGGAGCTCGGACGATGAACCATATTACACTAACTATGGCGTATGAAACCCCAAGCAAAAAAACAAAACGTCCACTTGATATCGACCCTGTTGATACTGACCATAGACCGTCTGCATTGATTGAATATTGGCCACGTTTCGTTGTGATTGAGACTCCTGACAAGACATCGTTAAAGTTCAAGGGTATTCAAGGTATTGCTGGGGATGTAAAGAACATAAGACGTTTACGTTCGGTTGCCCTGCTAGTCGAGTGCGGGAAAATGCAGCAAGCAAGCAACTTGATGAACATGAAATCATTCCTGGGCATTCCGGTCACAGTCTCTGCTCACAGGACCTTAAACATTAGTAAAGGTATCATCAGAGATCGTGATCGATTGTTTGCTGATATGTCCGAATTTAGATCAGAAATGAAAGGTCAAGGTGTGCTGTACGTCACGCGCTTTTCACGCCGAAAGAACAATGAAACATTCCAAACAAATACATATCTGTTTACTTTCTCATGTCCAAATGCTCCAAAATCAGTGAAGGCAGGCTATTGTAACATACAAGTGGATACCTACATCCCCAAAGCTCAGGTGTTTTAACTGCCAGAAATATGGACACGGTGTAAATACTTGCACATTGTCTGTTGTGTGTGCTCACTGTGGTGAGAAGACACACACAACAGAAGATTGTGACAGTGATTATAAAAAATGCACCAACTGCTCAGGCGACCTTTTCTCATTTTCTAAACAGTGTCTTATTTGGAAAGAACAAATGGAGATCAATAAAATAAAACTTACTCAAAATATCTCTTTTTCCGAGGCAAAAAAACTGGTAAAGAGATCTGATCTTCTCCACGGCTTTTGTACACTGCTTTATCATCACAGACTGAGGAATCACTTCTTAGTACCTCAAAATCGTCCTCTTGTCATAAATCATCATCTCAGTCGCACTCAAACTCTGAATCGACAGCTGAGAGTCAACAAACAGTGAAAAGTAAACCGAAGCCAAAGCCTGATGCTTCAAAACAACAAAGTGGCAGAGCTCCTAAAGGGTCACAAAACAAAATTCAGTTGTTCAATAGATATGGGTCTCTTGAAAACATGGGCGTTTCTGAAAACGTCCATTCTAGGGCACATAGCTTGTCGCCCTCCAAAAGAGTGCGGAGTAGATCCCCAATAAATCGTGGGTTCTACCCTGTCTGATCATTACAATCAGGATCAGGGTGTTCCACAAGGCAGTATTTTGTCTGTCACTCTTTTTAACATCAAGATCAACAGTTTATCTAAAGTTTTAAACGATTCAATTGATGGATCGTTATTTGTGGATGATTTTAATATTTCTTGTCGTGGTAAAAATATGCATACCATTGAACGTCAATTGCAGTTGTTTTTAAACAAGATTAATAAATGGTGTCTAAATCTAAAACTAACTGCATACATTTCTGTCGTAAATACAAACCACACAAAGACCCTGAACTGTCTCTAGATGGCACGCCGATTAAAGTTGTGAAGGAAGCGAAGCTCTTGAGTCTAATCTTTGTTTGATTCACACTTAACATTTTGACCACATATTAAATCACTTAAAACTAAATGCCTGAAAGCACTTAACTTCTTGAAAGTGGTGTCAAATTCTAAATGGGGAGGGGATCAAGCTACCCTTTTCCATCTCTACCGATCACTCGTACGTTCTAAACTCGATTATGGTTCCATCGTATATGGTGGAGCCTGCAAAAACAACCTTAAACGTCTTGATTCTTTCCACCACCAAGTTCGAAGACTTTGTCTTGGGTCTTTAAGAACTTCACCTATTGACAGTCTTTACGTTGAGGCCGATGAACCACCTCTTACACAACGCCGTATAAAATTATCTTTACAATACATCACAAAACTGTACTCTAACGAATCTAACCCTGCATATAACTGTGTCTTCAATCCTCTTTATGAGGATTTGTATAACAAAAAGTCTTCCCTTCTTCCATATCTTGGGCTCAGAATAAAGACATTTATTGCTGCTGCTGGTATTGAGCTGGACAATATAGCTCCTCCCCGTCTTCTTTCTTCTCCTCCTTGGCAGTTGGTTAGGCCACAGGTTGACCTAACATTAACTACATTTAAAAAATCAGAAACGAATGAATTACAATATAAACAAGAATATAATCAATTGAAACATAAATATAACAATTACAAATCCTTATTTACAGATGGGTCCAAGAACGGTGGCGCACTTGCTTGTGCCACTGTCACTGGATCCAGAACAATATCTGTTAGATTACCAGACAATAGTTCTATTTTCACAGCAGACGCTAACGCCATATTAACAGCTCTTAAATATATTCAAAGACACGCGAAACGTAAACAATATATAATATATTCCGACTCTACTTTCTTGCCTTCAGACTATTAAAGCTACTTCATGTAAACATCCACTTTTAATTGAAATTATTGAACTGTATAATAAACTTGCTACTGGCCAATACGACATCGTCTTTTGTTGGTTACCCAGGCACATAAGAATCTCTGGGAACATAAAGGCCGATCTTGCTGCAAACGCAGCACTCAACGAATCTGTGACACCACTTCTTATTCTATACTCTGATTACAAAGCAAGCATTAGAACCTACATCGGTGATCTGATGCCGAAGAAGTGGGACACTCAAGTAGGTATAAATAAATTACATGAAATAAAACCGTATATTGGTTACACCTATTTGGGCTATCAGTCCAGATTTGAAGAGGTTATTTTACGACGATGTCGTATTGGCCATGCTAAGATATACTCATGCATACCTATTGAAAGGTGAGGATCCTCCGTTCTGTATCCCTTGTGATGAGCGAGTCACGGTCAAGCATATCCTGCTTGACTGTGTTGAATTCTCCATCACAAGGGATAAATATTTCAATGTCAAAACTGTCAAGGATATATTTTTTAAAGGAAATTGATTTCTTGATTGAATTATGAATAGTATGCGCTGGAAGTAGATGTTTTTTAATTATTGGTAGTTTAGATTTGTAACTAGAATTGTTAGTGGCTGTACCCTCAAAGGGGGTTGAAGTATTGTAAAATTATTGTCCTCCTGAGAGGGTACGTAAGTCCAAAAACATTCGATGTAAATTTAAATCTACCAGATTTTTAATCGTAGTATTCCTGTTGTTTTAAATGGCTACCATTTTGTACACTCGCCAGCAGTTGAAGGGATGATGTAAATCCAGCTAGGGTCCATGCAGGTAGCAAAGGTACTGTAAGTCCCCATGGTCCCTAGTGTGGTGATCTACCTTCTGTTGTTGACGATCTATAGCCTGTTCTTGCATTGTATTGTCTAAATAGTGATATTCTAGTTGTTTTACTGTCCTTCGTTGGCAGATATTAGAATGTGCCTATCTTTCATTTAAGTGTTCATTTAGGTGTCCTCGTCACGACATGGCTGAGATATTGCCGATGTGACGTTAAATATTAACTCACTCACTCAAGAGACTCGTATTTATTAAACAATTGAATTTTGTTTTGTGACCCTTTAAGAGCTCAGCCACTTTGTTGTTTTGAAGCATCAAGCTTAGGCTTAGGTTTACTTTTAACAGTTTTTAAATATCAGCTGTGGATTGACACTCTGAGTGCGACTGAGATGATGATTTGTGATCAGAAGAAGACTTTGGGGTATTCGGAAGTGATTCCTCAGTCTGAGATGATACAGCAGGGTACAAAAGCTGCAATTTACCTATGTCAAGGTAGTTTGGCAGCCTGTGGATGATTTTGATATTTTAGAGCTAGACTCTGATGATGTTTTTGTTACTGTAGCATATCTTTCTGGAAGATCAGATCTCTTTACCAGTTTTTTGCCTCAGAAAAAGAGATATTTTGAGTAAATCTGATATCTCCATTTGTTCTTTCCAAATAGGACACTGTTTAGAAAATGAAGAATGGTCGCCTGAGCTATTAGTGCATTTGTTTGTAATCACTGTCTCAATCTTTTGTTGTGTGTGTTTTCTCATAACAGTGAGCACACACAACAGACAATGTGTAGTTATTTACACAGAGTCCATATTTCTGGCATTTAAAACATCTGATCGGGTTGGGGATGTAGGTGTCAACTTGAATGTTACAATAGCCTGAATTCACTGATTTGGGTGCATGTAAACAGATTTATATATTTTTTATGGTTTCGTTGTTTCTCCGAGTTGAAAAGCGCTTGACATAGAGCACAACTTGATCTTTCATTTCTGAGGCTATATCAAGGTCCAACATATCAGCAAACAATCGATCACGACCTCTCACGATACCTTTACTTGTATTCAAGGTTTTGTGTGCAGAGACCGTGACCAGAATGCCCACGAAAGATTTAATGATCATCAGATTTGTTGCTTGCTGCTTTTTCCCGCACTCGACTAGCAGGGCACCCGAACGTAAGCGTCTTATGTTCTTCACATCCGCAGCAATACCTTAAATACAGTTGGATACAACAGAGGGGTTCAACTTTAACGGCGTCTTGTCAGGACTCTCAATGACAATGAAACGCGGCCAATACTCAATCGATGCAGACGGTCTATGGTCAGTATCAACAAGGTCAATATCAAGTGGACGTTTTGTTTTTTGGTTGGAGTTTCATAAGTCATGGTTAGTGTAATACGGTTCATCATCCGAGCTCCCCACCCACCACGGAGTATCGCAAGCTTAAGGACAATGCTAAAGCATGTGGGCTTCCAGCTTGCAGCACCAAGGATACCCGGATGATATACTCCATCAGAAGAATTATAGATAATTAGTCTACCAGATTGGCCCATAAGCCTCCGCCTTCTGGACATAAGACTCTAGGCAAAAGTTCAGAAGTTTGCATTTTAAAATCAGAAAGGCTCAGTGACCAAATAATCCAAGACCGAAAGTAAAAGTCGAAATAATTTGTGCAATGACATATATATACTGCATGTGCAGGGCTTGTCATGACCAACCGATTAGTTGAACCGGGCCCATTCAACCACCCGTCTAGGTGAAGTCAGGGCCAAAGTGGTGTATTGAGCAACAGGAATTCCGTTACAGGCCCCTATTACCCTCAACCACCAGGATCCCTTCCTCCACCGACACAGGGCCGCAACCCACGGCAAACGGGTTGGTGGACCAAATATCCCCCCGGGTCCACAAAGGGGGTTTCGTCGAACTCTTGCCGCTACCCAGCACCCACCACGAGGAGGTGACACGCCACGGGTGCCTTGAGCAAAAGGAGCGAAATGGTTTAGTCTCCTACTGCCCTCAACCACCAGACTACAGTCCTCCACCGACAAGGGACGCAACCCAAGGCAAACAGGTTGCCCAATTCGGTCACCTTTTACGACCAGCAATGGGATGCTGTGGACACATTCTGTCCCGGATCACGAGGAGGTGGCCCTTCACGGGTGCCTGAGGAAAGGGAATGCGGTCACATGCCCCCAGTGCCCTCAAACCCCAGACTCCCGCCCTCCACCGAAACAGGAGCGCAATCCACGTCAGACGGGTTGGTGGACCAAATATACCCCCGGGTCCACAACGGGTGTGTTGGCGAGCTCTTGGTGTTACTTAGCACCCATCACGAGGATGTGGCTCGCCACAGGTGCTTCTCATGGATTATCTTTTCTCAGCTGGTATCATTATCTCCCAGTCCGTCCCCACCACCGTCTACGATACCCGTCCTGGTTCTGCTTTGTAGACGACCCGTCCTACCAGTTTCTTTTTCAAACGATAACGATACCTTTCCACAATTAACATGACCAGCACTTGGCATGACAAACGGACCGTTAAAATCGCCCACATTAGCCGTCTAGGCGAAGTGAAGGGTGGAAGGAGTGTGTTTGGCAAAAAACAAACTTCATGATTCTTCGCCCTCAACCGCCAGAATCACTTCCATTGTGTCGGAAATGGTAACGGGTTTATTGGATACTCGCAGGTAAAGTAGACAACGCTTCACAACACGCTTTGAAGGAATGTGACCTAACTGGTGACTGATAGCTTCTGTTTTAATAATTGGTCTCTCCTGACCCCTTATAGCATCACAAGTTGCGTTGATCTTTAACTTGCAATACGTGTACATCATCACTCTCAAAGGTATCTGCTTCCTGATACTAAATATATGAATGTTGGACATATCAAGATTGTTGTTTCATTTCACAGGTTGCCTGGTCCGAGTGTGAACAAGGAAGCATCTACATTAAGTCTAGAAGTGGTCAAAGAAAGTGTGTCCATTACGGTGTGTTCTTATGAAGTTAACCTTGTACATAAGATTCAACTCATGGTTTCTTGCTTATGTTTTTGAAATGTGTTATTCACTGTATTCAGTGTAATTACGTCATTTCCACAGAGAGATTGGCTAGGGGACTGAAGATCGGGGGTTAAATCAGCAAGTATTTAGAATAGAATGAAATGACGCAGCAAATGTGATAAGGTGTAAAGTGTTCAACAAGCTGACAGACTGGATTATACACACACAAACCCTCGCTGAATGCTGTCCGACCTTACAATTTTATTTAGCAAATTCAGTGTTAAATTTTCTAAGCTATATTTACATGCAAAAGTCCAGGTTGGAATATTGGCTTTCAATAACCCATGCTTGTTGTAAGCGGCGACTAAAAAGGATCGTGTGATCAGACTCGCTGACGTGGTTGACTCATGTCATCCGTTCGCAATTGGAGAGATGCTCCTGCTATTGATCTCTGGATTATCTGGTCCAGACTCGTTTGTTTAGACCGTTGCCATTGGGCTGGAATATTGACGTGATATCAGTAAGTGACCATAGTCGACTTTTGTGGCATGGGTTTCTACCCCCGGATCTTCACTGTCAGAATCAATATGAATTTACAAGGAAGATGTCAATGTTTTTTGAAAATATACACGGTGAAACTCGGGGACCTTCATGCCGATGCATATAGACTGCGGAAACCTTGTTTGCACTTTCTCAAGAAATAGATAAATACACTGAACACGACAGCTAACTGGGTTCTTAATAATCAGGTGGCAAAACTATGTTTGAAGTAAGCAATATTGAAAGCATTGGGACTTAATGGGTTAACGCGTGTATGTTTGTCACTCGTGCTAAATCTAAGCAAGTTACAAATATACCGATTTGCGTAGTGAGTTGTGGAAATTCCGGTGGTCTGGTGGTGTAGCCTAGTGGTTCAAGCGTGCGCTCGTCACGTCGAAGGCTCACGTTCGATATCACACATGAATGGATTGTGTGAAGCATATTTATGGTGTATCCTAGCGTGATAGTGATCATCGTATTTTGATCGTTATGTACAGACAGTTGTCGTGAAGATAGTATATGGTGGAATGTAGCCCTGAACCACAAACACTTCCATGTCATGAGACTACAATGATCCCAACAGAAATCCAAGTGAAGCAATCAAACATGTACTGTGTTCTTCGTGTTGTTGCTGTCAAAATGTACTCATGCATTGTTTCCAGGTGAACAAGGAAGAGTACAAAGGCAAGCCAAAAATGCCGACACAGCGTAGACGAAATATCAAAGCACTAAACTTAACACTGCAAGGTAATATGTTACATTCCAAGGGCAGAGTGTACTCTAAGACTTCTAATAAAAAAGTAGGGGACACCAACAAGATGTAAGATAAATGTTACTAACTCAGTTGCTGGTAATGTCATGCCCGTTTTTACATTGTGTTGCCTGTAATATTTATTAAATTTTATCTTAGTGAGTGAGTTAGTTAACATTTATCGGCAATATTCCAGCCATTATCTTGACGAGAACGATTAATTACAAAACTACACATTAATCAATGGCACATTAAGGAAACCTGTCAACATAGGGCAGTACAACAAACTAGAATATCACAGAAAATGTAAAACTAATAATTAGATCTAAGACAGTTCAAGTACAGAGGACAATACAATATAAAAGTGGGCCGTAGATTGACAACAACTGAAGGTAGATCTCCACACTAGAGAGCATGGGGACTTACATTACTTTTGCTACCCACATGAACCCTAGCTGGATTCACACCATCCCCTCAGCCACGGGCATTTATGCGGAGAATTAGCCATGCATTAAAATGACAAAAATACTACGACTTAAATTTACATCAAGTGTTGCGGGACTTACGTGAGTGAGTGAGTTAATATTTAACGTCACATCGGCAATATTTCAGCCATATCGTGACGAGAACATTCAACAGTGAAAACGACCATATGTACATTATGAAACCTGTCAACGAAGGACAGTAAAAGAACTAGAATATCACAATTGTCATTACGACTAGCGTGGAAAGGTAAAATTAATATTACTATCAGGACAGAACAATATAAAACAGGCTATAGATCTCCAACAAGCGAAGGTAGTATCACCATACTAGAAAACATGGGGACTTCAGTACCTTTGCTACCTGCATGGACCCCAGTTGGATTTACATAATCCATTCAGCAGCTGGAAAGTGTATGAAATGCTAGCCAAAATGAACATAACATGAATACTACGATTAAAAACCTGGTAGATTTAAATTTACATGAAATGTTTTGGGACTTACGTACCCTCCCAGCAGGACAATAATTTTACACTACTTCAAACCCCATTTGAGGGTACAGCCACTAACCATTTTAGTTAGCAATCTAAACTACCAATCATTAAAAGAGATCTATCTGCAGAAACATATTTCTCAGAATTCAACAATGAAATCAATTTCTTTGAAAAAACAATGATTAATGTTAAAAAGATCCTTGATAGTTTTGATATTGAAATATTTATCCTATGTGATGGAAAATGATGATGAAAAAACCGTGACTCACAACCGTGTATCACAAGGGATACAACAAATAGAGGATCCTCACCTTTTAAGAGGTATGCATGAGTATATTTTGTATGGCCAATACAACATCGTCGTAAAATAACCTCTTCAAATCTGGACTGACGGCCTAAGTAGGTGTAACCAATATACGGTTTTGTTTCATGTAATCTATTTATACCTACTTGAGTGTCCCACTTCTTCGGCATCAGATCACCGATGTAAGTTCTAATGTTAGCTTTCTAATCAGAGTATGGAATAAGAAGTGGTGTCACAGATTTGTTGAGTGCTGCGTTTGCAGCAAGATCGGCCTTTATGTTCCCAGAGATTCTTATGTGCCTGGGTAACCAACAAAAGACGATGTCGTATTGGCCAGTAGCAAGATCATTATGTAACTCAACAATTTATTTTAAAAGTGGATGTTTACAAGATAAGTTTTGAAGAGCCTGAAGACAAGAAAGAGAGTCGGAAAAGATTATATTATGTCTTTGAATATATTTGAGAACTGTTGGTATTGCGTTTGCTTCGGCTGTGAAAATAGAGCTGTTCTCCAATAATCTAGAAGGTATTGTTTTGGATCCAAGGATAGTGGCGCATCTGTAAATAAGGATTTGTATGCACTGTATTTACTTTTTAATTGATTATATTCTTGTTTATATTGTAATTCGGTAGTTTCTGATTTTTAAAACTTTGTCGTGTTAGGTCTACTTCTGGCCTAACCAACTGCCAAGGAAGAAAGAAAGAAGACGGGAAGGAGATATGTTCTCTTACCTGATGCCAGCAGCAGAAATATATTGTTGCATTCTTATCCCAAGAGGTGGAACAAGTGACGTTTTTTGTTATACAAATCCCCATAAAGAGGATTAAAAACACAAGTACGAGCAGGATTGGATTCATTTGAATATAACTTCGTAAAAGTTTTAAAGGTGGCTCATCGGCTTCAACGTAGAGACTGTCAAGTGAAGATGTTCTGAAAGGTCAAAGACCGCAGACCTTGGTGATGAACAGAATCTAATAGCTTTACGGTTACTTTTGCAGGCCCCGCCATATACGATGGAGCCGTAATCAAATTTTGATCGGACCAGAGATCTATATAAATGAAGGAGGGTAGTTTGGTCCCCACCCATTTTGAATTAGACACAACTTTTAACAAATCGAGTGCCTTCAGGCATTTGGCTTTGAGGTACTTAATATGTGGCAGAAAGTTTAGATGCGAGTCAAGAAATTTAGCTTCCTCCACATTTTTGATGGGTGTGCAATTCAGTGATACTTCGGGGTCTTCATGGGGTTTGTATTTCCTAGAAAAATGTATACAATTAGTTTTAGTTTTAGAAAATTTAAACTCGTTTTCCAGACACTATGTATGATTTTTGTTTAGTCATATCTGTAACTGTCTCTCAATAGTTCTCATATTTTTACCATGGCAAGAAATATCAAAATCATCCATTTAAAGTGTTATAATACATAGTGTTATAATGACAGACAACATGTTGACATGATTGCAAAGCGTAAAAAGCATCATAGCATTGTGGAATTAGTTACCAGGAGAAATGAGACTCTTCCTTAACGACAATGAATGTATTAGAAACAGAGCTAATTTAACATGGACATATTCGTCTTTTGATGATAGAATTCTTATAAGTGATTCTCTTGTAGGTTGACGCAGGTATTTCTGTGGAATGTACTCCTTTCGTAACTCGGTATAAGCGTCACATATAAAAAACAGATGATATTCATCCTCGATATCCGCTATACAGATCGGACAAAATCTTAGATGTTTGGCCAGTGACTTGTGACGGCCAGTATTGATCATTATATCTGTTAAGCCAAGTCTAAATCTAATAATTGTATTTCTAAGTTTCTTGCTTGTAATGTTTGTCAAATATGTCTCAGGTTCTATCAATGTTTTAAAGGATCTATATACATCAAATCTGGAACTTAAACTAAGGGTATTCATCCAATTCTGTCGAAACATATCCACGGCTCTTTGACGGAATTCGTTCATAAACAGCCGCTCGTTACCGACCCCTTGGAAAATCCACACATACCCGAATCCATACGAAAATAACAAATATCTTACATTTGATGCCCATGTAACATAACCAATATTATCTAGATACAGTAACATGTTATAAGCTTTTTTGGGTAGACGCTGTTCATGCATTTTCAGTATTTTGAACCAATATTTAATACAACGAAGATGAGAGTTGATGTATAATGGGTATCTTCCACATTCCCCATACACCATATAGTTTGGTGTTGTAATATTGACATTAAGGAACTTCTTACATGCTAGCAGATGTATTTTTTCAATCGGTTCGAAAGTCTGGAAGCCCCATATTTCTGCCCAATACAAAAGCATTGGTTGAATCTGTGCATCGAGAAGTTTAAAAAACATTTTTGGCGTTATTGGCGCTAATGGATAGAGTGATGACAGTAAATATACCAGAGCCTTTTTCGCTTTTACCGATAGGGCAACGGCAGTTTTACCCATGTTCAATGTATAATTAAAAGATATTCTATTTTCTATTTGCATTGAAATGCCGTTATAGTACCATTTCTCGCCACAAGCGACATGCCCTCCCCTTCTAAATACAACAATATTTGACTTGTCTAGATTGACATCCAATTTCCATACTTTCGAGTAGTTCTCCAAAATGTCTAGTTGGTTCTGTGGACCTACCACTGTGTCCGATACTAATACCACGTCGTCGGCAAACAGCAGCATTAAAATCTCCAACATATCAGGGTATAGTTGTTTCCCTTTATGGATTATTTCATTTTCTAATTCGCTAATGAAGAAGGAGAATAGAATAGGACTTAACAAACATCCTTGCTTCACACCCAGTGGGCACTCAAAATAGTCAGTGAGTCCCACATTGCTGCGCACACAAGCCTTTACGCTGGCATAAATACCTTGTAACATAAATAACATTTTCCCCTCTAATCCCACCCTCCTTAAACAAGACCACAATTTTTGTCGATTTACCGAGTCAAATTTAAATGCTTTCCTGAAGTCGATAAATGCTACATACAATTTACGTTTTCTTCTTATTAAGTACTTCTGCACAATTGCATACAATGTGAAAATATGATCAGATGTGGAATAGCCTTTCCTGAAGCCAGCCTGTGTTTCAGGGATTTGGTCTCTAATATTTGCCCACATGTTTAGTCTTTTGTTGAGGATAGATGTAAACAATTTACCAATACTACTCGTCAAAGATATGCCTCTGTAATTATCAGGGATATTGATATCGCCCTTTTTGTGTAAAGGTACTATAATAGACTGTGCCCAGGATTTTGGAAAATATCTAGTCTTAAAAACACAGTTAAAACATTTATGCAAAAATGGCAATATTATGTTTTGGGAGGCTTTTAGCATCTCAACTAAAATCTTATCCGGACCAGGAGATTTTCCGCTTTTGAGATTTTTTATAGCATCAACAATTTCGGTTTCTGTAATTTTTGAATCAAGTATTTCGGCATCAACTTCAGTATAACCTCTGGTCTCCGAATCAGCCTTTAAGTTAGATTCCAGAAAGCTAGCTGCATCATTACAATCAGAATCTTCAGAAAAATGTGAAAAGACGGAACGGAAGTGTGACACCCACAGGTCGGTTGTTAAAGAACAGGCCACATTATCTTTACTGTTTAGGGAACGGATCTCCCGCCAAAACTTACTAGAATGTTGGGTGAAACTGCTCAATTTTTTCCGTCGGAAATCTCTTTTTTTGCTCGTATATTTTCTGCATGATTCTTTATATTTATTTCTCAAAGAACAAAAAGTCTTTCTATCGTTGTCGTTTCGTGTAAGTCTAAATTTCCTAAGTGCCCTTCTCGCGTCACGTTTTGCGGACCTACACTCGTCGTTTAAAGGTTGGCGTCTTAAAATCTGGGATCTAGCTGCAGGTCTTTTCATGCATTTGGTTGCACCCAGTATATGGCTAGCGAATTGGTTAAGAGCACCATCTATATTAATATCTATATATTCGGTTAAACTATAGAAAAGGGTCTTAGCTTTATCCTTCAAGCAGGTTATAAAGTTGTCTGATAGAACACTGTTCCACTTGTACGTTTCCATGAGATTAAGTACAATACCTGGTTGTTTATCAGATGACAAATTAGGGGAGTAACAAAAAAGTTCCATAGGCTGGTGGTCAGATTCAATACGCTGTCCAACATTTAGCATAGCTATGATGTCAAAAAACTCATTTGAAGAAATAAAATAGTCATTTACGCTACTTCCTAGTGCACTTGTGTAAGTAAATTCACCATTATCATTGCCAGGTGCTCTTCCATTAACAATGAAAAATCCATATGTGTAGCATATATTTAACAATTTTCGACCAAAAGCGTTTATCACATCATCACTGGATTTCCTCTCGCCGACAGAACGGGTGATCCCCAACAATAAAGGGAGAACCAATAATATCGTCAGCCTCGGCATCAGTCTCTTGTGTACAAGGATTATTCTCACTTGCTGTTCTAGCATTCATATCGCCACAAAGAAGAAATGCACAATTACTAAAGAAAGAAATATATTCAAATAGGAATTCCTCAATCTTATCAAGTGCACAGGAGAAATTAACTGTTTGATAATAGCTAGAACCCTTAGGAGGGATATACACATATGAGTATAATATCCTTGGTAAAGCCAAAGACATTTTTACTAAGCTTTATACAAACAAGGTTATCCACTCCCGTAGTAATTCTTTGAAAATGCTCGCTGAATGTCTTCTTTATACATACGCATACACCACCGCACAAGCGACCATTTTTTGCCAGTTTAACAGCAGGTGCAAAGCACATATCGAAGTCCGCCAACCAATGTGGTATTGTACTAAGGAAGGTTTCTGTGAGACACACAATGTTAAATGAACTTATATAGCTAATAAAGTTTGGATCGTGATATTTGCCCGTGAGTCCGTTTACATTCCATGATAGAATGCGCAAATTCACCTCCTCATTGACATAGGTGGATTGGTTGTCATTGCAAAGACTAGAATCCTCAGCATCCTCCTTATCATTTACACTGGTATCGCTGTTCAGAGTTTCGTGGTTAATAACACCCGAGCCATGGCCACGCCCCTATGGAAGTGCAATCCGTTCTGGCGTAGTGCGAGATCTAGGGCGTCGTGCTGTCAGTGTTCTTCGGGTTGTAGTGGATACACTTGGTTGTTTTCGGGTTGTACGGCGTGTATCCGGCTGGGTAACTAATTTCCCATGCTTGAAATATCCCCTGAGACCCGTACCTTCAAGCTCCTTGAGCTGCTGTCTTTGTCGGGCTGTTATGTCGCTGGAGATTCCATATCCTGGATTCTGTAATGCCGTTCTGGCTTTGAGTGCCTCAATTGTATCGTCAGTGTCCTTGAATTTGGCGATCAGTGGGCGTGGTCGATCGGAACCTGTGCGTTTAGACACGAGTCGATGAGCGCGACTAAAGTCCGACTTTTGCCACTTCTTTGTTTTGACGAATTCATTCATCAAGTTGACCGCCTTCTGTTTACACGTCACGTGATCCTCATCACTGCACTCAGGTACACCATAAATAATGCCGTGGTCACGTCGGCTAAATGCTTCGAGACTACCTGATGATTGAAATACTACCTGATAATTGAAATACTACCTTGTGGAACACCCTGATCCTGATTATAATGATCAGACAGGGTTGACCCCACTCTGACCACAACTGCCTGTCAGTTAAAAACTGTGATATAAAAAGATGCAAACGGCCTCTCAAACCAAAATCATGTAAATCCTTTAAAATTCCATGCTTCCAAGTAGCATGATATGCTTTTTCTAAATCAAAGAATGTAGATACTGCATGTTGTTTGGTATTAATAGCATTTTTGACGAAGGATTCTAAACGTACTAAATGATCAATAGTACTTCTATTCTTCCAAACACCACACTGAATATTTGTAATGAGGTTATTGGTCTTATTAGATCTAAGACAGTTCAAGTACAGAGGACAATACAATATAAAAGTGGGCCGTAGACTGACAACAACTGAAGGTAGATCTCCACACTAGAGAGCATGGGGACTTACATTACTTTTGCTACCCACATGAACCCTAGCTGGATTCACACCATCCCCTCAGCCACGGGCATTTATGCGGAGAATTAGCCATGCATTAAAATGACAAAAATACTACGACTTAAATTTACATCAAGTGTTGCGGGACTTACGTGAGTGAGTGAGTTAATATCTAACGTCACATCGGCAATATTTCAGCCATATCGTGACGAGAACATTCAACAGTGAAAACGACCATATGTACATTATGAAACCTGTCAACGAAGGACAGTAAAAGAACTAGAATATCACAATTGTCATTACGACTAGCGTGGAAAGGTAAAATTAATATTACTATCAGGACAGAACAATATAAAACAGGCTATAGATCTCCAACAAGCGAAGGTAGTATCACCATACTAGAAAACATGGGGACTTCAGTACCTTTGCTACCTGCATGGACCCCAGTTGGATTTACATAATCCATTCAGCAGCTGGAAAGTGTATGAAATGCTAGCCAAAATGAACATAACATGAATACTACGATTAAAAACCTGGTAGATTTAAATTTACATGAAATGTTTTGGGACTTACGTACCCTCCCAGCAGGACAATAATTTTACACTACTTCAAACCCCATTTGAGGGTACAGCCACTAACCATTTTAGTTAGCAATCTAAACTACCAATCATTAAAAGAGATCTATCTGCAGAAACATATTTCTCAGAATTCAACAATGAAATCAATTTCTTTGAAAAAACAATGATTAATGTTAAAAAGATCCTTGATAGTTTTGATATTGAAATATTTATCCTATGTGATGGAAAATGATGATGAAAAAACCGTGACTCACAACCGTGTATCACAAGGGATACAACAAATAGAGGATCCTCACCTTTTAAGAGGTATGCATGAGTATATTTTGTATGGCCAATACAACATCGTCGTAAAATAACCTCTTCAAATCTGGACTGACGGCCTAAGTAGGTGTAACCAATATACGGTTTTGTTTCATGTAATCTATTTATACCTACTTGAGTGTCCCACTTCTTCGGCATCAGATCACCGATGTAAGTTCTAATGCTAGCTTTCTAATCAGAGTATGGAATAAGAAGTGGTGTCACAGATTTGTTGAGTGCTGCGTTTGCAGCAAGATCGGCCTTTATGTTCCCAGAGATTCTTATGTGCCTGGGTAACCAACAAAAGACGATGTCGTATTGGCCAGTAGCAAGATCATTATGTAACTCAACAATTTATTTTAAAAGTGGATGTTTACAAGATAAGTTTTGAAGAGCCTGAAGACAAGAAAGAGAGTCGGAAAAGATTATATTATGTCTTTGAATATATTTGAGAACTGTTGGTATTGCGTTTGCTTCGGCTGTGAAAATAGAGCTGTTCTCCAATAATCTAGAAGGTATTGTTTTGGATCCAAGGATAGTGGCGCATCTGTAAATAAGGATTTGTATGCACTGTATTTACTTTTTAATTGATTATATTCTTGTTTATATTGTAATTCGGTAGTTTCTGATTTTTAAAACTTTGTCGTGTTAGGTCTACTTCTGGCCTAACCAACTGCCAAGGAAGAAAGAAAGAAGACGGGAAGGAGATATGTTCTCTTACCTGATGCCAGCAGCAGAAATATATTGTTGCATTCTTATCCCAAGAGGTGGAACAAGTGACGTTTTTTGTTATACAAATCCCCATAAACAGGATTAAAAACACAAGTATGAGCAGGATTGGATTCATTTGAATATAACTTTGTAAAAGTTTTAAAGGTGGCTCATCGGCTTCAACGTAGAGACTGTCAAGTGAAGATGTTCTGAAAGGTCAAAGACCGCAGACCTTGGTGATGCACAGAATCTAATAGCTTTACGGTTACTTTTGCAGGCCCCGCCATATACGATGGAGCCGTAATCAAATTTTGATCGGACCAGAGATCTATATAAATGAAGGAGGGTAGTTTGGTCCCCACCCATTTTGAATTAGACACAACTTTTAACAAATCGAGTGCCTTCAGGCATTTGGCTTTGAGGTACTTAATATGTGGCAGAAAGTTTAGATGCGAGTCAAGAAATTTAGCTTCCTCCACATTTTTGATGGGTGTGCAATTCAATGATACTTCGGGGTCTTCATGGGGTTTGTATTTCCTAGAAAAATGTATACAATTAGTTTTAGTTTTAGAAAATTTAAACTCGTTTTCCAGACACTATGTATGATTTTTGTTTAGTCATATCTGTAACTGTCTCTCAATAGTTCTCATATTTTTACCATGGCAAGAAATATCAAAATCATCCATTTAAAGTGTTATAATACATAGTGTTATAATGACAGACAACATGTTGACATGATTGCAAAGCGTAAAAAGCATCATAGCATTGTGGAATTAGTTACCAGGAGAAATGAGACTCTTCCTTAACGACAATGAATGTATTAGAAACAGAGCTAATTTAACATGGACATATTCGTCTTTTGATGATAGAATTCTTATAAGTTATTCTCTTGTAGGGTGACGCAGGTATTTCTGTGGAATGTACTCCTTTCGTAACTCGGTATAAGCGTCACATATAAAAAACAGATGATATTCATCCTCGATATCCGCTATACAGATCGGACAAAATCTTAGATGTTTGGCCAGTGACTTGTGACGGCCAGTATTGATCATTATATCTGTTAAGCCAAGTCTAAATCTAATAATTGTATTTCTAAGTTTCTTGCTTGTAATGTTTGTCAAATATGTCTCAGGTTCTATCAATGTTTTAAAGGATCTATATACATCAAATCTGGAACTTAAACTAAGGGTATTCATCCAATTCTGTCGAAACATATCCACGGCTCTTTGACGGAATTCGTTCATAAACAGCCGCTCGTTACTGACCCCTTGGAAAATCCACACATACCCGAATCCATACGAAAATAACAAATATCTTACATTTGATGCCCATGTAACATAACCAATATTATCTAGATACAGTAACATGTTATAAGCTTTTTTGGGTAGACGCTGTTCATGCATTTTCAGTATTTTGAACCAATATTTAATACAACGAAGATGAGAGTTGATGTATAATGGGTATCTTCCACATTCCCCATACACCATATAGTTTGGTGTTGTAATATTGACATTAAGGAACTTCTTACATGCTAGCAGATGTATTTTTTCAATCGGTTCGAAAGTCTGGAAGCCCCATATTTCTGCCCAATACAAAAGCATTGGTTGAATCTGTGCATCGAGAAGTTTAAAAAACATTTTTGGCGTTATTGGCGCTAATGGATAGAGTGATGACAGTAAATATACCAGAGCCTTTTTCGCTTTTACCGATAGGGCAACGGCAGTTTTACCCATGTTCAATGTATAATTAAAAGATATTCTATTTTCTATTTGCATTGAAATGCCGTTATAGTACCATTTCTCGCCACAAGCGACATGCCCTCCCCTTCTAAATACAACAATATTTGACTTGTCTAGATTGACATCCAATTTCCATACTTTCGAGTAGTTCTCCAAAATGTCTAGTTGGTTCTGTGGACCTACCACTGTGTCCGATACTAATACCACGTCGTCGGCAAACAGCAGCATTAAAATCTCCAACATATCAGGGTATAGTTGTTTCCCTTTATGGATTATTTCATTTTCTAATTCGCTAATGAAGAAGGAGAATAGAATAGGACTTAACAAACATCCTTGCTTCACACCCAGTGGGCACTCAAAATAGTCAGTGAGTCCCACATTCCTGCGCACACAAGCCTTTACGCTGGCATAAATACCTTGTAACATAAATAACATTTTCCCCTCTAATCCCACCCGCCTTAAACAAGACCACAATTTTTGTCGATTTACCGAGTCAAATGCTTTCCTGAAGTCGATAAATGCTACATACAATTTACGTTTTCTTCTTATTAAGTACTTCTGCACAATTGCATACAATGTGAAAATATGATCAGATGTGGAATAGCCTTTCCTGAAGCCAGCCTGTGTTTCAGGGATTTGGTCTCTAATATTTGCCCACATGTTTAGTCTTTTGTTGAGGATAGATGTAAACAATTTACCAATACTACTCGTCAAAGATATGCCTCTGTAATTATCAGGGATATTGATATCGCCCTTTTTGTGTAAAGGTACTATAATAGACTGTGCCCAGGATTTTGGAAAATATCTAGTCTTAAAAACACAGTTAAAACATTTATGCAAAAATGGCAATATTATGTTTTGGGAGGCTTTTAGCATCTCAACTAAAATCTTTTCCGGACCAGGAGATTTTCCGCTTTTGAGATTTTTTATAGCATCAACAATTTCGGTTTCTGTAATTTTTGAATCAAGTATTTCGGCATCAACTTCAGTATAACCTCTGGTCTCCGAATCAGCCTTTAAGTTAGATTCCAGAAAGCTAGCTGCATCATTACAATCAGAATCTTCAGAAAAATGTGAAAAGACGGAACGGAAGTGTGACACCCACAGGTCGGTTGTTAAAGAACAGGCCACATTATCTTTACTGTTTAGGGAACGGATCTCCCGCCAAAACTTACTAGAATGTTGGGTGAAACTGCTCAATTTTTTCCGTCGGAAATCTCTTTTTTTGCTCGTATATTTTCTGCATGATTCTTTATATTTATTTCTCAAAGAACAAAAAGTCTTTCTATCGTTGTCGTTTCGTGTAAGTCTAAATTTCCTAAGTGCCCTTCTCGCGTCACGTTTTGCGGACCTACACTCGTCGTTTAAAGGTTGGCGTCTTAAAATCTGGGATCTAGCTGCAGGTCTTTTCATGCATTTGGTTGCACCCAGTATATGGCTAGCGAATTGGTTAAGAGCACCATCTATATTAATATCTATATATTCGGTTAAACTATAGAAAAGGGTCTTAGCTTTATCCTTCAAGCAGGTTATAAAGTTGTCTGATAGAACACTGTTCCACTTGTACGTTTCCATGAGATTAAGTACAATACCTGGTTGTTTATCAGATGACAAATTAGGGGAGTAACAAAAAAGTTCCATAGGCTGGTGGTCAGATTCAATACGCTGTCCAACATTTAGCATAGCTATGATGTCAAAAAACTCAGTTGAAGAAATAAAATAGTCATTTACGCTACTTCCTAGTGCACTTGTGTAAGTAAATTCACCATTATCATTGCCAGGTGCTCTTCCATTAACAATGAAAAATCCATATGTGTAGCATATATTTAACAATTTTCGACCAAAAGCGTTTATCACATCATCACTGGATTTCCTCTCGCCGACAGAACGGGTGATCCCCAACAATAAAGGGAGAACCAATAATATCGTCAGCCTCGGCATCAGTCTCTTGTGTACAAGGATTATTCTCACTTGCTGTTCTAGCATTCATATCGCCACAAAGAAGAAATGCACAATTACTAAAGAAAGAAATATATTCAAATAGGAATTCCTCAATCTTATCAAGTGCACAGGAGAAATTAACTGTTTGATAATAGCTAGAACCCTTAGGAGGGATATACACATATGAGTATAATATCCTTGGTAAAGCCAAAGACATTTTTACTAAGCTTTATACAAACAAGGTTATCCACTCCCGTAGTAATTCTTTGAAAATGCTCGCTGAATGTCTTCTTTATACATACGCATACACCACCGCACAAGCGACCATTTTTTGCCAGTTTAACAGCAGGTGCAAAGCACATATCGAAGTCCGCCAACCAATGTGGTATTGTACTAAGGAAGGTTTCTGTGAGACACACAATGTTAAATGAACTTATATAGCTAATAAAGTTTGGATCGTGATATTTGCCCGTGAGTCCGTTTACATTCCATGATAGAATGCGCAAATTCACCTCCTCATTGACATAGGTGGATTGGTTGTCATTGCAAAGACTAGAATCCTCAGCATCCTCCTTATCATTTACACTGGTATCGCTGTTCAGAGTTTCGTGGTTAATAACACCCGAGCCATGGCCACGCCCCTATGGAAGTGCAATCCGTTCTGGCGTAGTGCGAGATCTAGGGCGTCGTGCTGTCAGTGTTCTTCGGGTTGTAGTGGATACACTTGGTTGTTTTCGGGTTGTACGGCGTGTATCCGGCTGGGTAACTAATTTCCCATGCTTGAAATATCCCCTGAGACCCGTACCTTCAAGCTCCTTGAGCTGCTGTCTTTGTCGGGCTGTTATGTCGCTGGAGATTCCATATCCTGGATTCTGTAATGCCGTTCTGGCTTTGAGTGCCTCAATTGTATCGTCAGTGTCCTTGAATTTGGCGATCAGTGGGCGTGGTCGATCGGAACCTGTGCGTTTAGACACGAGTCGATGAGCGCGACTAAAGTCCGACTTTTGCCACTTCTTTGTTTTGACGAATTCATTCATCAAGTTGACCGCCTTCTGTTTACACGTCACGTGATCCTCATCACTGCACTCAGGTACACCATAAATAATGCCGTGGTCACGTCGGCTAAATGCTTCGAGACTACCTGATGATTGAAATACTACCTGATAATTGAAATACTACCTTGTGGAACACCCTGATCCTGATTATAATGATCAGACAGGGTTGACCCCACTCTGACCACAACTGCCTGTCAGTTAAAAACTGTGATATAAAAAGATGCAAACGGCCTCTCAAACCAAAATCATGTAAATCCTTTAAAATTCCATGCTTCCAAGTAGCATGATATGCTTTTTCTAAATCAAAGAATGTAGATACTGCATGTTGTTTGGTATTAATAGCATTTTTGACGAAGGATTCTAAACGTACTAAATGATCAATAGTACTTCTATTCTTCCAAACACCACACTGAATATTTGTAATGAGGTTATTGGTCTTATTAGATCTAAGACAGTTCAAGTACAGAGGACAATACAATATAAAAGTGGGCCGTAGACTGACAACAACTGAAGGTAGATCTCCACACTAGAGAGCATGGGGACTTACATTACTTTTGCTACCCACATGAACCCTAGCTGGATTCACACCATCCCCTCAGCCACGGGCATTTATGCGGAGAATTAGCCATGCATTAAAATGACAAAAATACTACGACTTAAATTTACATCAAGTGTTGCGGGACTTACGTGAGTGAGTGAGTTAATATCTAACGTCACATCGGCAATATTTCAGCCATATCGTGACGAGAACATTCAACAGTGAAAACGACCATATGTACATTATGAAACCTGTCAACGAAGGACAGTAAAAGAACTAGAATATCACAATTGTCATTACGACTAGCGTGGAAAGGTAAAATTAATATTACTATCAGGACAGAACAATATAAAACAGGCTATAGATCTCCAACAAGCGAAGGTAGTATCACCATACTAGAAAACATGGGGACTTCAGTACCTTTGCTACCTGCATGGACCCCAGTTGGATTTACATAATCCATTCAGCAGCTGGAAAGTGTATGAAATGCTAGCCAAAATGAACATAACATGAATACTACGATTAAAAACCTGGTAGATTTAAATTTACATGAAATGTTTTGGGACTTACGTACCCTCCCAGCAGGACAATAATTTTACACTACTTCAAACCCCATTTGAGGGTACAGCCACTAACCATTTTAGTTAGCAATCTAAACTACCAATCATTAAAAGAGATCTATCTGCAGAAACATATTTCTCAGAATTCAACAATGAAATCAATTTCTTTGAAAAAACAATGATTAATGTTAAAAAGATCCTTGATAGTTTTGATATTGAAATATTTATCCTATGTGATGGAAAATGATGATGAAAAAACCGTGACTCACAACCGTGTATCACAAGGGATACAACAAATAGAGGATCCTCACCTTTTAAGAGGTATGCATGAGTATATTTTGTATGGCCAATACAACATCGTCGTAAAATAACCTCTTCAAATCTGGACTGACGGCCTAAGTAGGTGTAACCAATATACGGTTTTGTTTCATGTAATCTATTTATACCTACTTGAGTGTCCCACTTCTTCGGCATCAGATCACCGATGTAAGTTCTAATGCTAGCTTTCTAATCAGAGTATGGAATAAGAAGTGGTGTCACAGATTTGTTGAGTGCTGCGTTTGCAGCAAGATCGGCCTTTATGTTCCCAGAGATTCTTATGTGCCTGGGTAACCAACAAAAGACGATGTCGTATTGGCCAGTAGCAAGATCATTATGTAACTCAACAATTTATTTTAAAAGTGGATGTTTACAAGATAAGTTTTGAAGAGCCTGAAGACAAGAAAGAGAGTCGGAAAAGATTATATTATGTCTTTGAATATATTTGAGAACTGTTGGTATTGCGTTTGCTTCGGCTGTGAAAATAGAGCTGTTCTCCAATAATCTAGAAGGTATTGTTTTGGATCCAAGGATAGTGGCGCATCTGTAAATAAGGATTTGTATGCACTGTATTTACTTTTTAATTGATTATATTCTTGTTTATATTGTAATTCGGTAGTTTCTGATTTTTAAAACTTTGTCGTGTTAGGTCTACTTCTGGCCTAACCAACTGCCAAGGAAGAAAGAAAGAAGACGGGAAGGAGATATGTTCTCTTACCTGATGCCAGCAGCAGAAATATATTGTTGCATTCTTATCCCAAGAGGTGGAACAAGTGACGTTTTTTGTTATACAAATCCCCATAAAGAGGATTAAAAACACAAGTATGAGCAGGATTGGATTCATTTGAATATAACTTTGTAAAAGTTTTAAAGGTGGCTCATCGGCTTCAACGTAGAGACTGTCAAGTGAAGATGTTCTGAAAGGTCAAAGACCGCAGACCTTGGTGATGCACAGAATCTAATAGCTTTACGGTTACTTTTGCAGGCCCCGCCATATACGATGGAGCCGTAATCAAATTTTGATCGGACCAGAGATCTATATAAATGAAGGAGGGTAGTTTGGTCCCCACCCATTTTGAATTAGACACAACTTTTAACAAATCGAGTGCCTTCAGGCATTTGGCTTTGAGGTACTTAATATGTGGCAGAAAGTTTAGATGCGAGTCAAGAAATTTAGCTTCCTCCACATTTTTGATGGGTGTGCAATTCAGTGATACTTCGGGGTCTTCATGGGGTTTGTATTTCCTAGAAAAATGTATACAATTAGTTTTAGTTTTAGAAAATTTAAACTCGTTTTCCAGACACTATGTATGATTTTTGTTTAGTCATATCTGTAACTGTCTCTCAATAGTTCTCATATTTTTACCATGGCAAGAAATATCAAAATCATAGATTTAAAGTGTTATAATACATAGTGTTATAATGACAGACAACATGTTGACATGATTGCAAAGCGTAAAAAGCATCATAGCATTGTGGAATTAGTTACCAGGAGAAATGAGACTCTTCCTTAACGACAATGAATGTATTAGAAACAGAGCTAATTTAACATGGACATATTCGTCTTTTGATGATAGAATTCTTATAAGTGATTCTCTTGTAGGGTGACGCAGGTATTTCTGTGGAATGTACTCCTTTCGTAACTCGGTATAAGCGTCACATATAAAAAACAGATGATATTCATCCTCGATATCCGCTATACAGATCGGACAAAATCTTAGATGTTTGGCCAGTGACTTGTGACGGCCAGTATTGATCATTATATCTGTTAAGCCAAGTCTAAATCTAATAATTGTATTTCTAAGTTTCTTGCTTGTAATGTTTGTCAAATATGTCTCAGGTTCTATCAATGTTTTAAAGGATCTATATACATCAAATCTGGAACTTAAACTAAGGGTATTCATCCAATTCTGTCGAAACATATCCACGGCTCTTTGACGGAATTCGTTCATAAACAGCCGCTCGTTACTGACCCCTTGGAAAATCCACACATACCCGAATCCATACGAAAATAACAAATATCTTACATTTGATGCCCATGTAACATAACCAATATTATCTAGATACAGTAACATGTTATAAGCTTTTTTGGGTAGACGCTGTTCATGCATTTTCAGTATTTTGAACCAATATTTAATACAACGAAGATGAGAGTTGATGTATAATGGGTATCTTCCACATTCCCCATACACCATATAGTTTGGTGTTGTAATATTGACATTAAGGAACTTCTTACATGCTAGCAGATGTATTTTTTCAATCGGTTCGAAAGTCTGGAAGCCCCATATTTCTGCCCAATACAAAAGCATTGGTTGAATCTGTGCATCGAGAAGTTTAAAAAACATTTTTGGCGTTATTGGCGCTAATGGATAGAGTGATGACAGTAAATATACCAGAGCCTTTTTCGCTTTTACCGATAGGGCAACGGCAGTTTTACCCATGTTCAATGTATAATTAAAAGATATTCTATTTTCTATTTGCATTGAAATGCCGTTATAGTACCATTTCTCGCCACAAGCGACATGCCCTCCCCTTCTAAATACAACAATATTTGACTTGTCTAGATTGACATCCAATTTCCATACTTTCGAGTAGTTCTCCAAAATGTCTAGTTGGTTCTGTGGACCTACCACTGTGTCCGATACTAATACCACGTCGTCGGCAAACAGCAGCATTAAAATCTCCAACATATCAGGGTATAGTTGTTTCCCTTTATGGATTATTTCATTTTCTAATTCGCTAATGAAGAAGGAGAATAGAATAGGACTTAACAAACATCCTTGCTTCACACCCAGTGGGCACTCAAAATAGTCAGTGAGTCCCACATTCCTGCGCACACAAGCCTTTACGCTGGCATAAATACCTTGTAACATAAATAACATTTTCCCCTCTAATCCCACCCGCCTTAAACAAGACCACAATTTTTGTCGATTTACCGAGTCAAATGCTTTCCTGAAGTCGATAAATGCTACATACAATTTACGTTTTCTTCTTATTAAGTACTTCTGCACAATTGCATACAATGTGAAAATATGATCAGATGTGGAATAGCCTTTCCTGAAGCCAGCCTGTGTTT
This sequence comes from Haliotis asinina, assembly GCF_037392515.1. Lineage (NCBI taxonomy): Eukaryota > Metazoa > Mollusca > Gastropoda > Lepetellida > Haliotidae > Haliotis > Haliotis asinina. Next base: position 33,973,610 of record NC_090281.1, on the reverse strand, counting down.
CAGGGATTTGGTCTCTAATATTTGCCCACATGTTTAGTCTTTTGTTGAGGATAGATGTAAACAATTTACCAATACTACTCGTCAAAGATATGCCTCTGTAATTATCAGGGATATTGATATCGCCCTTTTTGTGTAAAGGTACTATAATAGACTGTGCCCAGGATTTTGGAAAATATCTAGTCTTAAAAACACAGTTAAAACATTTATGCAAAAATGGCAATATTATGTTTTGGGAGGCTTTTAGCATCTCAACTAAAATCTTTTCCGGACCAGGAGATTTTCCGCTTTTGAGATTTTTTATAGCATCAACAATTTCGGTTTCTGTAATTTTTGAATCAAGTATTTCGGCATCAACTTCAGTATAACCTCTGGTCTCCGAATCAGCCTTTAAGTTAGATTCCAGAAAGCTAGCTGCATCATTACAATCAGAATCTTCAGAAAAATGTGAAAAGACGGAACGGAAGTGTGACACCCACAGGTCGGTTGTTAAAGAACAGGCCACATTATCTTTACTGTTTAGGGAACGGATCTCCCGCCAAAACTTACTAGAATGTTGGGTGAAACTGCTCAATTTTTTCCGTCGGAAATCTCTTTTTTTGCTCGTATATTTTCTGCATGATTCTTTATATTTATTTCTCAAAGAACAAAAAGTCTTTCTATCGTTGTCGTTTCGTGTAAGTCTAAATTTCCTAAGTGCCCTTCTCGCGTCACCTTTAGCGGACCTACACTCGTCGTTTAAAGGTTGGCGTCTTAAAATCTGGGATCTAGCTGCAAGTCTTTTCATGCATTTGGTTGCACCCAGTATATGGCTAGCGAATTGGTTAAGAGCACCATCTATATTAATATCTATATATTCGGTTAAACTATAGAAAAAGGTCTTAGCTTTATCCTTCAAGCAGGTTATAAAGTTGTCTGATAGAACACTGTTCCACTTGTACGTTTCCATGAGATTAAGTACAATACCTGGTTGTTTATCAGATGACAAATTAGGGGAGTAACAAAAAAGTTCCATAGGCTGGTGGTCAGATTCAATACGCTGTCCAACATTTAGCATAGCTATGATGTCAAAAAACTCAGTTGAAGAAATAAAATAGTCATTTACGCTACTTCCTAGTGCACTTGTGTAAGTAAATTCACCATTATCATTGCCAGGTGCTCTTCCATTAACAATGAAAAATCTATGTGTGTAGCATATATTTAACAATTTTCGACCAAAAGCGTTTATCACATCATCACTGGATTTCCTCTCGCCGACAGAACGGTGATCCCCAACAATAAAGGGAGAACCAATAATATCGTCAGCCTCGGCATCAGTCTCTTGTGTACAAGGATTATTCTCACTTGCTGTTCTAGCATTCATATCGCCACAAAGAAGAAATGCACAATTACTAAAGAAAGAAATATATTCAAATAGGAATTCCTCAATCTTATCAAGTGCACAGGAGACATTAACTGTTTGATAATAGCTAGAACCCTTAGGAGGGATATACACATATGAGTATAATATCCTTGGTAAAGCCAAAGACATTTTTACTAAGCTTTATACAAACAAGGTTATCCACTCCCGTAGTAATTCTTTGAAAATGCTCGCTGAATGTCTTCTTTATACATACGCATACACCACCGCACAAGCGACCATTTTTTGCCAGTTTAACAGCAGGTGCAAAGCACATATCGAAGTCCGCCAACCAATGTGGTATTGTACTAAGGAAGGTTTCTGTGAGACACACAATGTTAAATGAACTTATATAGCTAATAAAGTTTGGATCGTGATATTTGCCCGTGAGTCCGTTTACATTCCATGATAGAATGCGCAAATTCACCTCCTCATTGACATACGTGGATTGGTTGTCATTGCAAAGACTAGAATCCTCAGCATCCTCCTTATCATTTACACTGGTATCGCTGTTCAGAGTTTCGTGGTTAATAACACCCGAGCCATGGCCACGCCCCTATGGAAGTGCAATCCGTTCTGGCGTAGTGCGAGATCTAGGGCGTCGTGCTGTCAGTGTTCTTCGGGTTGTAGTGGATACACTTGGTTGTTTTCGGGTTGTACGGCGTGTATCCGGCTGGGTAACTAATTTCCCATGCTTGAAATATCCCCTGAGACCCGTACCTTCAAGCTCCTTGAGCTGCTGTCTTTGTCGGGCTGTTAGGTCGCTGGAGATTCCATATCCTGGATTCTGTAATGCCGTTCTGGCTTTGAGTGCCTCAATTTTATCGTCAGTGTCCTTGAATTTGGCGATCAGTGGGCGTGGTCGATCGGAACCTGTGCGTTTAGACACGAGTCGATGAGCGCGACTAAAGTCCGACTTTTGCCACTTCTTTGTTTTGACGAATTCATTCATCAAGTTGACCGCCTTCTGTTTACACGTCACGTGATCCTCATCACTGCACTCAGGTACACCATAAATAATGCCGTGGTCACGTCGGCTAAATGCTTCGAGACTACCTGATGATTGAAATACTACCTGATGATTGAAATACTACCTTGTGGAACATCCTGATCCTGATTATAATGATCAGACAGGGTTGACCCCACTCTGACCACAACTGCCTGTCAGTTAAAAACTGTGATATAAAAAGATGCAAACGGCCTCTCAAACCAAAATCATGTAAATCCTTTAAAATTCCATGCTTCCAAGTAGCATGATATGCTTTTTCTAAATCAAAGAATGTAGATACTGCATGTTGTTTGGTATTAATAGCATTTTTGACGAAGGATTCTAAACGTACTAAATGATCAATAGTACTTCTATTCTTCCAAACACCACACTGAATATTTGTAATGAGGTTATTGGTCTCCAGGTATCAAATTAATCTGTTATTTACCATTCGTTCCATGGTTTTACAGACGCAGCTAGTTAATGAAATCGGTCTGTATTTTGATGGATCCGTGTGATCCCGGTCAAGTTTAGCCAGGATAATTGCATTACGAAATGAAGGAGGAAAAGTTCCAGGCGTCCATATTTGTCAAATATATCGAAAAGCGTCTCCAGGCATGATTCAGGCAAATGTTTCAGTAGCTGATAAGGAATAGTGTCATCACCCGCTGAAGTATCGTGGGCTTGGCTCAGAGCAGTGTGGAGCTCATGTATTGAAAATACTTCATTATAGTCTTCACCATTTTTGGAATCAAAATTAACTTTTATCTTTTCCTGTTGTTTCTGCTATCTCTGAAATTCAGGGACATAATTCTGGAAGAATATTTGGCAAGAGTTTTGCAAATTCTGTTTCCAATGTCGGATTTGTTAGTCACTAATTTGTCACCATCTTTGAGATGGTGAACAGGAGATTTTGAGTCTTTGCCTTTTACTCGCTGAACAATGTTCCACACTTTAGACATGGGCGTGCGTGAATTAATTTTTGATACATAATTTTTCCAAGATTGGCGTTTGTTTTGCTTGTACGTACGTCGTGCTTTGGCACTAGTAATTTTAACATTGATAAAGTTATGAACAGTAGGATGGCTCCGAAAATATTTTTCTGCTTTCTTCCTACGTTTTCTTGCTTGTTTGCATTCGTCAGTAAATCATGGTTTACGAATATGAGGAGTTGCAGAGGACTTAGGAATTGCTTGACCAGCAATTTCATTCAGTTGTGTTAAAAAAACTGGATGGGACCTGCTACATTTTTGGAGTGGACTGGTGTTAATTTTTCAACACATAATTGTTTATACAAAGGCCAGTTTGCCTTCATAAAATTCCAACGTGATAAAGGAGGGTTATCATCTGGTCGTATAGCTTTCAGGAGAGTAGGGAAGTGATCGCTGCCACAAAGGTCATCATGAACAGACCCTTCAAAGTCATTGTAAATGCTTCACTCTGTAAGAGCTAGATCAAGTGAAGAATATGATCCAGTGGCTGGATGGAAATAAGTGTTGCAATCATCATTAAAAACACATAAATTATTATCAGAAATAAAATCCTCAATAACTTCCCCTTTATTGTTGGTATTTGTACTGCCCATAGAGGGTTGTACCCAATGAGATCTCCCATGATGATGCAGGGCTTTGGTAGTTGATCATACAAACTTTGAAGGCCAGATTGTCGAAGAGCTGGTGAAACAGGTACATATAAAGAGCACAAAGTGAGAGCAATGTGCAAGGTAAGTCGGACTGCAACAGCTTGAAGAGGAGTATTCAGCTGAATAGCACTGTGAATAATGTCATGTCTGACCAAGATACTAGATCCTCTAGTTGCTCTGTACCCTTCAGGAGAAAATGAAAGGTAGCCAGAAGATATGTCTCATGGAGACATATTGCTGCCGGCTTAAAATCCAGTATTAACAAAAGAATCTCATTATAATTTTCTCTAAGTCCTGTGCAGTTCAACTGGATCAAGTTCGGCGACTGAATCACGGTGGTTCATTAGGCAATAGGCGATCGCTCTCGTAAACGGGAGGAAGAGAGATCCCTCCTGTTATCCTTTGTAGAAGGAGTAACCTCTATATCCAAAGGATCACAATTGTTATGCACAGGTACCTAGGGGACCTGGTCTTTTGCTGTTTTTTTAAATCTTTTCTTGTCTTTCTGTGACATATGAGTAGTGCCTGGTTTCTTAGTTGTTACCTCAGACTGACTGTCTCATCAACAAGTTCATTTTGAGTTTGAGTCTGTGTTTCGGATTTTTTTTTGTAGTAGATTCAGTAAGGGTGCTCATGTTGACGGGTTGATCTGACCTAATCCATGTCATTTCTGTCTGGCACATGATTGATGCAGTTGCGACAGAGCGTGCTTCAGCAGCTGCATATGTGACGCTTGAAGAAGGTGTCAACTGGTTGGGTATTGTTCTGGCATTTGATCTTCATAATCTGAGCTTGTCTTTGCCACTGAGGACACAACTTTGAGGAGGACATATGTTTGTCACAACAATCATTTTCACAGTCTGATCCATCATGAGTGAGCTCTGTCCCGGACAATGCCACGGCAAGAGTTCAATGTCCTGTGCACAGACACAGCAACCTCAACATTGGCAAATTTAGTAACTGACAATAGATTCAAAGACGGCTGTCTCCGTGCACATTCAACAAGAATGGAACCACCATGCAGACGAGAAAAATTCTTAACTTCACCACAAATTCCTTGAATTTCTTTGGATATGGCAAATGGATTCAATTTAATTGGTTTATGGTCAGACGCATCAATAACTAGGAATCGAGACAATGGGTCTGTGTATGAACCATGTTCATGTGTATGATAAAAATCCAGCCGTCTCTTTTTTTCATTTCGAATTAAACCAGAAGTGTGTATCAGTATCCCCACTCCCCACTCCCCACCCGCCACCGAGTGTCAACAAGGACAGTGTTAAAGTGCACCGGATATCCAGATGCAAACACCAGGGATACGGGAATGCTATACTCCAGTAAATATGACTTGAACAGCCATCTTTGTCTAATAAATTAATTGCTCGGCTGGCTCTGCTCATAACAAATATTCATAGACATACCTTCATAGACCGCCTTCTGGCATAGGACTCTACACATACAATATATCGATGATTTGGAAATGAGAAGTCGAAATGGCCCAGACCCAAATAGTGAGTGAGTGTGCAAAAAATATTATCTGTGCACAGGGCATGGCGTGACCAGCCGATTGATAGAACCAGGCCAGTTCTACCACTCGTCTAGGTGAAGTCAGGGCCAAAGTGGTGTGTTGAGCAACAGGAACACGGTTTCAAGCTCCCACCAGGATCCCTTCCTCCACCGACACAGGTGTGCAACCCACGGTCAACAGGTAGCCCAATTTGGTCGCCTCATACGACCAGCACTGGGTTGCTGTGGACACATTCTGTCCCGGGTCCATACGGGTCCATACGGAATCCATCTGTAAATAAGGATTTATAATTGCTATATTTATGTTTTAGTTGATTATATTCTTGTTTATATTGTAATTCACTGGTTTCTGATTTTTAAAATGTGGTCAATGTTAGGTCCACCTGGGGCCTGACCAACTGCTAAGGAGGAGAAGAAAGAAGACTGGATGGAGCTATGTTTTCCAGCTCAATGCCGGCAGCAGAAAGAAATGGTTTAATTCTATGTTTTAGAGGCGGGGCAAGAGAACACTTTTTGTTGTATAAATCCTCATAAAGGGGATTGAAACCACAGTTATAGGCAGGGTTAGATTCATTACAGTATAAGTTAGTAATGTACTGTAAAGCTAACTTTATACGGTGCTGCTCAAGATATGGTTCATCAGCCTCAACGTAGAGACTGTCAATAGGTGAAGTTCTGAAAGACCAAAGACAAAGTCTTAAACCTTGGTGATGGGCAGAAGAAGTTTAAGGTTGGTTTTGCAGGCTCCACCATATACGATGGAGCCGTAATGAAGTTTAGATCGTACCAGGGATCTATATAAGTGAAGAAGGGTACTTTGATCCCCTCCCCATTTTGAATTAGAAACAACCTTTAATAAATCGAGTGCCTTCAGGCATTTGGCTTTAATGGATTTAACATGCGGCTCGAAAATAAGTCCCAAGAATTTGGCCTCCTGACCACTTTGATTGGGGTACCACTTTAGAAATAGTTTTGGGTCTTTATGGGGCTTATATTTGCTACAACAATATATACAATTAGTTTTAAAGGCGTTTTCAAGACACCATGTATTTATTTTGTTTAAACTGCAGTTGTCTTTCAATAGTGTGCATATTTTACCACGACAGGAAATATTAAAATCATTCACAAATAACGATTCATCAATTGAATCATTTAAAACCTTGGATAAACTGTTGATCTTAATACTAAATAAAGTGACGGAAAAGCAGTACCTTGAGGGACACCCTGATCCTGATTGTAATGATCAGACAGGGTTGAACCCACTCGGACTTGAAATTGCCTGTCTTAAACTCTGATGTTTAAAAAGACGCAAACGGTCTCTCATCTAAAAAACATGTAAATCCTTCAAAATATCATATCAAGATCAAAGAAAATTGATACAGCATGTTGTTTATTAATTAATTGGAATTAAACCATGTCTATAACTGTGTGTTTAATCCCCTTCATGAAGATTTATGCAATAAGAAATCTTCTCTTGTTCCGCCTCTAGGGCACCGAATTAAACCACTTATTTCTGCTGCCGGCATTGAGCTGGAAAATATAGCTCCTTCCCGTCTTCTGTCTTATCCCCTTGGCAGTTGGTTAGGTCACAAGCTGACCTAACATTAACAGCATTTCAAAATCGAAAATTAATGAATTACAATATAAACAAGAATATAATCAATTAAAAACTAAATATAGCAATTACAAATCCTTATATACAGATGGGTCAAAGGACGGTGGCACGGTGGTACAGTAGCTTGTGCCACTGTTATTGGATTCTGGACAATGCATATATGTCTACTACAATAACAGATAACAGCTATATTTTAACTGCAGAAGCTAACGCCATATTAACGACTCTTAAATATATTCAAAGACATTCCCTTTCTTACCTTCAGGCTATTAAGAATAGCTCTTGTAAACATCCACTTTTAATAGAAATTATTGAATTATATAATGATCTTACTGGCCAATACGACATCGTCTTCTGTTGGTTACCCAGTCACGTAGGCATTTCTGGCAACACAATGGCTGACCCTGCTGCCAAGGCATCATTGAACAAATCTGTGACACCACTTCTTATTCCATACTCTGAGTATAAAGCTAACATTAGATCTTATATATGCGATCTGATGCAGAAGAAGAGGGACGCCCAGGTAGGCATCAATAAATTACATTATCAGAATTGAAGTTAATAGTTTTCTTCTCTTGTTGATTTTGATATTGCTGAAATTTAAGTATATAATTAGAAGAGGCAGAATGTTTATTCGCAATATCTGATTTCTCAGTAAGAAATTGTGACACCGCTTCTTATTCCATTCACTGATTATAAAGCTACCATTGGATCTTATGTCCGTGATATGATGCAGAAGTGGGACACCCAGGTAGGTACCAATAAATTACATGCAATAAAACCCTATATCAGTTATGCCTACTTGGGTTGTCAGTCCAGATTTGAAGATGTCATTATCAGACGATGTCGTGTTGTAATACGACTTATACTCATGACTACCTTTTGAAAGCTGAGCACCGTCCGTTTTGTATCCCTTGTGATGAGAGAGTCACGGTCAAGCATATCTTGCTTGACTGTGTTGAATTCTCCATCACAAGGGATAAATATTTCAATGTTAAAACTATCAAGGATCTTTTTAACACCGTTAGTTCTCATTTAATTATTGTGTGTTTTGTTTAAGAAATTGATTTCATAGTTGAATTTTGAGAAATATGTTGCTGTAGATAGATCAGTGATTGGTAGTTAAGATTATTAACCAGAATTGTTAGTGGCTGTACTCTCAAAGGGGGCTGTAGCATTGTAAAATTATCTCCTCCTGGGAGGGTACGTAAGTCCCAAACATTCGATGTAAATTTAGTACGGCCAAGCTTTTAATCGTAGTATCTTTGTTGTTTTAATAATGGCTAATTTTCAGTATAACCGCCAATGGCTGAAGGAATGGTGTTAATCCAGCTAGGGTCCATGCAGGTAGCAAAGGTACTGTAAGTCCCCATGGACCCTTTTATGGTGATCTACCTTCGGTTGTTGGCGGTCTCTAGCCCATGTTTTATATCGTATTGTCCTCTGTAAAGTCCCAAAACATGTTATTTTAATTTTGGCTAGCATTCCATACACTCTCCAGCGGCTGAGGGGATGATGTAAATCCAAATGGGGTCCTTGCAGGTAGCAATGGTACTGAATTAACCCATGGTCCTTAGTATGGTGATTTACCTCGTTAGCCTGTTTTTATATTGTTTTTTGTCCAGATAGTGATATTAATGTTAGCTTTCCACGCCAGTTTATTGATAATTGTGATATTCTAGTACTGTCCTTCGTTGGCAGGTTTTATAATGTACATATGGTCGTTTTCATTGTTGAATGTTCTCGTCACGATAAGGCTGAAATATTGCCGGTATGACGTTAAATATTAACTCACTCACTCACTGATTTCGTCACTATATAGCTGAACACCTGAAGGCATGGCATAACTTCAGCTAGGGCCCGTGCATGAAGCAAATGTACTGTAAGTTCCCATGGTGCCTAGTATGGTGATCTACCTTCAGTTGTTGGCAACTGACAGCCTGTTTTCACATTGGCATGCTGTTTCTAGTTAGAAAATGTTTAGCTTCATGGCTAGTTGGCTAGTTTTAAATGGATATCTGTGATATACTAGTTGTTTTACAGTTCTTCGTCAACAAGATTTTCATTTCTTGATTTTTCACATCACGTAGAATATGTTTTATTTTAAAGTATTGACAAAATCGCCAGTGGCTGCAGGAGTGAGGTAAACCCAGCTAGTGCCCATGCAGGTAGCAATGGTATTGCCCCAATGCCCCAAGTGTGGCGATAAACCTTCTGTTGTTGGTGCTCTATAGCCTGTTTTCTATATTGTACTGTTGTCTCTAGTGATGTATTTTATGGCAGGGTACTAGGTTTCAATGAACACCTGTGATAGTCTACTGGTATAGTATTTATTGTACTGGTATAGTATTTAGTGTCCTTTGATGACAGGTTTCTACATTCTAAATTTATTAATTGAAATACTGATATAAATTAAATTGTTCTCACCATGGCATGGCTGCAATATAGCGCATGTGACGCTAAATATTAACTCACTCACTCCAAGCATACTTTGTGTCAAAAGGATTGATAGAGTCATTCTTCATAGGGCCATTCTTGAAGGGCTGCGCCCCCTTAAAACTTCTATCCTCGTGTGAACCTCAGAATCACGTTGCTGGTCGTAAAATCTGCCGGTGGTGCACCTGAGGAAGTATGTAACCAGGAATTGGAACCTCACCTTACTCCACGTGAACCTGACCCTAATTCTGTTGAGAGCGAACATAGGTTTTATGGTGATCGAGACTCAACAGACGTACTAACATTAAATTTCATACATTCCAGACTTGAAAGACAAGTGGACCACATCTAAGATGGGACAACATTCCATTGTTGTATCGATGACTTGGAGCCCCATGTTTTCAAATGATTTTTATGCCCTAAGTATGGAGTGGTTACATTTATATATTGATGTTTACACGCTCAAAGGTAATTCGTTAGAGATGCAGTCATCGACGGAGAGGCTTAAAGTTGCCTTTGGCTGGGGTACTATGAGAACAATAGACACAGGATCATGTCTAACAAACGATAGCATGACTTGCATATATGTACTGTTCAGTGACTTTGACATCCTCTATTTTGAGATGTACTGGGAAGTCAGGAGTTCACGTCGCCTGGTGTTGGACAGGAGAGGAAAGATACCGTATGTATAGCGCAGTATGACTTAAATGTAATAGTGTTAGTTGGTATCGGTGAAGACACAATGTAACTAACCCCAACGATTTATATACATCCCCTCTTTAGGCCCATCAGACAGAATTTATAACTACTTACAAATGGTCATTTCTGCCGTACATTGTGATATTTAGCTGTGGTCATAAAACTGACGTCTTGAAGCAGATGCTCAGATAAAACGTTGTGTCAAAGAGAAATCTCCAATACATACCAGGCACAGATAATGGGTTTAACAATGTGAATTACTTCACATTTCCCTCATACCTCCCTGAAATAATATGGAATGACCGTGATTAGTCTGTGTGAACTTACATTCATTTCTTATAATCGCCAGTATTGTGTTGAATATTCCATCACAATGGATACCTATTTGGAATCTCGCAGCATGAAGAAACGTTTAACTAATATCAGTTCTCATTTAATTATTGCCTTTTTCAAAGAATTGGAATTGTAAGTAGATATTTGTATTATTGGTAGTCTAGATTAGTGAGTGAGATTGTTAGTGGCTGTACCCTCAAAGGAGGTTGAATCATTGTAAAATTATTGTCCTCCTGAAAGAGTACATAAAGTTCGAAAACACTGAATGTAAATTTAAGTGTACCTAGTTTTTAATTGTAGTATTCTTGTTATTTTAATTTTGGCTAGCATTTCGTACACTTGCCAACGGCTGAAGGGATATAAATCCAACTAGGGTTCATGCAGGTAGCAAAGGTACTGTAAGTCCCAATGGTCCCTAGTACGGTGATCTATCTGCGGTTGTTGGCGATCTATAGCCCATGTTATAAAATTGTATTGTCTGCTTTAATTACTAGGATGTTTAACTTTTCCATGCTGATTCATACCCATATCTGTGATACCCTAGTATCTGTCCATCGTGACAGGTTTCATTCTTCAAAATGTGTTCATTTTGTTCATATAAATTGTTTTCGTCACGACATAGCTGAAATATTGTCGATGTGACATTAAACTGTGCTCACTCACTCACTCACTACAATCGCCAGCGACCGAAGGGATAGTGTATATCCCACTAGGGTCCATGCAGGTACCAAAGGTAATGCAGGTCCCCATGTTCCCTAGTGTGGTGATCTACCTTCAGTTGTAGGCAATCTATAGCCTATCTTCACGTTGTGTTGTCCCCTGCAGTGAAAATGTTTTAGATGTAATTACTAGTTGTACATGTATATGTGTGATATTGTAGCTATTTTAGTGTCCTTCGTTGACGAAAGCGTTTAATCTATCTTTAGTTATTGTTAATGTGTACATGTTGTTTTAGTCGTGATATGGATGAAATATTGTCAGAGTAACTTTACATTCTAACTCACTCACTTGTCATACAAGGAAGGGACAGAGTTTCGCTGTACGTGTCATACAAAGTAACGAACTAAGACTAAAATGCTACCTTTAGTTTTCACAACTTTTCATACAACTGACCTATACCACTTACATTTGTTTTTGGTTTACAGAAGTACTGCTCACGTACCTGCAAACTGCTTACTTGCATTTGCTGGAAAGTTTCAACTGGCCCTATATCAACGCGAGAGTTCAGCAACAAAAAGGTACAGCATTCATGTTGGTGAAGGTGTATTTTCGTTGAATGAGAAACACTTTTCCGTGGTAGCAGTGACGAAATCAGTTAAGCATATTAAATGGAATCCTGATGGGACATTTGCTTTCGCCATGTCTGATACGACCATGTACTTATTGAATGATGAAGAGCAAGTGCTTTTTGAAGTAAAGTATAAGTGGAAGACGTGTACGTTAGCATTTGTGTTCACCAACTCATCCATATTGGTTGTTCAGCTTATTGGAACTTCCACTGCTTTCCTTCATCTTCTCGTATTCTAATTGTTCTTTGTCCACTCCATCGTAAATGACTTTGGTCCTTGGTGCAGTGACCATGCCACTATTGCTGGAGATGTCTAGTCCTCAAAATGTTATGGATGTCAACTTCTTTATTATTTTCACGACGTTTCTTGGCTATTCCTTGCCCCGTCGTCAGGTGGATGCTAACTAACATTGAAACAAGATATATGTACTAGTAATGTTCATGATGATTTTAGACAGGTGAAAAGAGAATTGAAATATACAAAAGCTGGTATGGTGTTGTGCCTCAATTCATGATGGAAGGAAGCATATGAAGCCTCATGTGAAAAAAGCATAAGCTATGTTTGAGATGACCCCCAAGTGCACAAGCATTTCATGCCAGATCTGTTGATAGCCTTTTTGTGAACATGCTTTTTCAGGATATCCTATCATGTATCCCACTGTACGACCAGTTAAGGCGATGTGGGTTATTTCGACATGCCCTATTTACAATTTCCTTTTCTATTTCCCACAGTACTTAGCAGGCACATTTTGATTTTTTACCCAGACACTCACTCTGGTTGTAACATGCAAGTGATGGCAGATCCTCGTTGTGCTGCTTCTTGCTCATTGTGCCAGGTGTCAGTGTCCCACATTGTCGATCCGTCACTTGGTTTTCATAAATGTGTATATGTGTTGCTGAATCTGTTACACTTTAAGTGACAGAAATGTAAGTAACAATAAAAGGGAAAAGATGTACAGTGGTGGTGACTGGCTCATATTTTGGCGGGGCATTTATATGGATTTCAAGCAATATACTTACAAATTCAACATACTACCATCCTGACGATTACTGATCGTTGTTCTGGGGATGATGAACGATGTGTTCTAACCGCATAATATGGTTCTAACTAATATATAATTAGTTGTAAGGAAGGATTGTATTTACGCCATAGATTTCAAAGGTTTGTCAATTTGAACTAAATATCGACAGTTGTATGTCCCTTGATGATGGCCGCAGAATAAACTTCCTGTACCCAAAGGTGGATTAGTGGTGTCATTGTCTATGTTTCCATTCAAGTGGCAGACACCACACAATGTATTCATGTATCGCAAAATGAAACACTACAGGCTCTGGCTGGTTGTGTATTGCTTACCTTATGAAGCCCTGTGCCACGTCACTGTGAATCCCCCTCGCTGACTGAATCCCGTCGCTGATTGAATCCCCTCGCTGACTGCTGCTCTTGCTGTGGCAAGGCTATGAAAAGAAAGTTTGCAATCATACAAACAATCATGATTGCAAATAACCTCTGATTGTTTAATTATGTCATAAACATCCAAGTGGAAAGATCAAGAATACGTTTTACGCCACACGCAATAATCCAGCTATATGGAGGCGCCCAAAAATTGAAAACCACATTATTGTTGTCCTAGTCTATTTATTTCACTTTCAAGATTTGGTCACAACCCCTCATCCACACATGCTTTAACCTAAAAGGGGGTTTGACCATTGTAAAATTATTATTAAGAGGAGTGAGTGAGTGAGTTAATATTTAACGTCACATCGGCAATATTTCAGCCATATCGTGACGGGAACAAAACATTGAAATGGAATACATGTGTATTATAAAAACCATGTCGACAAAGGACAGTAAAACAACTACAGTATCACAATTTGTAGCATGACAAGTTAAAACTAATATCAATATTTAGACAATACAATATAAAAACAGGCTAGAGTTCGCCAACAACAGACGGTAGATCACCATCACCATTTGCTTTCTGCATCGACCCTAGGTTGGATTTACATCATCCCTTCAGCTATTAGCAATTTAGACAAATCTAGCCATAAAGTAAAAACACTTCTTCTACGATTAAAAAGCTGGAAAACTTCAATTTAATTCAAATGTTTTTGGTAGTTTATTGGCAATGTCAGATCTATTATCACCATCCTTCAGATGGTGAACAGTAGACTTAGAACCTTTGCCCTTTATTCTTTGAATCATGTTCCACACCTTTGACATAGGTGTGCATGAATTTATTTTAGAAACATAATTTCGCCATGACTGACGCTTATTTTGGTTCAAAGCACGTCTAGCTTTGGCATTTAAGATCTTAAATTTATCTAAATTATGTACTGTAGGATGTTTGCGAAAATACTTTTCAGCTTTCTTCCTACACTTTCTGGCCTGTTTACATTCATTATTGAACCATGGCTTACGAATCTGTGGAACTGCAGAGGACTTAGGTATAGTTGGGACGAAGGAGGTATATATAAACTGCACAGAGTCAATGTTCTGTGCAGAGTATGCCTAATAGCTACGGTTTGGAAAATTGTATTAAGTGGGACAGGACTATGTATAGCACCCTGCTGCACCAAAATGGAAGCACCTCCTGTTCTTTTGTCTCCGGGAGGAGAGAAGGAATGGTAATCACTATGGTGATCACTGTATTAAAATTATCAGTATCTTTCAGATATGTCCCTTGAAGACATATTGCTGACGGTTGGAAATCTTGAAATAATAACTGCAAGTTGGTCCTCTGCAATTCCATTGCATTATGGTAGACAATTTATTCCTGGTGCCTCAATAGGAGACCTTTCTCTAGGGTGCGAGGATGATAAGTTCCTCTTTCTGTCCTGAGAGGACGGTGTGACCTCCATGTCAAGAGGTCCAAATTGGTTCTCTAGAGGAACCTGTAAAGGTAAAGGAACCGTAGGAGGTTTGATTTTCTTTCCTTTCTTCTTCTTAGATTTTTCTGTTTCTGATGTGTTTTCTGTCTGAATTCAGTTTGAGATCAAGATGAAGAGTGAGTAACCACTGGAGAAGGTGGAATAGCTGAAGCTGAGAGGGTAGGCTGCTTTGATTTTAACCAAGTCAAATCAGTTTGACATGAAAGACGTTGCAACAGAACGACTAGCTGCATTGGCATAGGTGGCGTTTGACAGAATAGTAGTTTCATTTGTTAAGAGTTTTTTTTTTTTGCCTCAAGGTACGAAATATGTTTTTCACATTTTAGTTTCATATATTTTATTCCCTTTGATGAAGCATCATGTGGTCCTTCACAGTTTGCGCATTTATAGTCATTCTGGCAGCCTGTACTCTCACCACAACGGTGACACACAACGGTTTTACGACATGACTATGACCCGTGTCCAAAATGTTGACATTTGTAACACCGGAGTGGATTGGGTACATATACATCCACTCCAATGTTAAAATAACCTGCTTTAATTGATTGCGGGAGAGATGGACGAGCAAACGTCAATGAAGTGAAGTAAGGGTCGAAGGGGTGTGTTGAGCAAAGGGAACACGGTTAGAGGCTCCCAGACTCCCGTCCTCCACCGACACAGGGTCGCAACCCACGGCAAACGGGTTGGTGGACCAAATATCCCCACCGGTCCACAACGGGGGTGTCGGCGAGCTGTTGGCGTTACCCAGCACCCACCACGAGGAGGTGGCTCGCCACGGGTGCCTTGTGGGGTGGGGTTTGTGTTGGATATGGGTGGTGGGTGAGATGTAGGGGGGGTAACATATGATGAGGACAGAAAGATAAAAAAAATATACAATGGCAATAACATACAGTGGACATACAATGGGAGGTTTGAGTAGGCGGAATATTTACAAAAGATGGTAGATGGGTTGAGATAGGCTGGCATTTACAAGTTAATATTTACAAATGGTAGGAAACTTGCCAAGAACATGGGGCAGGAGCCCGGAAGACCGGGGGCTGGCCGCTCTGGTCGTGTTTGAGGTATCAGATCGGTTGACAATGGCGGTGGAAAAAGGTGCCGTCAGGCCGGTGATTGTCCAGATTGCAGCTCCCTGATGTGTAGCTCCAAGCTGTACCAATGATCATGAATGCTCGTATCTGACTGCTGAGTATATATAGCCTGGGTCATTGATAAGCGTTTGTACTAAGCTCTGCATTGAACTCACAGGATCAATCCTTCATGGATAAAGACCTGTTGGTAGCTTCAGCCTGACACCTGACACGACTCACTCATCTCGTTCAGTTATGGGATAAAACAACCAATCAATGATTGGTGCTGTCAGTCGTAATTGCCACCACTTTGGTTGGCTTCCTTGTCTCACTCAGAAACTCACGAATTAGGCATTACTATCAAAACATCGGAGCCAAACTTGTGTGTCCCACAACAACAAGTGCTTCTGCAAACATCACACCAATCACGGCACAATTCCAGGCAATGTAGTGATGTGATGTGATGTGATGTCATTGTGTTTGTCTTGTATGAGGGTGACATTTAGTAGTCACAAAGGCAGTGTCTTAGCTTTCTCTGCAGCTGGAATTAAAGACAATACCAAGGCTACATTTCCATACAACATCAAACAACTTCCATACAACATGGACGAAGGACAGTAAAACAACTAAAATATCACAATAAGAAATAAAACTAGCCTGAAAAGTTAAAACTAATATCCTTATTCAGACAATACAATATAAAAACAGGCTATATAGATCACCAACAACTGGAGGCAGACCCCCATACTAGGAGCCATGGGATTAGCCACAAATTAAAATCACAGAAATACTACGGCTAAAAAAAATGGAAGACTAAATTTGACTTCAAATGTTTTGGGACTTACGTACCCACTCAGGAGGACAATAATTTTACAATGCTTTAATCCCCCTCGAGGATACAGCCACTAACACTCTGAGATACGAAGTTACGAACTTCCAAGCATAAAATATTTATCTATTTACAATTCATTTAGCAAGTCTAAGTCTTTTAAAAATGCAATAAATAAATGAGAGCTAACATTATTAAAAAGATCCTTCAAAGTTTGTGAATGAAAATATTTATCCCTTGTGGTGGAATATTCAACACAGTCAAGCAAAACATGCTTGACTGTGATTCTTTCATCACAAGGGATACAAAACGGAGGATCTTCACCTTTTAATAGATAATCGTGAGTATACCTCCTATGGCCAATGCGACATCGTCGCATAATGACCTCAAATCTGGACTGACAACCCAAGTAAGTATAACCGATATAAGGTTTTATTTCCTGTAATTTATTTATACCTACCTGTGTATCCCACTTCTTGTGCCTTCAGATCACGGACATAAGATCTTATTGTAGCTTTATGGTCTGAGCATGGAATAAGCAGTGGTGTCACAGATTTGTTAAGTGCTGCCTTAGCAGCAAGATCGACCATTGTGTTACCAGAAATGTCAACGTGACTAGGTAACCAACAAAGGACGATGTCGCATTGGCCAGTAGCAAGGTTATTGTACAATTGAATAATTTCGATTTAAAGTGGATGTTTACAAGAAATATTTTTAATAGCCAGAAGGCAAGAAGGAGAGTCTGAATAGATTATGTACTGTTTATGATAAGGGTGTTTTTGTGTGTATTTAAGAGCCGATAGTATGGCGTTAGCTTCTACTGTAAAAATAGAACTATTACCTGGTAATCTAAAAGATATTGTTCTGGATCCAGTGACAGTGGCACAGGCCACTGCGCCACCATCCTTGGATCCATCTGTAAATAAGGATTTATAATTGTTATATTTATGTTTTAATTGATTATATTCTTGTTTATATTGTAATTTATTAGTTTCTGATTTTTTAAATGTAGTTAATGTTAGGTCCACTTGCAGCCTAACCAATTGCCATGGAGGAGAAGAAAGAAGACGGGAAGGAGCTATATTTTCCAGCTCAATACTAGAAGCAGCAAGAAATGGCTTAATTCTGAGCCCAAGAGGCAGAACAAGGGAAGACTTTTTGTTATACAAATCCTCATAAAGAGGATTAAGATACAAAACGTCCTATTCAGGAACTTTGATGACGCCAATCCCATGACCCTTTGTCTTATGTATGTGCAAGGAATAGCATTATACAATATGTATGCATGTATATTCGTATATTTTCTGCGTTAAATCTAGATGAACCAAAGCGACAAACTGAGTCTGTTATATGTAAGTCACAGACTAGCTTATTAGTACTTCCCTTAAAATATTCAGTATACACTAGCAATGTATCAGCAAAAACGCTTCTTTCATAGATTATTATGCATGTGCGTAATTTCGTCTTTACTGCCATTGACATAGATGTTTTGAACAATTTAATCTCTCACAATGATATGAGAGGGACATCATTTGGTTTAAGTATGTCTTACATACAATGAAACGGAAACGTTGAGAAATGAAATGCAGATGTTCAAGCTGTGATGTGTTTTTATGCTTTGACTGTTTTGAGACCTACCATAAAGACTTGTTCCAAGAACAATAACGCTTTATGCACTAGTTGTGTTGTACAAATGGTACGGTATACCATTCTTGTCAGTTGTTGGGCACAATGTGTGAAGCCCGCGCTATACTGCTGGAATATAGCTAAAATCGCTGTAAAACTAAATTCACTCATTCTTTTCAATTGTTGCATTTCTGAGATATAATGCGTTACATTCGGGATATTTTATCCCTTCACGTGATGGGAAGCTTTGTTTAGAATCGAGTAATGATAAATGTATCATGCAGTATGTATGTGTATGAATGGTGATGTATGTTTGCAGCGTTAGGTTAAGATGAACAAAGTGACAAACTATAAATCTCCATATGTTCCATGTTACTTACACACCTATTGATACTTTCCTTGAAATAGTAAGCACGAGCAATGTATTGGCAAAAACCTAGGCGATTATAATGCAAGCCCCCCCCCCCCCCCCCCCTCTCTCTCTCTCTTTTTAAACTCTATTATGAATAATATATTATAATTCAGTCCATACGATGAGAGAGACAGGAGGAATTTGTATATTTTTTCATCTCGTACGTACAAAGACCGCGTAGGTGTTGATAAAAATACAGCACACACTGGCAAAGGGGTATGAGAGCCACAGGTAATAAATTACATGAAATGCTGTAATATATGTATTCACATCAACCTCTTTCCCATTTACATCTTTACGACACAATTAAACAATCAGTACTTCTTTGTGAGACTAGACAGTTTCCTGTCATATCCGAGACCTGCCAGGGAAATCAGGCATGATTAGCACTAATTAGCCTCGTCGCAGCAATCAGGCAGTCAGCGAGGGGTGCCAGGTGTTGGGCAGGGGAGCGGCTCCAGGGCTTAATGAGTTAAAGACACAATTAAATGCCTTGATGATGAACAGTATCTAACAGCTTTAAGTTGCTGCTACAGGCTCCACCATAGACGATGGAGCCATAATCAATTTTGGAACGGATCAGTGATCTATAACAGATGGAGAAGGGTAGCTTGATCACCTCCCCATTTAGAATTTGAGACAACCTTTAATAAATCGAGTGCCTTCAGGCATTTAGATTTAAGGGATTTGATATGAGGTAAAAAAGTCAAATGTGAATCGAAAATAAGTCCTAAGAACTTGGCCTCCTTGACAACTTTGATTGGGGTGCCAATTAGAAATAGTTCTGGGTCTTTATGGGGTTTGTATTTACGACAGAAGTGCATACAATTGGTTTTTTATTTAGAAAATTTAAAGCCGTTTTCAAGACACCATTTATTTATTTTGTTTAAACACAGTTGTAGTTGCCGTTCAATAGTATGCATATTTTTACCACGACACGAAATATTAAAATCATCCACAAATAACGATCCATCCATTAAATCGTTTAAAACCTTAGATAAACTGTTGATCATGATGCTAAAAAGAGTGACAGACAAAATACTGCTTTGTGGAACACCCTGATCCTGATTTTAATGATCAGACAGGGTAGAACCGACGCGGACCTGGAATTGTCTGTTATTTAAAAAGTTGGATATAAATTCAAGCAAACGACCTCGCAAGCCGAAGTCATGTAAATCTCGTAAAATGCCATATTTCCAGGTTTTGTCATATGCTTTTTCTAGATCAAAAAAGATAGACACAGCATGTTGTTTTTTAATTAGTGCGTTTTTAACAAATGATTCCAAACGCAATAAGTGATCAACGGTACTTCTGTTTTTTTCACGGAAACCACACTGAATATCTGTAATTAGGTCATTGGTTTCCAAGTAACAAACAAGTCGATTATTAATCATGCGCTCCATGGTTTTGCAAACACAGCTCGTTAGCGATATAGGCCGATAGTTCGAAGGATCCGTATGATCACGTCCAGGTTTAGGGATAGGGATAACTATAGCATCACGCCATGAAGAAGGAAACTTTCTAGATGTCCAGACATCATCAAATATATGTAAAAGAGTCTCTAAACATGATTCAGGTAAATGTTTCAGAGGTTGATAATGGATGTTATCAGCTGCTGTAGCACTATCATGGTCCTGGTCAAGAGCTGTATGGAGCTCATGAATCAAAAATACCTCGTTGTAATCTGCGCCCTTACCTTTGATTTTCTGGATCATATTCCATACCTTAGATATAGGTGTGCGCAAATTGATAATAGATATATAGTTTTGCCAAGATTTACGTTTACTTTGCTTGAAAGTACGCCGAGCTTTAGCATTTTTGGATTTTAAATTTGTTCAAATTATGAACCATAGGGTGATGACGGAAATAATGTTCGGCCTTTTTCCGTGCCTTTCTAGCTTGTTTGCAATCAGAGTTAAACCATGGTTTCCTTATGTGTCAAATTGTAGAGGACTTTGGGATACACTCATCAGCAATGGTGTTTAATATGTCAGAGAAATCTTTTATAGCATCGGGAACATTAAGAAAACAGTCAGGTCTGAGTTTGTCAGCACACAGGGTTTCATATAAAGCCCAGTTGGCCTTTCTAAAATTCCATCGTAATGATGGCGGAACATCAGATGGGTTGACAGGTTTTAATATTGTTGGGAAGTGGTCAGTTCCACTGAGGTCATCATGGACTGACCACTCAAATTCACTAAATAGGTTGGAATCAGTAATTGATAAATCGAGAGCTGAATATGTTCCCGTGCCAGGATGTAAATATGTCTTTGAACCATCATTATAAAGGCATAGATCATTATTTGAGATGAAATCCTCCTGTAATTTACCTTTGGTGTTTGTATTAGTACCACCCCAGAGTGGGTTGTGGCCATTTAAATCACCCATGATCAAGCACGGTTTAGGTAGTTGATCATAAAGAGCTTGCAAATCACTTAACTGAACAGCAGAAGATGGTGGAAGATACAATGAACAAAGGGTAAATGCAACTTGTAATGTAAGTCGCACTGCCACGGCTTGGAGATTTGTTTTGAGCATGACTTGACTATGAATAACATTATTCCTCACCAGGATAGATGATCCACCAGTAGCCCTGTCGCCTGGGGGAGAAAAATAATGGTATGCATTAAAATTACGTAGATCAAAATTATCCGTCTGCTTTAGATAGATTTCTTGAATGCAGAATATTGATGGATTCAGATCTTGGACTAACAGTTGTAAGTCATTAAAATTAGTTCTGAGTCCTCTACAATTCCACTGAATTATAGACGAAGACATTATTTCTTCCGAGTAGGATGTACAGGAGATCTACCCCGCGCCTTCCTTGACGGTGACATGCTATGTGTCCTACCATTGCTATGGTTGGACACATCCATGTCCTCAAGGGATCCAAACTTATTATAAAGCTGAATCTCATCTGTTGAACCTTTAGCCAGCCTTTCACTTTGGTTGATTCTGTTTAACTTTTGATTTCCTTTGACAGTTTGTTTAGCCAGAGCTTCATTTACTTTTTTGGACGAACACGAAACTGTTTTGTGTTTTAAAGAAGCATTTTCACTGTTAGTGTTTGTTTTATCCGATTATGTCATAGGGCATGTAGAACCGTTTGGTAAAGAAGACACAGATCGAGATTGAGATGCCATCAATGTAACTGGTAATGAGTCAGTCTGTGTAGCAAATTCTCCTTCATTTGGAACCAGTTCAGGTGAGGTTGATTTTATCCAACAGCCTGCATATTAGTATTAAGTGAAACAGGGCTATGAATAACGTTTATAGCTAGAATAACCAGAACTAGAATGGATGATTCGCTAGTGGCCCTATCACCCGTAGGGAAAAACACTGATATGCATTAAAAAATGAAGAAGGTCAAATCTTTCTGTTTGTTTTAAATATGTCTCTTGAAGACATATCGCTGAAGGTGTATAATCTTGGACTAATAGCTGTAATTCATGTAAATTAGTCTTCAATCCTCTGCAGTTCCACTGTACAATGTCATTGGAATAAACTGTCTTTTTCAGGGGATTTATTGGGGATCAACCTAGCACTCTTTTGGAAGGCAACAGACTATGTGCCCTAGAATGGACGTTTTCAGAATTGAATTTCATTTTGTGACTCTTTAGGAGCTCTGCCACTTTGTTGTTTTGAAGCATCATTAGGCTTAGGTTTACTTTTAACAGTTTGGTGACAATCAGATGTCAATTGAGACTTTGCGTGTGATTGAGATGATGATGATTTGTGATCAGAAGAAGACTTTGATGTACTAGCAAGTGATTCCTCAGTCTGAGATGATATAGCGGGGTACAAAAGCTGTGGAGCCTGTGGTTGATGTTGATATTTTAGAGCTAGAGTCAGCTGATGTTTTTGCAACTGTAACATAACTTTCTGGAAGATCAGATCTCTTTACCACTTTTTTTTTGCCCCAGAAAAAGAGATATTTTGAGTAAATTTTATTTTGTTGATCTCCATTTGCTCTTTCCAAATAGGACACTGTTTAGAAAATGAGGAATGGTCGCCTGAGCGGTTGGTGCATTTTTTAAAATCACTAGTATAATCTTCAGTTGTGTGTGTTTTCTCACCGCAATGAGCACACACATCTGACAATGTGCAAGTAGTTATACCTTATCCATATTTCTTGCATTTAAAACACCTGTGCTCGTCGAGTTCACTCAGTTTTCCTATGTTTTTCACAAGGTCTCCGCGTACCCGTCTCAAGGCTTCATCTAGACCGTACAGTTCCCTCACTGGAAATACATACTTGTTGTTCAAATCTAAATTGTGGTAATCACCTAGATTCTTACAGCCTAGTTTTTCCCATACTTTTTTTGCCTGTTTGTAATCATCTTGTGAAACAGACGTGTCAGTCAGGTTGCTACAGAAGCGGTCAATGGGAGGTAACCCTGTCTCTTTAAACTTTGACCAGTCACCCGTATATTCATATGGGTAAATACCCTTACGTAGCAGCAAGACTCTAGTTTTCTTTTCTGTGTATCAATTAGTTATAGCCAAGTCGTCTCGGTTATTTGCCTTGACCAAACTGTCTAGAGACAGAAACTGAACACTACCTATGAATCTCAACCCATTTAGCGAAAAGGATATATATCTCTCCATATTGTTTGGGATACAGGATATGTTGCCTGTTGTGAATCATACCCTCATAAATTGTGAAACACCACCGGGATATGAATAAGCATAATGAATACGTATGAATATGTAACTTCAAGTTACACTCATTGTGAGCTACACCCCTGTATTTACCTGTCACGTGGCAGTGGTCTGGTCACCATTCAGAGGTTTACAGCACACATGACAATGTGTGCTTTTGATGTGAGCCACACAATCTGCTTGGGTCATACGCATTGGTGTTATGTTGCGTAATTTTCTCTTGATCTCCTCCGCTTCGTGTTGTAAACACTTTAGAAATTTCTCACCTGCGTCTGGGCCTCTATAAATAACAGGAGGGTTAGTTTGGCCATTACAATGAACGACCACATATCCAAACATATAAACTTCATGTTCTTGATTTTTTTTGTGTGAAACTGATGTCAGGGGATGGAGCCACTGTATTGATTGGTTTAATGATAGCTTCGAAGTCGGCGTAGATAATGTATGGTACTGACATTTGATTTTTGTGGTTGATAAATTTCAAGATTTTGTTGGTTACGGTTGGCATATCTATTTGTACGGCTGTCTCCCCTACACCTCCCTGTGTGAAACGAGCAGATCAGCCCGAGAAAACCCATGAAGGCAACTTCACAGAAGTGTTTCTTCTCTTTATATTTCAATTGATCGTTCAACAGTCAGCTGAAATACTTAATCCACGCATAGTGATATTTTTCACCTTGTTGTATCATAAATATATTGATTGTTTTACGCCCATCCTTATACAAGAAAGGACTTATGCTGTGCACTATTACGTTTTTAAATTCATGACCAAATACATTTATAGCTAAGTCTGGATTTTGTTTTTCTACTTTTGACCACTGAGAGATAGGGCTGGGCTCATCTATGCCTTCCCAATTTATCCCATCATCTTCCAAATAACTGGAAAGTCTGTCTGAATTTTTTTCAGCTGGAAATTTAGCAGATCTTATCACTACCATCCGACAATCATCACCATGATTTTTAACATTAACCATAGCTTGTTTGTTCTTAAAATCCACAGGCAGGGGTACGTACGATCCACCTGTCAATGGTTTACAGCTTGCTCTATACAGGTAGACCTCCCAACCAGACCCCCTATTAGTGTAACATTCTAGAGATTTGTTTGAACTTCCATCTTCCAACCCCTCAAATATTTTCCAAGAGCACGTTCAGTAGGCATGAATTGTAATTCTATAGGTTGGTGTTCCTTTAGTGATTCAATGAGCTCAGACTTCCTCATATATGAATAGCCTCTCATTCCGCACTTGCATGCTTCCTTGATGAGGTCTTTCACAGTAGGGCTGGTTTTATATTTTACGCCTAATAAAGTTAGTAACTCAGACTTCCTCATACGAGAATACCCCCCGCAGACCACTTTTACGTGCATGCTTTTTCAACTCACGTACTGTAGCCATGTCACAGGGTTCATACTACATGTGAAGAATTTCTCTAATTGGTTGTCACTTTATTGATCGCACGCACAGTGTGACCCAGCTCTCCTCAGCCGGTACGCACTGTGTTACCCCATGGTATCGATCAATTCACAATTAGACATTTGTTTAGTCTAGTGAATAGACCCGCCCACAATGGAGGCAACCCCCACAGTGGGCTTGTGTGAATGCAAACAGGTTGTGTCTGTTTTTTCAGAGTTTGTGAATAAGGGGTCTAGATCCATGTTATTGATAAGTATAAGGCTTATACTGAATATGAGCTCGTCCTCTTATTACTTCTACTGCTATTATACTCCATGAACAGGGCTTGGCATGACCGGGTCCATTCAACCACCCGTCTAGGTGAAGTCAAGGTCAAAGTGGTGTATTAGGCAATAGGAACATAGTTACAGGTCCCTCTTGCCCTAAACCACCAGGATCCCTTCATCCACCGACACAGGGCCGCAACCCACAGCAAACGGGTTGGTGGACCAAATATCCCCCTGGGTCCACAATGGGGGTTCATGGCTCTCACCTGGTGTAACAGATATCAGGAGCGTAGGGACGTGATGACTTACACAAAGGTCATCATGTACAGACCATTCAAATTCATTGAGAATTGGACTCTGTGAGGGCTAGATCAAGTGCAGAATACGTTCTAGTGGCTGGGTGCAAATAAGTGTTGGAATCATCATTAGAAACACATAAAATATTATCAGAAACAGAATCTTCAATAACGTTCCCTTTATTGCTTCCATTTGTGCTACCCCATAGAGGGTTGTGCCCATTTAAGTTGACCATGGTGATGCAGGGCTATGGGAGCTGATCACACAAAATTTGAAGGTGAGTTTGACAATACGTACAATGAGCCATGAGCACAAAGTAAGAGCAATGTGCAAGGTCTGTCGGATAGCAACAGCTTGAAGATTAGTATTCAGTAGAACGGCACTATGAATCATGTTCTGTCTGACCAGGATACTAGATCCTCCTGTAGCTTTGTTCCCATGGGGAGAAAATGAATGGTAACAACTGTATTGTCGTAAGTTAAAAACATCAGTATGTTTAAGATAGGTCTCCTGGAGACACAATGCTGATGGTTTAAAGTCCTGTAACAATAGAACAATTTCATTATAATCCTTCCTAAGTCCTCTGCAATTCCATTGTATTAGTGTATCCGTCATTTACGATGTGTTATCGCTGAAAATTCATGACCCTTTTTCTGAGGAGAATGGCTCTGAGAGCGGGTTGTCAGAGGAGGTGACATCTCCATGTCATCTAAAAGGTCAAATCTGTTTAAAAGGGACACAGGGCGTCTTTGTCCTTTTAGGAAGATGGTCACTTGTATTTTGCTTTTTAGAGTAATCTATATTTACATTCTTCTTTTTGATAACCAGTGTAGGTGCTCTTTGAGTTTCCGAGGATTGCGATGTTTTTCGTGAGGAAGAAACAGCAGGAACAACCTGAATACTCATAGGTGTCTGAGCTGTCAGGCAGGTCAAGTCTGATTGGCAGTCAATAGATTTAGTGGAAGGTCCCATCACCTCTGCATATGTTGACTTACCTCTCAATACAGTGTTACCAGAGGGTGAAGCTTAAGTTTCCAACTTCCTTGCTTCTGAAAAGCTTATGTTCTTTTCAGTTTTAATATGTTGGAGACTCATTTCAAACTGCCATACTGGACACTCTTTAGAAGATGACATGTGAGAGCCAGACCAATTTACACATTTGATTTTACACGAACATGTGCTGCTGTCGTGGTCTTTGCCAGCACAGCATGAACAAGAAGCATGATTTTCACAAGTGTTCTGTCCATGGCCAAACTTCTGAGAGTGAAAAAATCTCAGTGGATTTTGAACATACATGTCAATTTTTAAAGAGAAACAGTATACTTTAATTGATTGAGGTAAACTGGGTACATCAAACGTAAGCCAGTTAGTATTTGAGGGTGATTATATTCCATCCTTCTTAAAGCTGAATCTCTTAGCCTCAACCACTCCTTGCATATGTAACTGACTAACAATGTCGTTGTTTGACAGATCAGCAAGACACTTATCTCTGTCTCGGATGATTCCTTTGCTAAAGTTTAATGACTAGCATTTTACAGAGACACTTACGGATGATTTGGCTTCCAGAAGATTGGCTGCTTGCTCTCTCTTTAGACATTCTATGAGAATTGAACCCGATCTAGTTTTTGCAACATTCTTGACAGTTCCAGCAATTCCTTGAATTGCTTTCTCTAGTAGAAAGGAAGAACAAAAAGTTAACGTTTTCTAACTTGATTCAGCAACAATGAATCAATGCCAAGTGGTACGTTCAGAATAACAGAGTCTGGTAATGACATCATCCTCATCATCAGTATCATCAATGTGACAACGTTTTTGCTTTTTGGGGTTTTGATTAGCCATGTTAATAGATTAGTGTTTCATCCTCCTGGATCCTCACCCATCATTGAGTGTCAACAAGGACGATGCTTAATGCCTGTGGTCTCCAACAGGTGGCACCAAGGATACCAAGCAGTAGCAAATACATACTCCAGTTAATCTGTATCTGTGTCGACAACAGCGCAACTAGCCTTTATATACACCTGGACTTTAATTAAACACCCCCTAATATATATCATGATAAAAACACAATTGTTACATAAAGTTAAAAATCTATCATATGTCTGTATAAGGACACATCTCTAGTAGCCTAAAAAGGTCTTTAAGTTCCCCTGTTTTCCGTGCAAGACATGCTTTGGGCACATGAAGTATGCAACCTTCACTATTCTCAAAATCCACTTTCTCTGTGATACACGTTCTGTGTACAAGAAAAGATATCTGTTACTTCCTCAAAGTGATAAAAATCAAAATGACAAGGAGAAGACTTTCTGAAGCCCTGAGGTGGCAGATTGTTGGCATGCAATGCAACAGGCATGTCCTTCAAAGCCATTGGACGACAACTGGGGTCTTGTCGTCGCTCAGTAATCAGTCGGCTTGTTCGAAGACATCAAGCTACTGGACATGTAAAAGATCGTCCAAGGTCTGGACAACCCAAAAAGACAACACCTCGAAATGACCGCAATCTGGCACGTCTGGTAAGGCGAGAACCATTTGCAACACCAGAACAGTCAGAAGACGCCTTAGGGCACTTGGTATGAGGTCAAGAAGAGTAATCAAACGTCCTGATCTATCTGAGCGTCATAAACGACATCTCCTGCAGTGGTGTATGGCTCGTCAACAGTGGAACTTGAGGTCATGGAGGAGGATCACTGATCAGACGAGAGCAGGTTCCTCCTCCACGTCGCAGATGGTCACATGAGGGTCTGGAGGCATAGAAACACAGCTTTCGTGCGCAGAAATGTTCATCCTACTGTTCCTTATGGTGTAAGATCAGTTATGGTCTGGGGTTGCCTCTCCCATGACTGTAAATTGCAAATGGTGACTGTCCATGGAAATCTCAATGGTCAACAGCACAGCCAGGATATTCTCCGTCCAGTTGTACCTCATTTTGATAATCATCCGTTGGCTACACGCCCATTATTTATGGATAACAATCCAGGCCACATCGTTCACGTGCAGTGACGGCATATCTTCAGAATGAGGCTATCACCACATTACCATGGCCAGCTATGAGCCCGGATTTGAATCCTTTAGAGCATATCTGGGACATTCTTGGACGTCGTGTGAGGTTGAGGCAACCTCCTGTACAGAATCTTGCACAACTGGAAGCTGCTTTACATGGTGAATGGCAGCGATTGCCACGTGATCGCATCAGGAGGTTTACCAACAGTATGAGGAGAAGAGTGCAAGCTGTCATCCGAGCACGTGGTAGATGCACAAAATACTTATGCTAAACTTTTGAGATGGTAACAAATGACCTTTCCTGATTGTTAATTTGTCAGACAGTTGGCCATTGATGTAGCCTCAACCATACTGTTTTAGGTCTAATTACTAGTTTTACTTTCCTTTCTGTGATATTCTAGTTGTTTTACTATCCTTTTTCAATAGGTTTTTATAATAGACATGTATTCTATTTCCGTATTAGGTTCCCGTCACGATATGGCTAAAATATTGCCGACGTGACGTTAAATATTAACTCACTCGCTCACTCATATACAGTCATCGCTACTAACGCAGCATTCCCTCGGTCAGCCTCGTCTAGACCTTTTTCAAGGCCTGCCGGTAAAATACTAATACCACTGAACATTTATGATACGAAATGTGATCCATAATCCATATATCACTTAAAACACTAAAGGTTGTGACCCATTAATAATTATTACTTACTTAATAATATCATTTACAGAAAATACACTCGCGTAACGTAAGTCAGCTAGAGTGCAAATTCAACTTTGAAAGATACCTCTTCAGCACAAGACACAGAAATTTCATGGCGATTAACCAGAGACAATGGCCATCTGCACAACCCCAAGACAGCAAAAACATATCACATACATTTCCATTGGGATAAGCTTCTATTTCGTTTCGTAACTCTTGTGAAAACCTTGGCATTTTTTTTGGACTCGAATCTCAGCATGGACAACCAAATAAACTGTCACCTGTATATTAAGCATAGTTTTCCTGAATCTTGCCAATCACATTGCGGGAAAAAGGGACAGAAAATTAAATCATATGAATATTTTCGTTGGTTTTATCCAAAAGGACAAGATCAGGTTTGTTGGCTGGAATTATTCTGAGGCTTTAAATGGTCCTACTTCACGGAAGTTCACGGAAGTTTTCCGTGCGCCCTGGACATGTTCAAGGTCGTACCATGGATGGACCTGAGGGTCAAAGTCAAAGCCACAGCCATGCTGGAGGTGGTAGTAAAAGCAGCGAGTCATGTTGTTTAAGATATGCTGGTAGTGCTATCCACTGATAAGGTGCTGGACAGTCTCTGTAAACTCATTGAGAACTCATATTTCATTTCATTTCATGTTGATACTGTCCTTAAGAATCACGTATAGGCTATTGTGAGTGGGAAGTGACTCGTCCTGGGCAGCAAAAATAAAACCCTGTCTTTCACATTTACGACCAGTGGGATTACAATTCTGTTCCACACACCACATATATACACAATGCAGTAGAAAGCGTCTCCATAAAAAGACAGCCTTCCTGGGTTTACTCCCATCCCTGTACCGCCCATCAATACATTGCCATCAACAAAATCAGCCTCGAAATTCTGTCAGACAATCTTGGCGTGCTTAATATACCGAAAGGCAAAAGAACTTAGTGGAAATAGAAATTTAAGTAATAGTAATAGTGGAAATTATATTTAAGTACTATTGGAGTATTTTAACCAATTTTGTTTACCCCGGAAATCAGGCTTGGGGAAAATCAAAGTCGTATAAAATTGTCGGAATGTTTTCAAAAGAAGTGTTATTTTTCATGTTATCAGGTACTGGGTGCGTAATGTAAATTTAGAGGCACGTGTTACCTGTCAGTTACCAGAAATAAATGATTTCTTAAAGAGGTTTGCTCATGGTTAATAAATTTCCACTTCCCATTCGGTTTTCAGTCGCAGCCTGCGCTGCCATGCCGTACTTCTTTTTCCGTATCTCATTTTGTTTTCTGTTGCGCTTTCCGAGTGCTGTGATCGGTTGGCCGACTCTGTTGCGGGCCAGTTACATGACCAGGGTTAAAAGGTAAGTGCATGGGGTATAGAAGGGTCTTTGTGGGGTATAGAAGGGTCTGTGTGGGGTATACAAGGGTCAAGTCGCTTGCTTCAAGATAACCTGACCGTGCTGTAAGCCGGGAGGTCTTAATCCCTTCCATAGATACTGGAAGTTTTTTTTTTATGCAGAACAGGAGGCCAATGGGCAAAACGAAGAGGGTGTTGGCTTTGACGACGGGACCGAGCTTTAAGCGACACCGAAGCCCAGGGTCGGGAGTCTGGTGTAATCCCACTCTTGGGGTTTGGTCACAAGGAATCGTCTTAAAAACCACAGCATTTGGCTTAACACGGAAGTCTTATGAATTGACCATAGAGTGGGTTGACTAGCAACACAGTCTTATTAGACCTATTAAACGAAGATCATGGCCTTGTGGTTGCTGGCGGAACTACGGTAAAACTCCAAGGGCCCCCAAGTACTGACAATACACTTCTCGCACATCCCCTATCGTCAGGACCGAAGTACGGGGGTATACTGTAGTTCGGATAAGGACGCGCTATCCCAGGTGCGGGATACTGTCATCTACCTCGCAGAGATATATACCGAGCCCTCCTCAATGACCCATTCTCTACAGTGCGGTCAGAGCTCCACCAGGTATAAGGCAACTGGTACAGCCGACACCACATAGGCCTATGGAGACAGAAAAGATATGAAGAACTTCTGCAGTGCCTTCAACGCTGTCCAGATCTTTCCTTCTCCAGAGTGCAGATGGTTGATTACAGACAAGAAGACAATCCTTGAACGCTGGGCAGAACACTTTGAAAATGCCCTCACCAGACCATCAAACATCAATGAGGAAGCCATTGCTCAATATCTGCAAGTCAACGACACTCTCGCTGACCCACGTACAGAAAAAGATGTATCCACAGCCATCATGGGGCAGAACGTTGGGCTGTACACCACCTTCGTTGACCTGACGAAAGAATTTGACACTGTCTGTGGAAGATCATCGCCAATTTCGGATGCTCCTCCAAGTTTGTAGCACTTGTCCCATGACGATGTGAACGCCAGAATGCAGAGTGACAGTGAGTTGTTTCAGCCGTTCCTTGTCATCAGTGGAGTGAAACAGTCCTGTGGGCTGGCCCCTACCCTTTTCAGCATGGTGTTCTCTGTGATGCTGACAAATGCCCACTGAGAGGGAGACATCGGAGTCAGTTTCCAATTTCTTAATGATGCATGTACCTAGTCTGACATGCAGGAAAGCATGGACCTGTTCTCAGTAGCCTTCGATGTCTTTAGCCTCACAATCCACGAAGACCTTATTCTCCCTTGAACAACGCCGCATTAAACTTGCACTACAGTATATAACCAAACTGCCTTCACATGAGTCCAAATGCGTTTTCCACCCTCTTTATGAAAATTCTTCTCTAAAGTGCCAAGCCGGGTTCCACCACTGGAACTTTCAACAGTCTTTCTACTGGGCAATATGACATCGTCCTCTACTAGCTGCCAGGTTACGTCGGCGTAGCATGTTACACAATGGCCGCTGCTGCAACTAAAGCAGCTCCTGATAAGTCATTATCTCCAGTGCTGATCACGTAGAGCAGCTTCATACCCACCATCAAAAGGTATAATCCAGACCTTATGCAAAAAAGGTGGGACACCCAGGTAGGAAGAAATAAACAGCACGAACTGAAGTCAACCATGGGTTATACCTACTTGGGTTGTCAATCAGGACGTGAGGAAGTAGTTTT
The DNA here is from genome assembly GCF_037392515.1 of Haliotis asinina. Taxonomy (NCBI): domain Eukaryota; kingdom Metazoa; phylum Mollusca; class Gastropoda; order Lepetellida; family Haliotidae; genus Haliotis; species Haliotis asinina. Next base: position 33,941,445 of record NC_090281.1, on the reverse strand, counting down.
ATGACGATGTCGTATTGGCCACAATCATTTTGCTGAAAACAGGTGGGGATGGACCTCCCATGTGTTTCTTGCGATGAAGCGTTCCAATATTTTGCTTAATTGATTTCTTAAATGACTTTTCAACTGCAAGGACCTCACATTGTGCTACGAAAAATCTGAAATATTTCTCGTGTGAGCAGGCACCTGATTGTGAATTACCTGAGGGAAGTTGACCTATACCACCAATTATAGTTTCATAGGGAGAAAAACAAACTGCTTGCTCCTGTTTTTGGAAGGATTATGGTGTCACTATAAGGCTGGAATAATGCCGATGTAACGTAAAAGCCAACTCAGGTCAACTCAACTCTGGCTAGATTGGGCTAAATCGCTACCAGCTGAAGGCATGGCGTAACTCCAGCTTGGGCCCATGTATGAGGCAAATGTACTGTAAGTGTCCATGGTCCCTAGTATGGTAATCTACCTTCAGTTGTTGGCAATCTATAGCCTGTTTTTACATGGTCCAGTGGTTTTCAGTTAAAAAGTTTCAGCTCTGTGACTAGTTACGCACTAGTAGCTTCACTGTTCTTCGTCAAAGGGGTTTTAATTTCTTAATTGTTCATACCACGTGTTTTTAAGCATAGAATGTTTCATTTTAAAGTATAGATAGTATTAACTACAATCCCCAATGGCTAAAGGTATGATGTAAATCTAGCTAGGGTCCATGCAGGTCGACCCGTGAAGGTCCCATGCTTGCCATAAAAGGCGACCGTGCTTGTCGTGAGAGGTGACTAACGGGATCGGGCGGTCAGGCTCGCTGACATGGTTGACACATGTCATCGGTTCCAAAGATGAACCGATGACATGTGTCAACCGATACTCCTGTTGTTGGACAGATCGATGCCCATGTTGTTGGTCACTGGATTGTCTGGTCCAGACTCGATTATTTACAGACTGCGGCAATATGGCTGGGATATTGCTGAGCGCGGCGTAAAAACTAAACTCACTCACTCCATGCAGGTCGCAAAGATACTGCAAGTCCCCATTGTCCCTAGTATGGTGATCTACCTTCTGTTAGGCGATCTATAGCCTATTTTCATATTGTATATTGTATCGTCCTCTATAGTTAAACAGGTTTAGAGTTTGTGGCGATAAGCCCTCAGTTGTTGGTGATCTATGGCCCGTTTTACTATATTGTACAGCAGTATCCAGTGATGTATGTTTATGGTAGGATACTAGGTTTGAAATAAGAACTGTGTTAGTCTACTGGTATGGTATTTTAGTATCCTTCGATGACAGATTTCTAAATTTACTGATTTAAATATTGAAATTAATTAAATTATTCTCACCACGACATGGCTGCAATATTGCCGATGTGACGCTAAATATTAACTCACTACAAACATATTCTGTGTCAAATGGATTTTCTTGATGGGGTCATTATTGAAGGACCTCGAGGACACGTTGTGTAAAGCTTCTATCCTCGTGTGAACCTCAGAATCACATTGCTGGTCGTAGAAGAGTAAAATCTGCGGGCGGTGCGCCTGAGTTGGTGTGTAACCAGGAGCTGGAACATCGCCTGGACTCTTGCTCCATCTGACCTTGACCCTAATCTTGTTGATAGCGAACACAGTCTGCCCAAATCCAATGGTTTTATGGTGATCAAGACTCCAGAGACGTTCTAACGTTAAATTTCATACATTCCAGACCTGAAAGACAAGTGGACCACAACTGAGATCCGACAACATACCATTATTATATCGATGACTTGGAGCCCCATGTTTCCAAATGCTTTTTATGCCCTAAGTATGAATTGGTTCCACAAATACATTGACCTTTACACACTAAAGGGTAATTCGTTAGAGATGCAGTCATCGACGGAGAGGTTACACGTATTCAAGTACTCGACTATTGTACAAATAATAGACACAGGATGGTGTCTAACGAAGGATAGCAAGAATTGTATATATGTACTGCTTAGGGTATATGACTATACCATTTGTATTAAGACTTACTGGGAAGTCAAGAGTCCACGTCGCCTGGTTTTGGAAAAGAAAGAAACGATAAGGTACGTTTCGCACATTCTGACGCAAATGTAATAGTGTTAGATGGTATCGGCGAAAGAACGACGTAACTTCGACGTACTTAGAATGTCTCTCATTCTGTATCTCCTACCTCGCCAACAATTGCAAGGTATGACCATCAATAATCTGTGTGAAGTTTTCATACAAGGAGGCTGTCAAGATATAGCTGAAATACTGGTGATTTTACTCATTGTCATACAAGGAAAGGACAGGTTCTCTCTATACATGTCACGCAAAGTAACGAACTAAGACCAGAAAAGCTAATCTTTGAAACAATAGACATATACCAGATATATTTTTTGGGTTTGCAGACCTACTGATTCTTATCGAATTGGCATACTTGCAGTTGCTCGAAGTTCGAAGTGGCCCTACATCTCAGTCAAGACGAGAGTTCAGCAATAAAAAGGTACAGCATTCATGTTGGGGAAGGTGCATTTTCGTTGGATGAGAAAAACTTTTCCGTGGTAGCAGTGACGAAATAAGTTAAGCATATTAAATGGAATCCTGATGGGACATTTGCTTTCGCCATGTCTGATACGACCATGTACTTATTGAATGATAAGGAGGAAGTGCTTTTTGAAGTAAAGCATACGTGGAGCGGAATGTTTTCACCTGTGTTCACCAACTCATCCATATTGGTTGTTGCACGTACTGGAACTTCCACAGCTTTCCTTCATCTTCTCGTATTCTAACTGTTCTTTGCCCACTCCGTCGTAGATCACTTTGGTCCTTGGTGACCATGCCGGTATTGCTGGAGATCTCTAGCCCCCGATTTGTATTAACTGCTGCCAACTAGTCCGAAAACATCTATGGGACAGCCAATGTTTTCTCTTTTCTTGAACGTTTATGGTATTTGCTTGACAAGATAAAATTGGTTAGTTGTTTTGAAATCCCAGACAACATTAGGAAACTTACTTTATGTTTCACAACGTAAATAATTACATTAACATACAGTCTTGAAATATCAATGAAGTAAACAAATGACCCTTGAAGGCTTCTGGTCACTTGCACGTATTAATGTTTCATATTATTTTCAATCTAGTATGTGTTGTCTTTCATTGAGTGCCGAGTATGGTGATCAATCTTCAGTTGCTGGAGATCTTTAGTCCGTTTTTACGTTGAATTGTCCTATATAGTACATTAGTTCCATGCTAGTTTCAAATCACTAACTGTGATGCGCTATTTGTTTTACTGTGATTTGGTGACAGTATTTATATTAAGACATCTTAAAGTACTTTTGAATTAACTGTTTTAGTCACGATATGGCTACAATATTGCCAAAGTGACTTTATCATTGAACTCAATCAGTCACTATCCAGTGAAAAGTACTCCTTCAGAAATATCGCACAATAGTCGTGTCACAATAAGGGTGCAACACTGCCATCGTGACATTAATCTAATAACGCACTGTCCATTATACACATAAAAGAAAAGAAAGCGAGGTAATATTTCCATAAGAAATTAATGTATTGCATGCACATTCACATGCGGGCGTATGATAACCTAGTGGGTTGATTTTCACATAGGGGGAATTGTGCCCAGGTCTTTTATGTCATCCCGTGTTAACCCGGGAGAGAATGTGTCCACGGCACACCAGTGCTGGTCGTAAGAGGCGACCAGACTGGCCAGCCTGTTGGTCGTGGGTTGCTACCCTGTGTCGGTGAGGGCAACTGGAGCTTGGAACAGTGTCCCTTTTCCCAACAAACCACTTTGGCCCTTACGTCACTTAGACGGGTGGTAGAATTGAACCGATTCTCTCAATCGGCTGGTCATGCCATGGTCTGGGCATTTTATTTGGGTACCATGGAAACCACCAACTTCAGAATGCATAACAACTTTGCCTAAAGTCCTATGCCAACAGGTGGTAACTCATGGTCCAATCTAGCATTAATGACCTCTGATCTGGGTTCTGTTTGTGATCGGGTATCCAGGTCCGGACCAGCCTCATCTTTTACTGTGAAAGCTTCCTGTGCCGCTCTTTAGCCCTTGTTTTGTCGTTGGCTTCCACTGCAGTTCCGTTCTTGATGGGTGGGGGGAGCAAGGGTGTTGAATATAGTTTTCATTATGGCCACCCAACTACCAGTTGGTTCAAGGTCAAAAACTAAATGAAGGCACATAGATACTGATGCTCAAGATCTTCTGAAAAGGAACCTGTAAAAAATATTGATTCTGGGCCACGATTTCTTGTTGTCGTTGGAATCGATGGTACAGCTCATGATACCGCTTCAGGTGCTCATAGTATTCATCATCAGTTCCTTAAACATTTTCCTGATTCTTGTTTAGTGACCCTGCTAATATTTTTGATCAAATATGGACAACGGGTAATGTTCTTTCTTGATGACGAAACGCTATCATTATTCCAATCCCCAAACCACAGTGATCCTTCAAACTATAGGCCACTATCGCTTACAAGACTATGGAAAGAATGGTCAATAATAGACAAATATGGCACTTAGAAACAAATAATCCTATTACGAATATTCAATGTGTGTCTACGAAGACCAAAAGTACCACTGACCATTTAGTTAGACTAGAAACGTTTTTATGAATGCCATCGTGAATAAACAATATGATGTATCTATATTTTTTATCTTGAAAAGGCATATGATACAACCTAGAAACATGGAATTTTGAAAAGTTTTCTTGAGAGGGGCTGAGAGGACGTTTGCCTACTTTCATTTCACAGTTTTTAACAGATCGACGTTTTCAGGTGCGTGTGGGTTCTACCATGTGGGAATTTTATGAACAAGATCAAGGTGTCCCACAAGGTAGCATATTATCTGCAACGTTGTTCAAGATCAAAATCCATACTTTATCGAACGTGTTAAATGACTGTGATGATGGGTCATTATGTGTTCATGAGTTTAATGTGTCATGTCGGGGACGAACACACAGACGACTGAGAGACAATTCCAGCTCTGCCTCAATAGAATTAGTGTTTAATTGATCCGAAAGAAATAGATGTAAGTTTTCCAAATCTAAAAGTAGCTGCATACATTTCTGTCATAAATATATACCACAAAAAGACCCAGACTTACATCTCTCGGGTACTTGCATTAAAACAGGTGAGGAAGCTATATTTTGTGGTATCATATTTGACCATCATCTTACCTCATATTTAATATCTTGAGGCAAAATGCCTGAAGGCATTAGATGATTAAAAAAAGCCGTCTCCATTGCTGAGTGGGGAGGTGATCAGTCGACGCTCCTTCACTCGTATAGAGCACTAATGTATGGAGGAACCTGCAAAAGCAACTTAAAACTATTAGATTCTGCCCACCACCAGGTCTAAACTTTGTCTTGGGTTCTTTAAAACCTCTCCAATAGAGAGTCTCTACGTCAACGCCGATGAACCATCTCTTGCACAACGCCGTATAGTATTATATTTACAATATATTACAAAGCTACACTCTCATATATCTAACCCTGTATATAACTGTGTCTTCAGTCCCCTTCATGAAGAGTTATACAAGACATCTTCTCATGTCCCGCCTCTTGGGCACAGAATTAAACCATTCATATCTGCTTCTGGCATTGAGCTGGTGTATATATCTCCCTCGCGTTTGTATTCTTCTCCTCCTTGGCCCTTGGTCAGGCACACGTTGACCTAACAGTAACTAAATTTACAAAATCAGAAACAAATACTACAGTACAAAACAAGAATATAGCCAATTAAAAATATACATATACTACATATAAATCTTTATTTACAGGCACCCGTGGCGAGCCACCTCCTCGTGGTGGGTGCTGGGTAACGCTAAGTGCTCGCCAAGCCCCCGTGTGGATCCGGGGGCATATTTGGTCCACCAACCCGTTTGCCGTGGGTTGCAGCCCTGTGTCGGCGGAGGAGGGGATCCTGGTGGTTGAGGGTAACAGGGACTTAGTACCGTGTTCCTGTTGCTCAACACACCACTTTGGCCCTGACTTCACCTAGACGGGTGGTAGAACTGGCCCGGTTCTATCAATCGGCTGGTCACGCCAAGCCCTGTGCATGGTGACAATATTTGCACATTTCATTATATTTGGATCTTGGACATTTTGATCACTTGTATCTAAATTTTTGATAACTTGAAACTGCCTAGAGTCCTATGCCAGAAGGCGGTGGCTCATGGGCCAATCTGGCAATATTGACCTCCAAATACAAGATGTGTCCAATTACTTGTCTTTGGCAGAACCACCCTTGCATTTTAGTTGGTCTGCAAATATTGCTATTTGTGTCACTGTTGCTGGAGTATGGCATCCCTGTATCTCTGGTGTCGGCATCTTGGAGATCCGGTGCTATTTGACATCGTCCTCGTTGACACTCCGTGGTGGGTCGGGAGCAGGGATGCTGAATTCTTTTCCTTTCATTATGGCAACCCCACAAGCTGGTTCATCTCGCTATGAAAAAAAGAGACGCCTGGATGACCTAGATCATCCACATGAAACAAATCCGTCAAACATTGATTCCTTGCCTAGATTCTTGGTGATTGAAGCTTCTGAACTTCTACCCATTAAACTAAACCCATTTGCTGTTTCCAAAGCTATCCATGGTATATGCGGTGAAGTTAAAAATGTCACTCGTCTCCGTAGTGGTTCACTTCTGGTGGAGTGTGCACGGAGACAGCAATCGCTTAATCTCTTATCTATTAAAACATTTGCTAATGTTGAGGTTGTTGTGTCCGTGCACAAAACTCTCAATTCCTGTCGTGGTATCATACGAGACAGGGCTCGTTGTCTCTCTGACATGTCCGAGGAGGACATAGCTGCAGAACTTGAAGACCAGGCTGTTACGTCAGTGAAACGTTTCACTATTCAAAAGGATGGCAAAACCACAAATACAAATACCTATCTCCTGACATTTTCTAGATCATCCCTACCACAGTCGATCAAAGCAGGTTATTTTAACATCGGGGTGGATGTGTATGTCCCTAATCCGCTCCGGTGTTACAAATGCCAACGCTTTGGACATGGTTCTCACTCTTGCCGTAATTCTGTGATATGTCATCGTTGTGGTGACCATCATGAAAATACAGATTGTGAAAATAACTACAAATGTGCTAACTGTGATGGCTCACACTCTGCCTCATCCAGGTCCTGTCCTGTGTTTCAACGGGAATCTAAAATTATGAGAATTAAATGTGAAAAAAATCTTTCTTACCTCGAAGCCAAGAAACTGTTCACAAATCAGTCGTCACTTGCCTCAAATATAACTTATTCTGCTGTAGTCACTCGCTCTGTTGCGGTGTCCTCCACTTCATGTCAGACTGACTTAACGTGGGTCACGTCAACACAACCAGTGCCTTTAAGCTCAAAACCTGCTTCCCCAGTTAGTCACTCTACGTCGGGGTCTCAGACTGAAATTCTTCCTGTGACATCACAAGATTCTGCATTCAAATCAGATATTTCCCAACCAGCAAAGGATCAATCCAAAAAGAAGAAAGGAAAAAAACTGAATAGAACCCCACCTACTCTCACTTCAGCTTCGGAGGTTCCTCTCCAAAATGCATTTGGGCCTCTCGATATGGAGGTCACTGTGTCCTCCCAAGACAGACAGAGGAGCATATTCTCCTCACATGCACGTGAACGTTCGCCAATTGAGCCACCATGACTCAAATGTCCACTTTAATGCAGTGGAATTGCAGAGGATTGCAGCATAACTTAAATGAGCTTCACTTATTGATACAAGATTTTAAGCCGTCGGCGCTATGTCTTCAGGAGACATACCTAAAAGATACAGATTCCTTTAATTTGAGACGGTATAGTGATTACCATTTTTATTCTCCACCTGGGGGTAGAGCAACAGGGGGCGCTTCCATGTTAGTACGAGAGGATATCATTCATAGCCCTGTCATTCTTACTACTAATCTTCAGGCTGTAGCTGTTCGTTTAACGCTACACATTGCAATAACACTGTGTAGCTTGTACTTACCACCTTCTACTAATATCCAGCAGTCAGAGCTCCAAAATTTATATGATCAACTTCCCAAGCCATGCCTCATTATGGGTGACTTCAATGGACACAACCCACTTTGGGGAAGTGGCCACACTAACAATAAAGGTAAAACTCTTGAAGAATTTATTTCCGATAATAATTTATCTATTTTTAATGACGATTCAGCCACCTATTTACATCCAGCTACGGGAACATATTCTTCCCTCGATCTATCACTTACCGATTCAACCTTATATACTGAATTTGAATGGATGGTCCATGATGACCTCTGCGGGAGTGATCACTTCCCAACCATTCTCAAAACAATCAACCCTGGTGATGATCCACCTATATCAAGAAGGAACTTCGCCAAGCCTGACTGGTCATTATTTGAGACGCTGTGTATTGACCACTTGAAACATAACCTTTTCAGGAACAGTGAAGATCCTATACAGTCGTTTTCAGATATTCTAAATGACATTGCTGAGAGAACAATTCCACAGTCCTCTGCAACTCCACACATTCGCAAACCATGGTTTAATAACGAGTGTAAACAGGCCAGAAAGAGTAGAAAGAAAGCCGAAAAATATTTTCGCAAACATCCGACAGTCCATAATTTAGAGAAAGTTAAAATATTCAATGCCAAGGCTAGACGCGCCTTTAAACTGAATAAGCGTCAGTCTTGGAGGAACTATGTTTCCCAAATAAATTCTCGCACACCAATTTCAAAGGTGTGGAACATGATCCACAGGATAAAAGGCAAAGGATCAAAATCTACTGTTCAGCATCTGAAGGATGGTGATAATGTATTAACTAATAAAGCTGAGATAGCACATAAAATTGGCGAAACACTTGCCAAACATTCTTCATCATCTAATTATGTTCCTGAGTTTCAAAAGTATCAGAAACAACAGAACAAAAACATCAATTTCAACTCAGACAACGGTGAAGATTATAACGAATTATTTTCGTTACATGAACTCCATACCGCCCTTCAGCAAGCTCATGATACAGCAACTGGGGATGACAACATTCATTATCAGTTGCTGAAGCATTTGCCTGAATCATGTTTAGAAATCCTTCTAGAACTTTTTGATCAAATATGGACTTCAGGAAATTTCCCACCTTCTTGGCGTAATGCCATTGTAGTCCCTATTCAGAAGCCTGGTCGGGATCACACTGATCCTTCCAACTACAGACCAATCTCTTTAACGAGTTGTGTCTGTAAAACCATGGAACGAATGGTAAACAATAGATTAACATGGTACCTGGAAAACAATAATCTGATAACAAATATCCAATGTGGTTTTAGGAAAAATCGTAGTACCATCGATCATCTGGTACGATTAGAATCCTTTGTTAAAAATGCTTTAGTAAATAAACAACATGCAGTATCGATTTTCTCTGATCTCGAGAAAGCATACGATACCACCTGGAAGCATGGCATTTTAAAGGATTTACATGACTTCGGTTTAAGGGGTCGTTTACCTGTTTTTATATCTAAATTCACAATTTTTAAAAGACCGGCAATTTCAGGTACGAGTGGGTTCAACTCTGTCTGAACATTTTAAACAGGATCAAGGTGTTCCACAAGGTGGTATTTTGTCGGTTACACTCTTTAGTATCAAGATAAACAGTTTATCCAAGGTTTTAAATGATTCGATTGATGGATCACTTTTTGTGGATGATTTTAATATTTCTTGTCGTGGTAAAAATATGCATACTATTGAACGGCAACTGCAATTGTGCTTAAACAAAATAAACAAATGGTGTCTTGAGAACGGCTTTAAATTTTCTAAATCAAAAACCAATTGTATACATTTCTGTAGAAAATACAAACTGCATAAAGACCCGGAATTGTTTTTAAATAGCACTCCCATCAAAGTCGTTAAGGAGGCAAAGTTCTTGGGTCTGATCTTCGACTCACATTTAACTTTTCTCCCCCATATCAAGTCCCTAAAAAACAAATGCCTGAAGGCGCTGGATTTATTAAAAGTCGTTTCTAATTCAAAGTGGGGAGGGGATCAAGCTACCCTCCTCCACTTATATAGATCACTTGTCCGCTCAAAACTTGACTATGGTTCCATCGTCTATGGTGGAGCCTGCAAAAGCAACCTAAAATTATTAGATTCTGTCCATCACCAAGGTCTAAGACTTTGTCTTGGGTGCTTTAGAACCTCACCTGTTGACAGTCTCTACGTTGAGGCTGATGAACCATCTCTTACACAACGCCGTATAAAATTGTCCTTACAATATATTACTAAATTATACTCTAATGAATCTAACCCTGCATATAACTGTGTGTTCAATCCACTTTATGTGGATTTGTACGACAAGAAGTCTTCTCTTGTTCCACCTCTAGGGCACAGGATTAAACCCTTTATTACTTCGGCCGGCATTGAGCTGGAAAACATAGCTCCCTCCCGTCTTCTTTCTTCTCCTCCTTGGCAGTTGGTTAGACCACAAGTCGATCTAACATTAACTTCTTTAAAAAAATCCGAAACTAATGAATTACAATATAAACAAGAATATAATCAGTTAAAAAGTAAATATAGCAATTACAAACCCATATTTACAGATGGATCCAAGGACGGTGGCGCAGTGGCTTGTGCCACTGTCATTGGATCGAGAACAATCTCTTCTAGAATTCCTGATAACAGCTCTACTTTTACTGCAGAAGCAAACGCCATATTAACAGCTCTCAAATATATTCAAAGACACCCTAAACGTAAACAGTATGTTATCTATTCCGACTCTCTTTCTTGTCTTCAGGCGATTAAAAATATTTCTTGTAAACATCCACTTCCAAATAGACATTATTAAATTGTATAATGATCTTGCTACTGGCCAGTACGACATCGTCTTTTGTTGGTTACCCAGCCACGTAGGCATTTCTGGGAACACACTGGCTGACCTTGCTGCTAAAGCAGCACTCAACAAATCTGTGACACCACTTCTTATTCCATACACGTATAAAGCTATCATTAGGTCTTACATCCGTGATCTGATGCAGAAGAGGTAGGACACCCAAGTAGGTATCAACAAATTACATGAAATAAAACCCTACATTGGCTACACGTACTTGGGTTGTCAGTCCAGATCTGAAGGGGTCATCATGCGACGATGTCGTGTTGGCCACACACGATATACACATAAATATTTCCCTAAAGGTGAGGATCCTCCGTTTTGTATCCCTTGTGATGAAAGAATAACAGTCAAGCATATCCTGCTTGACTGTGTTGAGTATTCCATCACAAGGGATGAGTATTTTAATTCACAAACTATGAAGGATCTTTTTAATAACACAAGTTCTCATTTAATCATTGCATTTTTAAAAGAATTAGATTTATTAACTGAATTGTAAATAGATAAATATTTTATTACTGGGAGTTTAAATTCGTAACTGTGCTTGTTAGTGGCTGTATCCTCGAAGGGGGTTGAAGTACCGTAAAATTATTGTCCTCCCGAGAGGGTACGTAAGTCCCAAAACTGCTGAAGTCAGATTTAATCTTCCACATTTTTAGTCGTAGAACATGTGTCATTTTAAATTATGGCTAATTTTGCATCCAGTCGCCACCAGCCGAGGGGCTGGTGTAAATCCAGCTAGGGACCATGCAGGTAGCAAAGGCACAGTAAGTCCCCATGGTCCCTAGTATGGTGATCTACCTTCGGTTTTTGGCGATCTATGGCCTGCTTTTATGTTGTACTGTCCAAATAGTGATAATATTATGTTTTAAGTTTCCACGCTAGTTATAAATACTAACTGTGATAATCTAGTGATTTTACTGTCCTTCGTCGACAGGTTCTTCATAATGTGCACATATGTTTGGGTTTTTAATATCACATATGTTCTCGTCACGATATGGCTGCAATATTGCCGATGTGACGTTAAATATTAACTCACTCACTCACTCACTTTATTTACAGGAGAGTCCAAGGATGGTGGCACGGTAGCTTGTGCCACTGTCATTGGATCCAGAGCAATATATTTTCGATTGCCTGATATCAGTTCTATTTGCACAGCGAAATGTAACGCTATATTATCAGACCAGAAACTATAGTAACAAACACCCTAATATATATACAATATATCAACTTTTCAGATTCTTTTTTGCCATCGGGCTATTAAAAACCTTTCTTCCAAACATCCACGTTTACTTGATATTCTTGAATTATATAATGATCTTGGCATTTCTGGGAACACATCGGCTAATTTTGCTGCCAAAGCAGCACTCAACAAATCTGTGACATTTCTTCTTATTTAACACTCAGATTATAAAGCCGTCATTAGATCTTATATTCGTGATCTAATGAAGAAAAAGTGGGGCATTCAAATAGGTATTAATAAACTACATGAAATAAAACCCTACATTGATTACACCAATTTGAGTTGTCAGTCCAGATTTTAAGAGGTCATCATGCGACGATGTTGTATTGGCCATACTAGATATACTAAACTGCATTATCCAAACATAGTTTTCTAGTATTACAAATTCAGCTAGCTGGCTTTAGCCAATTCTAGAAATTGTACTGCACTTGGTTGACAAGGCATAGCTTGACGTGTCTTGTCGGCTGTCACCGAAATGTGCACCGACCCCCAGCATCGGAGAATCAGAGGAAGCACAACGCAAAACCAACAAGGAGCATTATTGCCACTTTCACCTGTATGTCCAACCGTACGAAGTCAGGAAACTTCTTAGAAAGTCCAGTATGGGTATGCAGTCCGATCTGTCACTCTTCTTGAAAAAGAAACGCGTGTTTCTAAGTCGTCAGGCTGCTTCTCTTCACCAAGATACAGGCGTGTGGACACAAGTCAACACTCTGTATATTGTAAGTGACAATGTCCGTGTTTTTGTTGACATTCTGGAGGATGCTATTTCCCTCTTACAATTAGTCCGTAAATACAAACTGGTAAAATGATTTCTTCCAAAATGATTTATCTCTAACGGCACCAATGCCATTTTGATATATGTCTATACATTAAAACGTCGCACCTCTATTCCGACGATGCTTTCTGCACTATATTATAGAGAGTGATACAACCAGTTGTATCCTATAAACTATATGTAGAGTAAATGTGGTTCTGGGTGTGTCGGGTTCACAAAATGCGCGCTCTTACGTGAGCACGATATGTTGTACGATGTTGAATCACAGGTGTTCGTTTTGATTTCTCGAATATCGGAATATGTTTTTGTATGGTTTCGAATTTTATAAAATGGGTACTATATCATGAATTTATGTCTAGCATAACGATAACGGTAGAATGTTTTCTGTTTTGTTTTGTTTTGTTTTTGTTTTTTTTTGTTGTTTTTTTTTTGCTTTTTTCAAAACATTTAGGTTTCTATTCCATGTTTTGATTTCCTTAGCACTTGGGGGCGGGGTTGGCTCGGAAAGAGTTCCGTCCGTTCTTCTATGTTTCCCCGCAGATTAACGGACGTAAGACTAAGTGGTTCAATTGGACTTAATTTGGGGCATTTTCGCTATTTTTGTGAGCCCTCTAGTAATTGTTGTGTTAGGTTTTGTTAAGAATTCTAGTGAATAATTCTATAAATATTATTTGGGATAGAGGAACTCTTAAATTTTATCTATCTGTTGTTACTATAAAACACCTGGATGCAGAAACACCTTTACGCTCAGAAACACTTTCACATGGATGCAGCAACACCCTTTACGCTCAGTCAAGTTTCCACTGCTTTAAGATTAATCAACCATGGACTCTAGTAAGAAAATTAGTATAGTTTCACTCAACTGCAGAGGTATAGTCAAAAAGGGTAAACGTAAAGAAGTCATGAATTTATAGAGAAAACAGAAATATTCTACCAAATGCTTGCAAGGCATATATATTTCCGCAGAGTATAAGAACACGATGAGAAATGAATAGGGTTAGAATGTGTCATTGCTCCATATAAGTCAAACTCAACAGGTTTAGCCATGCTTCTAAATAATAACTTTGAAACACATAATATATCTAAGACGAAAATGAAAATGACATAACTTGAGATATAAGTGTTGAAAGCATAAGATAAAACCTCACAAAGCTACATGACCCTTACACGGACAGACCTACCTGCCTTGTACATATCTTTATTTGATAAGATTCTAAATATGGGTAACGATTCAATCGCAGTTTGCGGATTGGAATCTTGCCCCTTGACCCCCTCCTTAGACCTCGAAAACTATTACACGTTAATAACCCACAGGCTCGTAAGAGCTTTTCGGACGGAACTGAAAACTTAAGATTAATAGATACTTGTAGAGAACTAAATCCGAAAACACAAAATATAAATACAAAAAGAATCCTCGCTAACAAGCTAGATTAGATTTCATCTTAGCCACAGAAGACCTCTTTAACATAAGTAGATATATACGCATTATACCTGGTTGTAAAAGTGACCATTCTTCAGTAACTATCTTTATCTACCCCAAAAATGAGGAAAGGGTCATTATATGAAGTAAAACACATCATTATTGAGACGAGAGGAATGAAAAACACTTCTAACTGACTTGTTCAATGAAACCAACACTGAATACTCAGACCCTACATATTCAGATGAATGATTAAAGGGGTTACTTACGTTGGACTATCAGTGACACTCTGTTTTTGGAGACATTTGTAATGAAACTTAATGGAAAATACATTTCGTATTCTTCATATCTTAAGAACAGCAGAACCGCAATACCTAAAGAACTAGATTAGAATATTGGTCGAATCGAAGATGACATAAGAAGTAACTTCCAAAACGTTAACGAAGTAAAATTGAATTAGAAACATCAAAAGAAGAAGAAATGCACGGAATCCAAATTAGAAATAGACGCCAGTGGTATGAAGAAGGGGATAAACCTACTAATTATTTTGGAGTCATTTGGAGAATAGAAACTGTACAAACAAACTTATTAACTCGCTCATTATCAAAAGGGTGAGGAAAAACAAAAACGAGTATATGAAAGTCTATATAAATCAAATTGTGACATAGATGACAACATCAATGAAAAGTAACAAAAGTCCATTTAAAGTAACATCAAAAATCGGTTAACACACTGATTTCTAATGCACTTGTCAACGTTTTTTCATCATTGAAAGGGGGTGTAGACAAGGTGATCCCAAATCTTGATACTATTCTTATAGGAAGCAGAAATACTAGGAATAACGATCAGAGACACCAACAGAATGAAACAGATTGAAAAGAATTGTGTTAAACATCAAGCATGCTACTGGTCAATATGCAGCCGACAGTACATTGTTATTCTACGGTTCCGTAACTTCTCTTAACGAAGTTATGAAAACTTTGCTCTAATTTTACAAGATGTCAGGTCTGAAAATGAATATTGACGAAGCAAACGCTGTATGGCTAAATTCAATACCAGGTAGTAAAACGGTTTTATCCCATGACTATAACTTAGATACGCATAATGAGAATTTCGACGTACACGTATTGGGAATCAAATTAAGTGCTCATTTAGAGTGAGTGAGTGAGTAAGTTTAGTTTTACGCCACACTCAGCAATATTCCAGCTATATGGCGGCGGTCTGTAAGTAATCAAGTCTGGACCAGGCAATCCAGTGATCACAAACATGAACATCGATCTGCACAACCGGGAACCGATGACATGTGTCAACCAAGTCAGCGAGCCAGATCACCGATCCCCTTAGTCGCCTTTTTTTGGCAAGCATGGGTTGCTGAAGGCCTATTCTCCCCCGGGACCTTCACGGGTCTGCTCATTTAGAAAACCAGTGGGTAGTCGATACAAAGATGTGACTCGAACATATAGAAAGAATTCTACTGACTCGGAAAAGACATAATTAAAACTGATAGGGAAAAAAAACAGCCGTGAAAAGTTTAGCTGTATCCACGATTGTCCACATATTTCCATCTCTCCCTGACCTTCCGTAAACATTTATCACTGCCTTGAACAGACTATTCTTCAAATCTATATGGAATGATAAAATTGACACAATGAAAAGAATTAATTCAGTGCGAATGTACGAAGAATGTGGTCTTGGAATGGTCGATGTGAAAAATTACATCTCTTTAAAACATGAAGAGATATATTTCACAATCTAAGAACCGTGATATGTCCTTTGCAAACCTTTCTCCTAGGAGCCAACATTACAAAAGACTCTTGTGCTAATTCTGTGTAGGACATGTGACCCATAATAGCTAACACTAAAACCTTAAATATTCTGACCCAATTACAACTACCGCAGTAATAATTAATAACAACTCAAATCACGGAAAGTACACTCTCGTAATACTCTAAAGTTAAAATCCATTTTGGAAAGACTTTCTCGATGCCTGGCATAGATATGTTAGAAGACATGTATGTAACAGTAACGATGTTAGTGAAGTACTCATGCAACCAGTATGGCTAAATCACTAGTGTATCCAGCTAAGATCATTCATAACTGGATTATATATGGTGTAGTCTTTATCAAAGATATTTGTAATGACAACGATTTTCAAAAACATTTGAGAAACTTAAAATTTGACATAAACGTTACTGCACTTGACTTTAATCATGTTATCCTTAATGGACCCAAACAGTGGAAAGAACTTGTCCGAACAAAAAAAAAACAACATCTGAACATACCGTAGTTTATCTATGTGTTCTTCGAACGTAAAGGCTCAGTGACATTCTACGATATTTTCGTATTGTTACCGATAATATATTGCCGTAACAAAATGTATAAGAAATCCCCTTTGAACCATCAAAATATAGCACTGACAAACCTAATATGTTCAGTAATCTATTAAGGAAACAATGGGGCCGTTACAGTGAATCAAAATGCAGATTTCTAGTACAATGCAATTGAATCGTAGGTAATCTAAGGTTCTTGGTCACAAATATCAAATATTAACTAACCAGAATCTTGGCATTTTACAGTGAGATCAGATATACTATCTGAAGGTAGTTTGCAAAGTCAGTGGTCAGGCATGAAACGTCAATCTTGGATGTAGGTGATCTTGTTGACAAACAGACGATGATAGGCAGAGGCAGAACTCCAGATGAAAAGTCCGAGGGTAAGTCCACGTGTGTGCGTTGTGAATGAACGTATGTGAAGATTTTAATTATACCATAAATATAATCACAAAAACTTGGGATGTGTTCTTTTTCAAACATAATATACCTGTTCTCAAGGAAATAAATAGTGCAATACTACCGTTTGAAAATCGCATTGCGAAATACCGGTATGGTAATACGGTGCAGCCCTGAAACCAATACTCCTTAGTAAAAACTTCTTGGGTAACTGTGGTTATATTCAGCTTAAATATTTGTGGACAACCATACAAACACGCTGACATGAAGATTCAATGGCTATGATAATTGACAGAGGCAGTTCATACAGCACGATTCTGTGATTCGTGTAACGTAAAATGAGATTTAGGGTACGCTTCAAACACCCTCCAACATCAAAGTAATTGTGCACTCCCACTATCTCATAACGTTGTATCTGACCCCGCTGACTGATCGATTATGAACAAATACATTAAAAGTCGTTTTAATCATTTTATGAAAACTCGTGTTGCGGTGCCTGTAGCTCATATATGAAGATGTGAAGAGAAAACAGCCCAACTGCCATTAACGCTCATTTACAAGTCGTATGGCCCTGTTTGTAAATACTAGTCTGAACTAGACAAACCCGTGTTTGATGTGATGATCATCATTACATACCGTAGGCGAACCCTGGCTCGCCATCAACCATATCACCGATCGCCACCACACCCATTCCAGGTTAAAGGATCCTGGTTAAAATTGGTCTTCACCAACCCATGCTTTGGATTTGGATTAGGTTCCTAATTGCGTAGACCGATGGTCATGCTGTTGATCACTGGATTGTCTGGTCCAGGTTTAAAGTAGTATACAGACCGCCGTCATATAGCTGGGATATTGCTGCGGCTTTGAAAAACAACCAAATAAAAACAAAAAGCAAGCAAAAAAAAAACAAACAAACCCAAATCCACACAGTAGCCTAGCATCCCGAAAACATGAGGATTTGGTAAAAGTAGGGGAAAAAACTATTATTTACTACTATTACTACCATTTAGACAAAACAGCATTTCGAGATAAGATGGCTTAATGTACATAGGTAATCTATGCATTTTGAATTTAACGTCCGGTCGAGCTTTAAGCACAAAAATAAATATCTGCGTACGAAAACCAGCCTTCCAAGTATGCATGTATATTAAGATAAGACAACAATTTACTACACTTATAGGAATTCATTTTATATGAAACTGAGCATGACATGATACTATAAATACATATGACAACTATAGTCTATACTGTTTGATAACACTTGATAGTTGGGAATGTAACGTCATGTTTGAAATATTGGAACGTGTCTAAAAACGTCTTCGGCGTTTGTTGTTACAATCGCACCCATGTTTTCATTATATTTTTATGAACCTGTCTCCAAAGGGAATTGCTTTTAATATGTCATCGATTCTTTTGTGTTACTGTTGCATCTTTTCGGTATTTATAAACTACAACTCTAAGCACAGATCAGTTTTCAGTCACCGCCGTGTCTGACGTAGCTCTCTAGGTCACGTCATCAAGCTGACTGCGTTCGCCTAGGGTCTCGTGATGTTCTTGTTAATGCAGGGAATAATGTTCTCTGTAGCTGAGATTAGCCTGAGGGTGAACCTAAAAGTGGAACTTGCTAATCGACACCCATATAAACATGCTTATAGGTCCCTGGTGGGTCATTATTTCTGTGGAGGCAGAGTAATTATCTTTAATACCGGACAGGGAATAAGAACGGAAGAGGATACTGTTGGCAAGATTTGCTTAAACAATGAAGACGGAATATCGAAGCATAAAATACTACAGTTCTCTTTAAAAGCGAAATGTGACTTTGGACCAACATGTTAATTTGGTCAACCTGAATATTGTTCGTTAATGGAAGTTTTGAAACCAGCAGAGACCTGAGATACATGAAGTCACTCATCAATGAAACGACGCTTTAATATTTGTTACGCGTTATCATGCAAAAACAGTAAGACTATTATTTTGAACTTATCCAACCCTGAGTAAATTATTTCAAGTGGGAACGGTATTAAAGTGGTGTACACATTTTGATGTTATAACACGCTCTCGTCCGCACACGCAAGGACGCACACACATGAACACACACGCTTCCTTTCGGTGCGAGACCCACCCCCCACCCCCACCCCCCACCCCCCCCCACACACACACAACTACACATATCCCTTACCGTATCTTGCATTGCATATCCCATTGAATTGCCACGTCTTGTTTGTTCAACTACCATCTCTTAGCCAACGCCGTATAAAAATCCTGCATTTCACTGCATCTTTACTTCTTTATGGAGATTTATATAATAAGAAATATTCTCTTGTTCCGCCTCTTGGGCTCAGGATCAAACCTTTCATTACTGCTGCCGACATTGAGCTACTGAATGAATCTCCTTCCCGTCTTCTTTGTTCTCCTCCTTGGCAATTGGTTAGGCCACAAGTTGAATTACATTTTTAAAAAATCAGAAACTAATGAATTACAATATAAATAAGAATATAATCAATTAAAAAGTATATATAGCAATTACAAATCCTTATTTTGGATCCAGGGGCGGTGGCGTAGTAGCTTGTGGCACTGTCATTGGATCCAGAACAATATCTTCTCGATTACCGGAAAGCAGCTCTATTTCTACAGCTGAGACAAACGCCATATTAACAGCTCTGGGGTATATTCTAAAACATCCTAAATATAAACAATACGTAATATTTTCTGATGCGCTTTCTTGACTTTATGCTATTGGAACTTATTATGTAAATGATCCACTTTTAATAGAAAATCTTGAAACATATAAAGATCTTGCTACTGGCCATTACGACATGGTCTAGATCTTTTGTTGGTTGCCCAGCCACGTTGGCATTTCTTTGAACTCAACAAATCTGTGACACCACTTCTTATTTCATAATAGATCTATATAAGCTACAATTAGATTAAATATCAGTGATCTGATGCAAAAGAAATGGGACACCGAAGTAGGTATCAATAAATTACTTGCAATAAAACCTTGTCAGTCAAGATTTGAAGAGGTCAACGACATCATGCGACGACGTCGTATTGGCCATGCAAGATATATTCATAACTACCTATTGAAAGGTGAGGAGCCTCCGTTCTAATGAAAGAAGA
This sequence comes from Haliotis asinina, assembly GCF_037392515.1. NCBI lineage: Eukaryota > Metazoa > Mollusca > Gastropoda > Lepetellida > Haliotidae > Haliotis > Haliotis asinina. Next base: position 33,921,316 of record NC_090281.1, on the reverse strand, counting down.
ATATAATCAAACATATCTTGCCTGACGTTTAACCACTCCATCACAAGGGATAAGTATTTTAAGTCCCGAACTATGAAGGATTTTTTTTACTAATATCAGTTCTCATTATTGCATTTTTAAAAGATTCAGATTTGTTAACCGATTTGTAAATAGCTAGTTTTTTTAAGATTAGAAGCTTGAATTCGTAATTCAAATTATTAGTCGCTGTACCCTTACAGGGGGTTAAGGTGTCGTAAAATTATTGTCCTCATGAGAGGGCACGTAAGTCCCAAAACATTTGTTCTATATTTAGGTCTACCAGGTTTTTAATCGTGGGAGTTTAGCAATTTTAATGTTTGGCTAAATCTCAGCATAAACGCCAATGTCTGAAGGGACGGTTTGAATTCAACTAGGGTCCGTATGAATCCAACTTGGGTCCATGCAGGTAGCAAAAGTAATGTAATTTGCCATCAATTAATATGTATAGAATCAATCTTTCTCGTCAAAATATGGCAGAAATATTTCCGATGTGACGATAAATTTCAACTCACCCATTCACTGTTTGATCGCCTACGTTCTACAAAGACTTTAGAGTATAGTTTCTTTTGTCTGTTATTATAGCACACGCAAAATTGGTTTAGTTATTATTTTCACATTAGCATCATCATATTTATCATGTTTCACATGTGAATCTATGACAAATGTGTGTTTCTATTCCTCAATCCGGCTCAAAATGCATGATTCCTTCACATTCTGGACACCCCTGCAACAACCATTGGATCCGCTTATGAATCAAGACAATGTCACCGGACCCACTCTGATGTCCCTTCCTGTAAGCCATTCTAGTGACTTCCACATCCTGCAAAGGAGTAAATTGCATTTATGTCATCCATATCTGGAGAGAGACTGGAAAGAGTTGGTCCGTTTTTTCCGGAGTATCCCTCTAATAGACGATACGTACCCAATGTTAATGTCTAGGTACTTTGTCCCAAGTGGAGATTCCAGGTAAACATAGATGTCACCAACCTATGTCTCTTGTACAATTTGGCTAAATGAATATAGTGGCCAGACTCACTGGTATGATGTTATTAGGGCAGCATATTTGTTTTGCTCTCATCTCCTGACGATAAAATTAGGGTCGACAAACTTTCACCGATATGTTTCTTCATTCGGATACCTCTCAGAACTATATTTTTGTTAAATACATACCAGATGACTTCTGACCAGCAGGCAAGCGGTTGGCCATTTCTCGTAGATTTTCCTGGTAGGACCAGCTGACAAGCTGTTACCTATTTCCCGTAGACCTCTCTGATTTGTCCAGTCGACAGGCTGTTGCTGATTTCTCGTGGCATTTCTGATAATACCATGAGGCAGACTGTCGCCGATTCCTCTTAGACCTTTTCTGATGGACCAGTAGAAATACCGTTGCTGATTCCTTGTTTTGGTTTAGAAGTAAAATCATCCTCGTCAGATCCTTGACTGTCATTCATTCTAAAGACAGTATGGCCCAAACCACATTATATTAAATGTTTGCTTCAGCGCTGAAGAATAATTATTCATTTACTGACGTATTGACATTGGTGCGTATCAGCATCACACACAGAGACGTCATTGCTTCGATGATTCATTTCAGCGCAATTTATATGATGTTACTAATGCATTCATTCGATTCCAGGCCAAAGAATGCATCGTCATCGTTTGTTTGATGAAGTTTTAGACTTACATTAAAGCAAGTACAGTGCATATCGTAAACATCTAGATTGGACGAGGTGTTTCAGGCTGCTAATACATCAGACACGTGTTTTACAGGGCAGCAACTCGGTGAATGTTGCAGTACAACATGTTAACATAGTTAAAACATTGTAACCACACCGAGACCTGTATGGAAAGGTGTCCAAAAACATCGCCACAGACGCCAGCCTGACTTAAACACCTCAATGTTCTACTAGATGTTCGAGAAGGTGTTACATGTACGTTACACACTACTTAGTGGTATTGAGCAAGAGAATTACTTTCTACATTAAACTGTGAAATAACACCACGAAAATATATCCATGACAGTAATAATTAATACTAAAATAAGCGAATGAGTGAAATATTCACTTTTCGTCTTATGATGACCATCAAACCCGTGAAGGGACTTGGGTAGAATGGGCCTTCACCAACAAATGCTTGCCATAAAGGTGACTGTGTTTGTCGTAAGAGGCGACTAACTTGGTTGACACATGTCATCGGTTCCCAATTGCGCAGATCGATTATGTTGGTCACTGGATTGTCAGGCCCAGACTCGATTGTGTACAGACCGCCGCCATATAGCTGGAATTTTGCTGAGTGCGGCGTAAAACTATACTCACCCACTCGCTATGATGACCATCAGTTGGTATGGTTAAGTGGGTGACTTTAGTTCTACGCAATTGGACACGATGACACGTTTTATCCACATCGATCCTATTAGTGGCGTCTTCCGACAAGCATGTGTTGCTGTAGACCAGTTGTAACCTGGATCTTCCTAAAGCAGAGTCCATTGTACGATCTGGTTAGTCGCCTGCACTATGTTCTCAACCATCAAAGTGGATGACCTTGTCGTGGTCTCCTGTCTGGTTTTATGCTCCTGTTGTCGCCTAGTTGTGTCTCCGTCTTGGTGTGTTTAGTTCAGTCAAGATAACTGTCAATTTACAAAGTGGACATCTGTTGACGGCGGAATGAGCAATTTCCTTGAAAATTCTTACCCTCACCCTGAGAGAATAGTGACAAAGGGGTGCCTGGGTTTTAAGGACGTGGCGTCAAATCTCAACATAAAAATACATAAAACAGTCAGTTTATCTTTCCCTGGATCATTGGCATTAGCAAACATTCAAATAAAGAATTCATGTGTTAATAGAAATTGTGAAGTCTAAAGATAATCATTACTTTCATTTTCCTCAAAGGAGACAAAATGTTTCTCTCCTTTGTCGCAAATGCTGAAAGTCTACACGTCCTTAGGAGGTGAAGATCAAAGCCTACAAATATACACATTATATCAGTTAAATCATAATTGCAATTGAATTTTAAAACATATTTGTGAAAACTTGCTTTTGTTACAAAACCAATGAGGACGTCGGAGCAGTCTGGACTTGTGAAAAACCCCAACGACAGGAACTGAACAAATGTAGGTCGCAGTTTCTTTGAATTCGGGATTGGAATTGGCTTAGCTAAACATTTCTGAAGACAAAATTGAACCTTCAATACACACGCTGTAAACTTCCACTGGGAGATACTTACCGGCGTACAATATCAGCACAGAGAAAAAAGATGAAATTGACTCAACGAATCTAAATAAGTGCCTCACAAGAGGTTTGTTTTTAATGTTCTTCACATAAACCGAAGCTTCACCAAGAAATTGAATATCAATAGCGAGTTGAAGGTTGCATTTGATCCGTAAACAGGTGCCTGTGCTGTTTGATATATACAGTTGTCAATAGGTTCCAGACAAATCGACAAATACTCTAGGAAACAGATTTCTTAGCAAGATAAACCAATTTGTGTTATTGAAAGGATCCAGCTCTGAACAAATCCATTAGAAACAGTGGCCGTATAAAAGAGAGATAACTCTCGACGCCATGCTGAAAGATTGGTTCTTCTGTGAGGAGGGTACATAGCTGTAAACTCTCTTGACATCCGATGATGATCACGAGCAAGTCGATTGACATATGACATAGCAATGTTTTGTCAACATTGTATTTAATACCATAAACCGAACGTCTCTTGGCTATACCTGAAACAACTCACACGTATATAAATCAAGTTGAAAGGAACATATTCTAGTCGTGCCAGCCCTGACTGATTCGCTGGCAGACGTGACCTTGACCTTTCGCGATTTGTCATTCCACGTGTGTAAGATAAGACTGCACGTGGACGCTCAGGCACTCCATGATACGTGCACCATTTCAAATGGCAGACAATGAGAATTTGCAAGTTGGACCATTAGGTTTGTATGGGTTTATTCTGTGTACCTGTATAAGGCCACGATGTCATGGAGCAATGGTATTGTGTGTATGTGTGTGTGTTTGTGTGTGTTTGTGTGTGTGTGTGTGTGTGTGTGTGTGTGTGTGTGTGTGTGTGTGTAAATGCTAATTACTAGTGGTATACGGAACGATTACGTTAACACAATCTGCAGGACCACTACAAGGTTGTAATGTGCAGCGCGAGTATTCCTGTAAACGAGTGATACTTCCGAATCCAATTCCAATGTGGGTGCAGTACAATAGTAACGGTGATTAGGTTACACGTTGGACTGAGGCCTTTCTGAGGTAACTGCGACAGAATGGCCCTCAATAATCTCAGTCCACCATTTACAATGACAGGAGAGAGTGTACTCTTAATGTTCTTCGGGTGGATACAACAATGTATTATTTGTTTGTCTTGCTGTAGTCGATGTACTTAAACTGTTGTTATGTATTAGGGTATATAACGATGTGAGATCAAACTGTACCTGTACATTGCAAAACAAATTCATTCTGGGCGCTGGGGGCGACTCCATGGATCAGTGAACAAAGCGATATTCCTGCTGATATCATCGTGACTGCCATACCTTAACACTGAAGTATGGGGGTCGTAGCAGTAAGATTATCATGTAATGTGGACTGAAGTCCATTCTAAACATTTCGTTATTGTCCGGACCAGACTCGTTTATTAACATCAAGGTTTCAAGTCACATGCTACAACGGAACCATTGTTCAAAGCGGCCATACATCTAAACTCACTCATCAAATACATGTCTCGTGAGGATCTGGTTAGATCTGGCCCCGATTTCTCGAAACAAACTTCAGTTTTTACTTAAATTTCAAACTGAGTTTCACAAAATGAAACAGCGGAATTTTTATTCTTAACATAGAAACATCCACAATACTTAATCTATCCACCAAACTGAAATTGTCTACTGTGTTTGAGTTTAATATTGACTTCGGTTCATTCAGTGAAATTTGAGTAAAAATTGAAACTTAAGTCCGAACTGTGACATAAGTTTGTTTCGAGAAATTGGGGCCTGATTTCCTCCAGCCCATGGTTGTCGTAGAATGAGGCAACTGGAAGTCAGGCTCGTTGACGTGGATGTGGATGCATGTCTAACGTCGAATAGGTCGATGCTCATGATATCAATCACAGGATTATTTGGACCGCCTATCGGAAAATGTTGTGCGTGACGTTAAACCACAAACTAACCAAATATATGCGTGCATCTTTATAAACAAATCACTGATATATCTGTGCGTTCAATGCATGTACAAGATAATAATTTACCATATCACACGAATCAAAAACTATCGGATGGAACTGATGGGACGCCTAGCGAAAAAACCTTTGTCCCACGCACCTGCCTCTGATGCATCTTTAGACTGTATCACCATCACTTAGAATACCATCATTACCACTGTATTCGCCAAGCAAGAAATCTATCATTATACATTATACGTTGATCAATACTGCCGATCGCCCACTCTGTGCCAGCGGGTTTCGTCAGGAACACCTTACAGGGTTCCAATGAAACATTCACCTTATTTAAGTTACACATTGACACGAAGGGTTCCAAATTGATAGCCATGAACAAATTAAGAAACTAAACCGATGTAATATAATATAACGTAATGTAAAAAATGAGTATAATAATGTCTCTTGATAGTTGTCGAAAGGTGTCTGATTAAGAAGTCTTTGTGTCATTATGCTTCTTTGTTGTTTTACGCCACAGTCAACAAAATTCAAAACTCCTTCTCTGTCATTATTACTCTATATATTCAGATAAGTGTGAGATGTTTGAGATATCATATATAAATTCACGTACAGTTTGTCATGTATTTTCGATTTAGTGGGCGACGGTACGGGATTCTAACAGGACAACGTAAGTCTGCCATACGTTTAATCCTTCATGATCTCATTACATCATCACACACTTGTTATGACGTCACTTGCCTACGTCATCATTTTCGGTCATATACTACTCACCTAACAAACATCACACTCCTCCTGATCAGATGCTACTATTGACTGGCATTGTCATTTTTCATTTAAACAATTACAACTTGAAACCTTGAAAGTCAATGGCTGAACTAGAATGATAAATTCATTCTGCCATAATGGCTAACATATATACAGTAAAAGTATGCACTCGATCGGTTTTAGGGAAATACACTTGTGGACCAACAGTGTCTAGAAAGAATGTTTATGAAATATTAAAGGCCCAGTCCTTGAATTGGTTTGCTGGTCTTCACCGGGTAGCTCTTTGGTGGTTCAGCATGAATTATCTCCCTTGCACGTGCCGAAGTATCCACACGTGTCAGCTGTGGTGTCTCCTCCCCCGACATTAATGGTGTTGGTAGGGACTACTGTCCATTGTCTTCGCAAGTGGGCCCTGTTCAGTAGTCAGTGATCTGCTCGTTTCGTGGTGGTGCATCCTCTGCATGGCCTAGAGAATGTATCATCTGATTTACATGGGTATACCTTGTGCGTGAGTAATACCGAGTATCGTTCAGGTCCCATTCTTGCTGGTATCCAACCTCTGGTCATTCCATCTCTGTAGTGACGCACTCCACAGGGTTCATTGGTCTGGAATTCTCTCAGACGATTATGATTATCATGGAAGTATTTCTGTTTGTTGCGTCCCTGTGTCGGTGGAGGAGGGGATCTTGACTCTGTACCTTCATTCTGAATACTCAGAACGTTTATGAATTTATTTCACATCCTTGCCTAGAGTTTATTCCCAGAGGGCGGTGACTAATGGGCCAATCTGGTTGATCCTTTGGATTAACTGGAGAATATGTATATTCTGTAACCCTTGGTGTCAGTTTGCTAGAACTCCACTTACGTATGACATCGTCCCTGTTGGCGCTCCATGGTGGGTAGGGAAGAGATTTGATGAACCATTATAATATTCATTATGAGTAAGCAGAATATAAAAAAAACTAAAACGGCAACTTCCAAAATCTGATTTTGACCTTGCGTCTGATGAAAATGACGTCGTGACGAAATTGTTATATTCTGAAAGGGATACTTGGCCACGCTTTCTTGTCTTGGAAGCAAAGGGTGAAAGAACCCTTGCTTCCTATTCCTCATTTCTGTTAGAAAAGGGCCTACAAGGTTAAGCGGGTGAGTTGAAAAATGTTTCCAAATTACGGTCTGGGGGTCTTCTTGTTGAATGTATCAGGACGTCACAGGCCATTAACTTTATGACCTCAACCAAACTAACTGACATTTCAATTACATGTTCAGCACACAAGACACTTAACTTTTCCAAAGGACTAATCCGTGACAGAGACCGAAGTCTCGCTGACATATCCGTTGAAGACATTGTCTCTCAGCTCAGAAGTCAAGGTGTCACCGAGGCAAAAAGATTCACATACCGTAAAAATGACCGTGTAATCCCGTTGCCAATATATATCTTTTGACTGTTGACACCCCAGTTTTGCCACCTTTTATTAAGTTTGGATGTTTCTCCATGACTATATATTTCTTTATCCCACGCCCTACCCGTTGTTTTAACTGTCAGAAGTTCGGCCATGGGCAAAATTCTTGTAGGAATAAGTTAGCTTGGTTTAGATGTGGAGAACCTGACCATGATGGGAAAACATGTACCAACACCATCAAGTGTTTAAATCGCAAAGGTGACCATGTGGCATCTTCTAAAGATTGTCCTCTATGGAAATATGAGGTTATAAAGGGAAAAACGACTCTGATGCCAGGACTCAAGCTAGACTTCTTGTAGCTGATTCAGAAAGTCCCTCATATGCTTCAGTAGCTTAAAAGGTCACGGTGTCTATACCCTGTCAGACAGATCTTTCCTTGGTACATTCCGACCATCCAAAATCCCTTTCAGATCAATTACAAAATACCGGAAGTTCCAAACCGGACACAGATCCATCACCAAAACAAAAAGGAACATCTTCTACACAGACTCAAATCAATTCAAATCGTCCGAATCTACCAAAGTGGATACAACATAAATACTGATTCAGTGTGACAGATTGCCAAAAACACTAAAATATACAGTGCAATTTCATGATAAATATGGATTGCTCGAAGATATGAATACTGAAGTATACACCCGTGTGAATCAAACACCTATTTACATCCTGGAACAGGAACCTATTCTGCACTTGATTTGTCCCTCGTTGATTCGAATGTTTACAACGAATATGATTGATCTATTCATGATGACCTTTGCGGAAGTCACCAATTCCCAACTGTCCTTAAAGCTATCAAACCTGATAATGATCCCCCTTTATCACGGTGGAATTTTAATAAGGCCAGTTGGTCTTTATATGAAATGTTGTGTATGGAAAAATTGATACCGGAAAACTTTATGCATGTGTCGGATCCGATAGAGTTGTTTTCAGCTGAGTTAAATAACATCGCTGACCAATCAATTCCGAAGTCCTCTGAAATTATTCACCTTCGTAAACCATGGTTCAACAATGAATGTAAACAAGCATGAAAGTGTAGGAAGAAAGCAGGAAAATCCTTTCATAGACATCCTACCGTCCATAACTTAAATAATGTTAAAATTACAAGTGCCAAGGCACAACGAACTTATAACATATTTTTACTGTCCATTGTCCATAGGTTTTATTCTTCCAGATATTTTCGTTATTTTAAATGGATTACTCTCGTCACGATATGACTGCAATATTGCCTATGTGACGGTAAATATTAACTCACTCACTCGTTACAAATGCTTTCAACCCTGTCATATTCTTTGGATGTGGGTGCATCAGCTTGTATCTACAGTCATTGGGTGAAGGCCTTTCCCATCAATATGGTGTCCAAGATAGTCGACACTGTGACCCTTAAACATGCGCCTGTCTAAGTTAACCTTGATTCCATTCCATTCCAAGTGTCTGGATGCTTGAGTACTCGATGGAGGATCACAACATGTTGCTTCTCTGGCACTGTACCTATGCGTATGTCATCGAGTAGACATTCTACATGAGGAATCCCCGAAGTGGAAAACTTGGCCCATGACTGACTGAAAAATCGATGGTACTGTGGATATACCGAAACATAGTCTCTGGAATTCATACAGTCCCTTGTGAGTGTTGATTACCAGCAGAGGCCTTCACGTCTCAGTCAGTTACAGTGGGATATATACGTTTGACAAATCCAGTTTGGAGAACAATGTCGCTGCTCCCATCTTCGCAAACAGATCTTCTGCTGTAGGTAATATGTAAAGGATAGGATTAACTGTCATTTTAAAATTTCTACACAGCCAAACACTCTTGCTGTACCACAAATAATTGCCCAGTCAGGTTTTTCCACTTTCCGTATTATTCCCACCGTCTCCAATTTATCAAGCTCTTTATCAACAGTTTCTATCTGCATCATCATCAATATCTACTTCATCTTCATCATCACCATCATCATCATCATCATCATCTTCTTCTTCTTCTTCTTCTACTTCATCAGTTAACATATGGGTTTTAATCTAGTGTTACCACTGCCTGCTTTCCTATAAGTTTGTTTCTTGTTCCATGCCTGTCTGCTCTGTTTCACTTGAGAAACTACGTGACCTAATTTCCCACACTTGAGGCAAGTTTCATTCCTAAAGTAACATTCGTCAGAGTGATGGTTAGAGTTGGTACCTCTGAAACAAGGTTTATAAACCCGATGCCTGGCTTGGCTTACCCTACCACACCTGATTTACCTCACTAATATCCTGTGGTGCTAGCAATGATAACGACAGTTCAAATGCAATTGGCCCCTCTGTAGCAAGGAAAACAGTAGCCCTGTCCTCCTTCTTTACTTTTTTGCTTTCATCCATGTACGTTTCTTATGGCTTCCCCAGTCTTCGTTATCTGGTGGATTGTTCAGATCATGGGCTTGGCAATCTTTGTTTGGCCACGTGTGTCCGATTCACCAGTTTAGAGTTTCAAAGATCGTTTCGTACAATTTGTTCACAAACAAATTGACAATTTCCCTTTTTAGTTTTGAAATCACTTTGAAGTTCACTTTCACGTTTCTCTTCAACTTTACACACCTTATTTCCAATAACGTATCACATAGCAATGTATTCATACAGACGCTGAGCCCCCTTGTGACTAATATGATCGTTAATGTCTCTCACTACGCTGCATGTTCAAAACTACCCCACAACAATCTCACGGTTTTGCATCCCACGCTCGTCGCCAGTTTGTCGTGTATTTCCGATGTTGTGGGTGGATCGTCCGGTACTCCAACAACGGAAGTCTGCCATACGTGTAAGCTCCGCCATGATCTCATTACATCATCACACACCTTTATGACGTCACTTGCCTACGTTATCATTTTTGGGGGATATACTACTCACCTAACAAAGTTAACTATTTCTATAACAACACACATGCTGTTTGTGGGTCCCGAGTACTTACTGTATATTTCAGTCCAAATGCGAACAACGAACCCCGGCTATGTCGAAATAAAATTAGTTTGAGTTCGTAATAACAGTAGTTTACCTCTGAAACCAATTACAAGGTTTCAGTCAACTCGTATGCAACCTGCGTGGGAGGAAAACCCGAAGATGTGTGTCTCGAACGTTTACCACTTTGATGCTCGGCAGTTTGGGTATGGTGCTGACAATCGGATCAAACCGTACACATCCGTGTGCCCTCGGAGTTGACTAATGCCTACCAATGTCCCTACCAAAAGATTAACATCGATCTATCGTGGTGATCTGACATTAAATCATGCATTTCATGTTTGTATTTAACCAGTCAAACCGGTTACCTATCAGGTCTTCAATCCAAGCGTTCACCATGCCCTAGGTCAGTATATCGTACCCCAAGGTCACGAATAATGCTACTAAGACCCTCTTAGAATTGGCCTTCAGTAGCTAACTAACTAACGGCATCCGGTTGTCAGGCTCGCTGGCTTGGTCGACACATTCCAAATAGCAAAGAACGATACTCATGATGTCACTGGATTCGAAACTCGATTATTTACAGATAGTTGGAATATTGCTGAGTATGGCATTAAACAACAAACCACCCAAACACGAATAGTCCAGCTAATTAAAACTAATTAGTTGTGTCGCTTTATTGCATAAGGATAAGGTAACAAACTACTTGTGCCAGGAATGAACGTGTCTCCAAAGTCAAGGATGTATGCTTAAAAGATTGTCCTTAAGTGGGAGCTAAAACATCCAAGAAATCAATCGCTGTCATTATGTCATGCCAGAGACATATTTTCTTGACGCCTATCATCAGCTTTTTCCGACACGACGGATCAAGAATGAAATTATAACGTTTTCAATTCCCCCATATAAGTGACTTAATAGTTCAGATCGTAATGGTATGATTTTAAGAACTTCCTGGTGCCTAATGAGCGGACTTCGTGTTTTTTAACAAGACACTGTGACAAGGTTTGTCTCATGAAACCAGTTAAAACGGTATGTATGACACAGGGATGAAGGTCTGAATGTCCGTAATGACAACTGTCAATCACACAAGGAACACATGAAAAAATCCCTTTTATGAAATTCAGTCAATTAAAAGTAGTCTTTCTTATCGTGAATCATGATAAGAACGCATTAAGCATTATCAGTCTGACAGAAAGAAGAAAGTATACATTATACGGTGTGACAAGTATTGCGAACTTGATGAGGACGCTACGAGTCTGAGAGCAAACGCCTGTATACTGTCAATAACCAAAACCACGTTTATCATATCCGTTTCAGATACACCCTCATCGAATTGTGGGCGGTGGGTAGGTAAATAGTAAAAGCGTTCGCTCGTCATGTAGAATGCCCGGGTTCGATTCCCCTCATGGGAACAATATATGAAACACATTTCTAATGTCCCCTGTCGTGTACTGGAATATTGCTAAAATCGGTGTAAAATCAAACTCACTAACTCATTAGATTGCCATGCCGTGTTTGTTCAACTGTGGACGACAAAATATTGGTGTGTACTTTCTTTTGCCTGTCAGAAAAGCACACTAGCATCAATTACCTATCTGTCTCAGATAGACATCTGCACATCTACCTGACCCACGTTCGAAAATATGCCAAATGTTTATTTCAGCTAGACCAACCATAATCCTCTGACACAATAACACAAAAGACATTTTTAGACATTCTCCATATTAATTGCAAGCAAGGCCAAGTCATAGAGTTTTATTTATCTGCACCCATCCCTTGTTTCCTCAAACATCTTTGATCCATTTCTGTATCGTGAGCTAAAGTGAATGTATTATAAAGCAGCGTGGCACTGACTCATATGCACTAATTTCTATTCAAGCAAGATTGTGTCACTGGACTCCCTTCTGGATGTCTTGCGCAGACCTTCCATCCTGTAACCCATTCTGGTGGCCTCCATATTCTGCCAAGGAGTAATTACATTTAACTCATTTATATCTTGAGGAAGTCAGGAAAGAGTTGGTCCATTTTTTTCTGGAATATCCTTCAAAAAGACGATACGTGCCCACCATAACTGTCTGGTTACTGTGTCCCCTGTGGGCAATCCAGGTGGGAATAGGTCTCAGCAATCTTAGCTTCCAGTATAAGACGACCAAATAAATACAGTGCCCAGGCTCATTGGTGTCATGTTATTAGGGCAGCATTGTCATTTTCTGTGGTTCTCATCGCACGCCCGCCCGCCCGCCCGCCCGCCCCACCGCCCCACCGCCCCACCGACCGCCCCACCGACCGCCCGACCCACCGACCGACCCTGATTTTATCGCCGATAACGCAAATGCGACACACTTTCAGCGACAGGTTTCGTCATTCGGATGCCTCTCAGAAACATATTTCTGTGTAATGAATTCCGATTCGGATTTCTCGTAAGCTTTTCTGATAAGACCAGTAGAATAAAAACCGATTTCTCGTAATCTCAGCATTCCACGGCAGTGACTGCAAAGGAAAGACCAGACCCCATGAATTTTGTGTCAGTAGTAAAGTCACCATCGCCAGATCCTCGACTCTTACTTATGTTAAAGCCACTAGGGTAATTTTAAATGTTGACTTCAGTGCTGAACAACACTTATTCATTTACTGACGTATCGACCTCGTTGCGTAATAGCACTCGAAACAAATGCACAGACGTCATTGCTTCGATGGTTCGTTTCAGTACAAATTATGCCCTGTTACTAATGCATTCATTCCTATTCCAGGCCAAAGAATGCATCTTCCTCGTTTGTTTGATGAAGGTTTTAGACTTACATAAAAACAAGTACAGTGCATATCGTAAACATCTAGACTGGACGATTACAGTAATTAAACCCAGGCTGTAAAAGTGTTCCAGGCTGCTAATACATCAGACACGTGTTTTACAGGGTAGCAACTCCGTGAATACGTTACGTCAATGCTGCAGTAAAACTTGTTACCGATCTACTCTCGCACTTCAGTCCACGAACATGGTCGATAAAACATCCATTGTAACTACGCCAAAACCTGCACTGAATGGTGTCCAAACCCATGGCCACAGACACCAACCTCACTGAAAGACCTCGATGCTCGACTGGATGTTCTATGTACGCTACACATTATTTGGTGGTAGTGAGCAAAACAATTACTTTCTATCTTGTACTATATGTGCATATCAAAACGACAAAAATACGTCCATAACAACACTAGATGATGAAGTGAGTGAACATGTGTAATTTTACGCTGCACTATATGACGACCTGTAAATAATCGAATCGAATCAAGACAATCTACTGATCAACAGCATGCTAATCTATCTACGTATTTGGTAGACGACGACGCGTGCTAACCAAGTCAACGAGCGTGACGACCCGATCGCATTTGTCGCCTGTTACGTCAAGCATGATCTACTGAAGACCAGTTCTTGCCCTGATCTTCATGGCGATAGATGCTTAAAGCTGAAGTCATTGTATATCCGGTTAGTCGCCTCTTACATCATGCATGTGTTGCTGAAGACCAATTCTAACGTGGAACCTCACGGATCCGACTGCAGTAAACTGAAATGACGGGTATGACTATCAGCGTTTGGTTCTGGACACTAGATCTGCATTGAAGCGAAATTGTGCAAAACTGTCTCCCTCACTTACTGATATATTTTGTTATTTTGTATTATATGTTCCGTAGAGATTCAGGGGTTAGAATTGTTTCCAACCACCATACATACCAAGTGACTTAACATGAACCTTGTCGTAGACGTAGACGTGGTCGTGGCCGTGGTCGTGGTCGTGGTCGTGGTCGTGGTCGTGGTCGTGGTCTCCACTCCGCTTTGTTGCTCATGCTATCGCTCACTGGTATCTCTACTTGAGTCCTGGTGTGTTTAGTTCAATCAAGGTAAATGACAATCTTTCGTAAAAATCTCCAAACTCTACAACGGAATGAAAAAGATTTCCTTCCAAACTCTCACCCTCACTCTGACAGAATAGAGACAAAGAAACGCTTGAGGACAAGAGAATCACACCATTAAAAGACATAAAACGACCAGTTTATCTTTCTTTTAGTCATTGGATGGAATTAGCGTCATTTCAGTAAAGAATAGATGCCACCTGAGAAAATGATGAACGTGTTATAAAAGAAAGATTTCGAAGTCTAAAGATAATCATTCCATTTCCTTTGTTAATCCTCAAAGGAGACAAATATGATTCAATCCTTTGTCAGCACACACGCGCCAGGCCTACACTTCTTCAGCAGGTGCTGAAATTTAGCGGCTAAAAATATACAAGTTATACCGCCACATAAACTGTAAATGAATTTTAAGATATTTTTGCGAAATCTTACAGTTGTTACAAAACCTATGAAGACGTCAGAGTTGTATAGATTTGTCGAAAATCTCGACGACAGGAACTATCACTGAACAAATATAAGTCGCAATTTCTTGGAATTCGGGGATTGGAATTAGCTTAGCTAAGCATTTCTAAAAACAGCGACCTTTGGGAGATACTTACCAGCGTACAATATCAGCACAGAGAAAAAGATGTTGACTCATCGGATTTAAATACGCGTCTCACAAGAGGTTTATTTGAAAGTCCTTCACATACTACGAAACTTCACCAAATAATTGAATATCAATAGCGAGCTAAAAACTGATCATTAAAGAGGTGCCTCCGCTGTTTGATATATGCTGTTGAAAACAGATTCCAGACAAACCGACAAATACTCTCAGTAACAGTCCTTTAATATTACTGATTTCTCCGCAACCCAACGTGTTTCTATGAAAGACTCGAGCTTACAAATCCAACAGAAACAGTAAATGTATAAAAGGGAGATAACCCCCGACGCCATTCTGAAATTTTGGTTCTTCTGTGAGGAAGGTATATAAATAGGAACAATATTGATATCCGATGCTGACCACGACCAGGTCGGTTGACATCTGACTTAGCAACCGTTCGTCATCATTTATTGTGATACCATAAACCGAACGTCTCTAAGGTATATCTGAAACAGCTCATATGTATATAAATCAAGCTGAAAGGAACATATTCTAGTCTTTCAAGCCATGAATGATTCGTTCGTAGACGTGACCTTGACCTTTCGCGGTTTGTTATCCCACTTTAAGGTTTTAGGTAGGACCGTGCTTGGACGTACTGTATGATACTTACAGCTACTACGACGGAATAAGGACTAGATGATGCTCATTGATATTGAGATTTGGTGGTCTGAATCAAGATCGACTTAAATAACACGTCGATAACTACATGAGGTCGTCAGTGCTCCAAGTACCACAGCACAGTGTTTGAGTTGTACTCGTATTTGATTACAGCTGATTAAAATGTATTGCTTCAATTCTTACCTGTTTTACAGGCTGGACGTTCGACAACCCTAGAAGATGTGCAGGAAGGAGCATTCAGATTGGCTCGGTTCATTCTGTAACGTGCATAACGCTTCGCAATCATGAGGCAAAGATGGTGCATGATTGTGATTATTTTTTATGATTAAAAGAATGACGCTATTTGATATGATACAACTTGCAGAAGCACTAAGAATACCTCCAGATTGTGTCACATGATATTCATGCAAACATGTGATACTACTGAATCCAATTCAAATACGGATTGCATACAATGGTAGCCAAGATTACAAGTGAGACTGAAACATATCTGAAGTAACGGCGATAGAATTACCCGCCAGTCACCTCTTCCCTTCAGTAACCATTCATTGTGACAGGAGAGGTTTTCACTTAAGGTTCTTGGGGTGGATACGACGGCGTATTAATTATTTGTCCCACTGTCATACATGAATACGTTCATTTTAACTGGTTTTAAGTATTAGGGTACCTGAACATAGTCTTGAGTCAGTCGTGGCAATTAGATGCTCTGTAAAGTGGATCGTTGTTCATAATTTCAGCGTTGTCTGGTCCAGACTTGTTACTTTACACAAGGATGTATAATATATTAGTTTTCTTATCAATTTTGCACATATTCATTTTGAGGCCGTTTTTTATAGAAACAGAATTGACACTTACGTAATTTTACCCATATCTGAATCAGTTGGCGCGGTGGTGCAGTCTAGTTGTTAAAGCATCCGCTTGTCACGCTGAAGACCCAGGTGCGATTCCCCAGATGGTTACAATGCGTGAGGCCCATTTCTGGTGTCCCCCGTCTAGACATTGCTTTTAGTTTTCTAGAAGCGGTGTAAAAGTATACTCACTTGCTACTTATATGTCCCAGTCACTTACAAGGTGTTAGCTACGGATAGAATAGAGCACCCGGTGTCAGCACTGATTTTCAGCGATTCATAGATATTTGCCTTATAAAGTTCTGTGTAATCTGTGCCAGAAGATATTCAGGAGGTTTTATGTTATTCGACTAATGCTGCGGTCAGTATTTTACCGGATTTTATCGTTTACGTTTCTAAATGACTTACCCGACCTTTTACAAGCGTTGGACACATACACAATTTGACAGTGTTTTATTCTGGACAGTGATTGCCTTGCCTTGCCTTGCCTTGCCCTGCCCTGCCCTGCCCTGCCCTGCCCTGCCCTGCCCTGCCCTGCCCTGCCCTGCCCTGCCCTGCCCTGCCCTGCCCTGCCCTGCCTTGCCTTGCCTTGCCTTGCCTTGCCTTGCCTTGCCTTGCCTTGCCTTGCCTTGAATACCGACCTAGAGTCGCCTAACCTATCGCCCTGATTGCAAACATTGATGTTGATCAGAGTGCAGAGTCCATATATTCATTAGAGTACAATAACGTCATTTATTGTTCAGGGGGTTAATATCAGCTTGACTGGTGATGAGGTAGAGCAAATTGACACATCTGCGTGTCACCCGTGTCACCCGATGGAGTGGTATTGCTTTGTGTCTTTGATTTGTTTAGTCCAGATATTTCACAGTTCACAAAAGGGGGGATGCTGACCTAAATAGGCCACTTCGTCCCCATCATTCGGCATATATCAAAAGGGGGAGAGCAAGTTATTACAAACACCATACCAACAGTACTTTAGGCTTAAAGCGTGGTACACATTCTTTACCACATACATTCTTTACCAAATGGTCCATTCTTGCCTCCGACGTGGGTGTCTTGGGATTCGAATGGACTTATGTTTGAACTGCATCTTGTTCCTGCCGCCATACCCATCAAGACGCATTGCATTAGGTCTTCATCTATCCAAATCATGTCACCATTCATTCGCACATTTCATAGGTAAATAAGACGCATTACCTGCACATTTGATGGGTAAATAAGACGCATTACCTGCACATTTGATGGATAAATAAGACGTATTACCTGCACATTTGATGGGTAAATAAGACGCATTACCTGCACATTAGATATGTAAATAAGACGCATTACCTGCACATTAGATATGTAAATAAGACGCATTACCTGCACATTTGATGGGTAAATAAGACGCATAACCTGCACATTTGATGGGTAAATAACACGCATAACCTGCACATTTGATGGGTAAATAAGACGAGTAACCTGCAAAAGTTGCTTGCTCTCTAATCATGTTGCATATTATCAAACATATGTTGTATTTAGGTATAAATATAATGGAACATTATTCACATAAACGTGTTCACTAATTTTGGTGAATGAAATGTGTTTCAGATATCCATGGGCAAACCATGCCCTTTATCAAACCATTCTTTTGAATGTTTAATAAGACACTGTAGTGGAATGATAAATGAAGCGACATTTGATATACATCGTATGTTGAGTGTTGTTGTTGTTGTTGTTGAGTGTTGTTGTTGTTAAAATAATTAAGACAGTAATTATCTGATAAGCCAGTTTGAAATAAGAGGGAATGAGCACATTACTGAAATCTAAAAAACAAGTAAATGGCAGTATAAAATATTAGTAATGATATTATATATAACAAAGTAGAGATTCTTTTTGTAATATTAAATTGTTTGTAATAATTTGGAATGAAGTCATGGTTGAAGCATGATTATTTCTATCAGTGATTGTTTATATTTTAATTAGTACTCATGTCACAGAGATACATACTGATACTCATGTCACAGAGATACATACTGATACTCATGTCACAGAGATACATACTGATACTCATGTCACAGAGATACATACTGATACTCATGTCACAGAGATACATACTGATACTCATGTCACAGAGAGACATACTGATACTCATAGCACAGAGATACATACTGATACTCATGTCACAGAGATACATACTGATACTCATGTCACAGAGATACATACTGATACTCATGTCACAGAGATACATACTGATACTCATGTCACAGAGATACATACTGATACTCATGTCACAGAGAGACATACTGATACTCATAGCACAGAGATACATACTGATACTCATAGCACAGAGATACATACTACTATTTTCTTAATTACTACATACACAACTATCGGGTTCATGTTTCACATTTAATTGTTCGGTATTGAATTGGAATAAATCATCCATTTTGGTTGATCAAACACTATAGCACTCTGTATTATGGATTTTCAAGATGAGTATAAACATGAAAACAAGGTTGGAATTGGCAAGAAACTCCATCTTTTGTTATGAGAGAAAACGTTGGAAAGAAGGGTTGTTGAATCAAGGGTGTGGAAAGTTTGGCCTGTTAGTTACACAGGGTTCAATTCCCCACATGGCTTTCATGTGTGGAGCCCATTTCTGGTCTTCCCCGCCATGATATCGGTGGAATGTTGTTAAAAGCGACGTAAAACCCAACCCACTCACTTCATCCGTTTAGCTACTAGTCAGGAGTGATGGGGCAGTGATGTGATTAAAGCTTTCGCACCGAAGACTCTGGTTCAATTCCCCTCATGGTTACAATGCACTAAGCCCATTTTTATGTCCGGCACCCGGGAAGAGCCACCTCCTCGTGGTGGGTGCTGGGTAATGCTAAGAGCTCTTCTCCCGTGTGGACCCGGGACAGAATGTGTCCACAGCACCCCATTGCTGGTCGTAAGAGGCGACCAAATTGGGCAACCTGTTTGCCGTGGGTTGCGTCCCGTGTCGGTGGAGGACGGTAGCCTGGTGGTTGAGGGCAGTAGGAGGCTGACCCATTTTGCCCCTATTGCTCAACACACCGCTTTGGCCCTTACTTCACCTAGACGGGTGGTAGAATCGGCCCGATTCTATCAATCGGCTGGTCACGCCAAGCCCTGTGTGTGGACTTTTATTTACTTATCATCACACAAATTTGATTTGAAAATGTTAACCTTTGGTCTTGGCAAAACTGTTCCCATAAAATGTTTACAGTTTAAACTATGATGTTATACACTTTTGCCTAGAGTCTTATGCCAGAAGGCGGTGGCTCATGGGCCAATCTGGTGGATTTGTAAATTGTAACTCTTCTGCTGGAGTATATCATCCGAGTATCCTTGGTGCTGCAAGTTGGAGACCCACTTGTTTTTAGCATTGTCCTTGTGATACTCCGTGGTGGGTGGGGAGCTCGGATGATGAAATCTAAAACATAAACCATGGCTTACGAAACCCCACACAAAAAGACTAAACGTCCTCTTGAAAATGACCTTGTTGACAACGACCTCAGACTGTCCAAACCAATTGATTACTGGCCACGATTTGTTGTCATGGAGACAAATGATTTGACACCATTAAAATTGAACCCTTTTGCTGTGTCTAAAGGTATCCAAGGCATTGCCGGCGATGTGAAGAGTATTAGAAGATTGCGTTCTGGTGCACTGTTGATCGAATGTGCCAAAAGACAACAGTCAACTAACCTTTTAAACACCAAAACTTTTGTTGGCATTTCCGTTACTGTCTCAGCTCACAAGACCCTCAATATGAGCAAGGGGATTGTTAGAGATCGTGAGCGATTGCTGGCCGACATGTCAGAACTAGATATCGTCTCCGAGATGAAGGATCAGGGTGTACTTAATGTAAAACGTTTCTCATCCAGACAAAATGGCACAACCATTCAAACTAACACCTATCTGTTTTCTTTTTCGCTACCTACTGCACCAAAATCACTAAAGGCAGGTTATTGTAACCTCAATGTTGAGACATACATTCCAAACCCTCTTAGGTGTTTCAAATGCCAAAAGTTTGGGCACGGTGTAAATACTTGCACATTGTCTGTTGTGTGTGCTCACTGCAGTGAAAAGACACACACAACAGAAGATTGTGACAGTAATGTCAAAAAATGCACTAACTGTAACGGGGAACACTCATCATTCTCAAAAGACTGTCCTGTTTGGAAAGAGCAAATGGAGATCAATAAAATAAAATTCACTCAAAATATCTCTTTTTCCGAGGCCAAAAAACTGGTAAAGAGATCTGATCTTCAAGACAGTTATGCTGCAGTAGCAAAAACATCATCGGGGTCTAGCTCTAAAACAACATCAACCACAGGCTGCCAAACTACCTTGACTTGGGTAGATTGCGATTCTCCACAGCTTTTGTACCCCGCTATATCATCACAGACTGAGGAATCACTTCCTAGTAAATCAAAGTCTTCTTCTGATCACAAATAATCATCTCAGTCACACTCAAAGTCTCAATCGATAGCTGATAGTCAACAAACAGTGAAAAGTAAACCGAAGCCAAAGCATGATGCTTCAAAACAACAAAGTGGCAGAGCTCCTAAAGGGTCACAGAACAAAATTCAATTGTTCAATAAATACGGGTCTCTTGAAGACATGGACGTTTCTGAAAACGTCCATTCTAGGGCACATAGCTTGTCGCCCTCCAAAAGAGTGCGGGGTAGATCCCCAATAAATCCCCCAAAAGATAGTTTATTCCAATAATATTATACAGTGGAACTGCAGAGGATTGAGGACTAATTTACCTGAATTACAGCTATTAGTCCAAGATTTTACACCTTCAGCGATCTGTCTCCAAGAGACATATTTAAAGCCAACAGATACATTTGACCTTCGTCATTTTAATGCATATCATTGCTTTTCACCTCCGGGTGATAAGGCCACTGGCGGATCATCCATTCTAGTCAAACAAAACGTTATTCAAAGCCCTGTTTCACTTAATACTAATATGCAGGATGTTGCAGTGAGAATTACTTTACATGTAGCGTTTACGCTATGCTCTCTTTATATTTCACCGTCTTCGGCTTTTGCCAAAACCGATCTTCAAGCCCTATATGATCAGTTCCCGAGGCCCTGTGTTGTAGTGGGAGATTTAAATGGGCACAACCCACTCTGGGGTAGTGTAAATACAAACACTAGAGGCAAATTGTTGGAGGACTTTTGTTCTGACAACGACTTATGTATTTATAATGATGGTTCCAACACATATTTACAACCTGGTACAGGGACCTATTCTGCTCTCGACTTGTCATTGACAAATTCAGAACTATTAAATGAATTCGAATGGTCAGTCCACGATGACCTGTGTGGAAGTGACCATTTTCCTACTATATTAAAAGCTGTAACTCCATCTGATGCTCCTCCATCATCAAGACGGGCTAACTGGACTTTGTATGAAACGCTGTGTGCTGGGAGGCTTAAACCCGAACGTTTTATTGACGTTCCTGATGCTATTAAATCTTTTTCTGATAAACTGAATTCCATAGCTGATGACTGTATACCAAATTCCTCTGTAGTTCCACACATAAGAAAACCATGGTTCAACGATGAGTGCAAACAAGCTAGGAAGGCAAGGAAAAAGGCAAAACATTATTTCCGTCGCCATCCTATGGTACATAATTTAAAGAAATTTAAAATTTTAAATGCTAAAGCACGGCGTACTTTTAAACAGAACAAACGCCAATCTTGGCAAAATTATGTGTCCAAAATAAATTCTCGGACACCCATGTCCAAGGTATGGAACATAGTCCAGAAAATCAAAGGTAAAGGTACTAAATCTACTGTCCATCATCTTAAAGATGGAGATCAATTGCTTACTGATAAATCAGATATTGCTAATAAGCTAGGTGAAACCCTTGCTAAACACTCTTCCTCTTCCAATTATGTACCAAAATTTCAGCAATATCAAAAACAAGAAGAAAAGAAAACTATTAATTTCAATTCTGGTAATGGGGAAGATTAAAATGAAACGTTTTCTATTCATCAACTCCATACTGCTCTTGATCAAGCTCATGACACTGCTACTGGAGCTGATAACATACATTATCAACTCCTGAAGCACTTACCGGAATCCTGCCTAGAAACTCTTCTCAATATTTTTCAAGATATTTGGACATCGGGTAACTTTCCTCCGTCATGGCGTGACGCCATAGTAGTACCAATACCTAAACCTGGACGTGATCATACGGATCCGTCCAATTATCGACCTATTTCACTAACTAGCTGTGTTTGCAAGACCATGGAACGCATGATAAATAATCGACTTGTTTGGTACTTGGAAACAAATAATCTTATCACAGATATACAGTGTGGTTTCCGTAAAAACAGAAGTACTGTCGATCACTTAGTGCGACTGGAATCATTTGTTAAAAACGCACTAAGTAATAAACAACATGCTGTGTCTATCTTTTTTGATCTTGAAAAAGCATATGACACAACCTGGAAACATGGTATTTTGAGGGATTTACATGACTTTGGTTTGCGAGGTCGTTTGCCTCAATTTATTGCCAACTTTTTAAATGACAGACAATTCCAGGTCCGTGTGGGTTCTACCCTGTCTGATCATTACAGTCAGGATCGGGGTGTTCCACAAGGCAGTATTTTGTCTGTCACTCTTTTTAGCATCAAGATCAACAGTTTATCAAAAGTTTTAAACGATTCAATTGATGGATCGCTTTTCGTGGATGATTTTAATATTTCTTGCCGAGGCAAAAATATGCATACTATTGAACGGCAACTGCAGTTGTGTTTAAACAAAATAAGTAAATGGTGTCTTGAAAACGGCTTCAAATTTTCGAAGTCCAAAACTAATTGTATACATTTTTGCAGAACATGTAAGCCACATAAGGACCCAGAACTATCTCTAGATGGCACTCCCATCAAAGTTGTAAAGGAGGCCAAGTTCTTGGGATTAATTTTTGACTCACATTTAACGTTTCTACCACATATCAAATCCCTCAAAACTAAATGCCTGAAGGCACTTGACTTGTTGAAAGTCGTTTCAAATTCTAAATGGGGAGGGGACCAAGCTACCCTCCTGCAACTTTATCGATCACTGATCCGGTCAAAACTTGATTATGGCTCCATTGTATATGGTGGAGCCTGTATGAGCAACCTGAAACTTTTAGATTCTGTTCACCATCAAGGTCTAAGACTTTGTCTTGGCTCCTTTCAAACTTCACCTGTTGACAGCTTATACGTTGAGGCCGATGAGCCATCTCTTGAGCAGCGACGTATCAAATTAGCTTTACAGTATGTAACAAAATTATATTCCAGTGAGTCAAACCCTGCATATAACTGTGTTTTCAGTCCTCTGTGTGAGGACTTATACAATATGAAATCTTCGCTTGTACCGCCTCTTGGTTTAAGAATTAAACCATTTCTTGCTGCTGCCGGCATTGAGCTGGAAAATACAGCTCCTTCCCGTCTTCTTTCTTCTTCTCCTTGGCAGTTGGTTAGGCCACAAGTGGACCTAACATTGACCACATTTAAAAAATCAGAAACTAATGAATTACAGTATAAACAAGAATATAATCAATTGAAACATAAATTTAGCAGTTATAAATCCTTATTTACAGATGGGTCCAAGGACGGTGGCGCAGTAGCTTGTGCCACTGTCATTGGATCCAGAACAATATCTTCTAGATTACCAGACAACAGTTCTATTTTTACCGCTGAGGCTAACGCCACATTAACAGCTCTTAAATATATTCAAAGACGCCATAAACATAAACAATATATAATCTATTCAGACTCTCTTTCTTGCCTTCAGGCGATTAAAAATCTTTCTTGTAAACATCCACTTTTAATTGAAATTATTGAATTATATAACGATCTTGCTACTGGTCAGTAGGACATCGTCTTCTGTTGGTTACCCAGCCACGTCGGCATTTCCGGTAACGCAATGGCCGATCTTGCTGCTAAGGCAGCACTCAACAAATCTGTGACACCACTTCTTATTCCTTATTCTGACTACAAAGCTAGCATTAGAGCTTACACTCGTGATCTGATGCAGAAGAAGTGGGACACCCAAGTAGGTATCAATAAACTACATGAAATAAAACCCTATATTGGTTATACATACTTGGGTTGTCAGTCCACATTTGAAGAAGTCATTTTGCGACGATGTCGTATTGGCCATACAAGATACACTCATGCATACCTTTTAAAAGGTGAGGATCCTCCGTTTTGTATCCCTTGTGATGAGAGAGTCACGGTCAAGCATATCCTGCTTGACTGTGTTGAATTTTCCATCATAAGGGATAAGTATTTTTCTGTAAAAACTGTTAAGGATCTTTTTAACACAGTCAGCGCTCATTTAATTATTGGTTTTTTAAAGGAAATTGATTTCTTGGTTGCATTTTGAGTGATATGTTCTGTATATAAATGTATTTTAATGATTGGTAGTTTAGGTTAGGAACTAGAATTGTTAGTGGCTGTACCCTCAAAGGGGGTTGAAGTATTGTAAAATTATTGTCCTCCTGAGAGGGTACGTAAGTCCACTAACATTCCATGTAAATATAAATCTACCAGGTTTTTAATTGTAGTATTCTTGTTGTTTTAATTTTGGCTAGCATATTGTACACTCGCCAGCAGCTGAAGGGATGGTGTAAATCCAGCTAGGGTCCATGCAGGTAGCAAAGGTACTGTAAGTCCCCATGGTCCCTAGTTTGGTGATCTACCTTCAGTTATTGGCGATCTATAGCCTGATTTTATAGTGTATTGTCCTAATGGTGATGTTGTTTTTAACTTTCCACGCTAGTTTTAATTCCATTTGTGATATTCTAGTTGTTTTACTCTCCTTCGTTGAGAGGTTTTATAGTAGACATATACTTAATTTTGATATTAGATGTTCTCGTCACGATATGGCTGAGATATTGCCGATGTGACGTTAAATTTTAACTCACTCACTCATTTTTATGTCCGCCACCGTGACATTTTTAGTATATTGCTAAAAGCGGCGTCAAATCATATTCACTCATTCATATATATCGTATTCTGCTGAGATTTTTCTTTTGCTCTAACTAATTTTCTTATGAGAAATCTGTAAACCGAAACTGATCATTAATATAATCTACATGTAGGGATAAAACAGATTGGCAGGTTTGTGACAGTGGCCATACTCGTATTTTCCGAACTACCAAACTCTGCAGAACTGTCACATCCCTTAACATGTATCCGTCAAATCTCCAGGCCAAGACTTGTGTTATTTGATTACTTTTCATCTTATTTAAGTAGAAAAGCTATTTTGATTGGCGTGTCCGAGCCTCGATTTGATCAGCCAATGATAATGAGGTTTGCAAGTGAATAATATAAGACACACTGTCTCCATATGATCAGAAATGTCATGATTTAGCAAGTAACTGTCTGTCACATTGATCCTTCCAGTTTTTGTGAAGTGAAGAGATGGAGAGTTTTTTTGATAGAAATGGAAATCATAGTTGTTATTCAGAAACAGTATCCTTAATGTGACAGAGCCAGTTTACCAATGCAGATGAGCGACCGCTTCGCCTCATTAGCTTTTTTATTTCTTGTTTTACACCAGCTGTATGATATTGTTTGTAAAGAAACTGCGACTGAGCCAGACAGTCAAGTGACTGCCCCCATAATACCATGACGGAGCATGTGTGTATCACTATGAAATAGTGACGATACTAAGTGTTCGCGAAAACGTGAATGTATCCTGCAGCACAGATGCTAAATCTGTTCACTTGTTCACTTAGAGAAATCTGGGAGCGCGTATAGGTCAAAATAAGGAATTGCATCGGATATATGTTTTGTCACTGATGGATCAAATCGTCACGCATTCACGTGAAACAATGGCTTTATCATTTTTAATTCTTTGTAATTGTTCAGGATAATTCCTTGTGACGTGTTTGTTTTTCGCGAAATGACTGATTCGAAACATTTGGCAGCCTTTTTGTCTCTCTTTGTACCGAATAAAAGCGTTTTCGAAATAGGAAAGACTAGTTTCAGTGATTCATATCTAGATTTCGCCAGCGTTTCCCTTTCTGTCCAAAATGAATCTCTTGCAAAGGATGCTGGAAGCTCTCTGACGATGACGTTATATAGTTTCACTGTGACTAAAAGAATCACTTCCTGTATGCTTTCAAACAACCTGCTGTTTCTTTCACTACCCTCTGGACTTCATCAACATACTTGTATCAACCTTCACCTGTTGCCACGTTTTGTGCTGGGATCGAAACATGATTAAACTCGAACTGCTGATAATTAATTACTGAACGTGAGTATGGTTCTGTGACCTTTGTGGTGAATGGTGATCAAAGGCCAGCCCCCGAAAAGAATCCCGAAGCATAAAGGTCACATGCATCTCGGCATATAACAAATCAACCTAAGGCTGTAATAGTGTGTTTTGATGGTATGGTTTCCCAATGGTATTTCACTCTATAACCTGATGCTGAATCATTCTTGACACTGTACTGCCTTCGAAACAGAACGTAAAGATTCATAATGTGATTATGCGTATAACTAATGCTCTAATTTCTAGTAATGACTACCAGTCCTGCATGTCGCTCACATTTCTTTGTTTGTTCAATAATGCTGCATTCAGCCATTTTCCACCTATGTGACTGTGGTACGTAAACAATCGTCTCTTAAGAGCGTTATAGCAGCAACCCGTGCTTGTCTTAGGGGGTAACTGAATGAATGTGTAGTTTATTTACGTGTTACGAAAAAAAATTAATATACCCACATAATACATATACAACGATACAATTGATTGTGCAAGGCCTCAGTAAGCCGAATGGTCACGTTCTTTAACTGGGAAACATACATAATTTCAGAAAATCAAGTTAACATTGTAATAACATAGATACATAACATGATAAATTATAATAGATAGAATAAAGATTATTTGTATAGTTATATATAGTGTGTAAAAATATGCTTAGGACATTTGCGGTGATAAAAGAATTGGTAATTAATAGGTGGTCAAGACAGGTTGGTGAAACCGGCTGACTTGGTTAACACGTAAATGTGTGCCAGTTGCTTAGGCGATGTATTAATGCCAATCACTGGATGTTCTAGCCCAGACTGGATTACTTACAGACTGCCGCCATGTAGCTTCACTGTGGAGCGGCGTTAACATAGGCAGTAATGCCTGTTCACCAGTCCATTGATTAAAATAAAGATAAAAAACATGTAGCTTCACTTTGCTAAGTGCGACGTCAACAACAAACAAACAACAACACACACCACACAACACACAACACACACACCCTACTAAACGGTGTTTACTGAAATCAGAAAAGTACCGTTTATGGAAGGCGGTAGTTGTTGTTTAAACACTGTGAAAGGTTCTACATAGCAGACCTCAAATCAGCCTTCTCAGATGACAAAAGAACAGTATTCCTTACATTAAACAACAAGAACTCAACGTCTAACCAGGCATTACATGTGAATAAGACGGACCATGATGTGAATTAAAAGGGATAAAATCTCGCCAGCAATTTAAAGGTTATGTTTATACACAGATTTTCATATTTTTGCATAGATTGATTGCGGTAACAGTAGCTTTACGATGAGACGATTACTTTCAAAAGATCTCGTCATTTGTACAGTGTCATGAAGTGTTGCGCAGCTTTCAGCCAGAGTTCCAACTTGCCTTTCCTGGTACTAAAGCTTTTCATGCATTGCATTCACTTCCATGCAAAAAACTACGATTCTACAGCTATCAGATTGGAATCTTCAACAAGCACTCGATCACAAATTTATTTCAGACATTCAAATGAAAACCCAGTGAACAAACATTGCATTATATGTGTAAAGTCCTATGGATCGTCGGCTTCTTTATTGCAACGAATGTGACATTTCGGTGTAGATACTAACACCGTTATCAAGCAAGTGATGTTATGAAGGAGAAAATGTAGACACATTCACAGGAAACAAGGTTTAGGATCACAGTGCAAATGCTTACCATAACTTTGATGATGATATCTTAGTCACATTCTCAATATTTGCTGAAATTTCTTTAAAAAGTTAAAAAACGAATAATTAGGTACAAGTCAATGTGCTTTCCATAAACATATACTTTGGTGGCAAACATCATTTTGTCTACTTCGTGAGTAATACACAAACACCGATAAGAGCACTCTGATTGTCTTAAAACACCAAGGGGATTGCACCACTTAAAGAGGATTAGTGTATGACAAACATCAGTTTGGAGCAAGAATGTTACTTTACCCTGGAGGTCATATTACATGACTGGGTTTGCAGGTTGTGTCAGTATTGAGGGATGGTTCCAGGGCCTCCTTTCACAAAGCACTAGGGTGATCTCTAGGGTAACTTCAGTGCAGTATTTAAGAATGAGAGGTACGGTTAACCTAAGTAAAAGTTGCTTCGTGAAAGGCGCCCCAGAACTACAACGTAATATCTGTTTGAAACTCCAAAGGCACATAGATCCAATCATATTTCTTTCAACTGATTATCCACTTTGTCATGAAAAACACATTAGAAGGCCAACGAAACCACGAAACCACGTCCTCAGAATAATCTGGGTCCATGTAAAAGTCTTGTGTCACGTGTCATTTATTACAATGTGTGATTATTTTTCCCCAAAAGAACAAATTAGATTTGCAAAAGAAACCTCCTAAACCTCTTTGAATAATAAAGTTTAATGGGAGTAAATCTTCTCCATCACAGAATGTCCGTCATAATTGGATATGGAGCCTTTGTTTATTGATTACAATTACATTTTATAATCTTGCTTCCAGAAAACGCCAAGACGGCACTACCATAGAAAGAGAAAGACTATTTTCAGACATGTGATTTGGATTCCTGAAGAACTTCACAAGTTTGAAATGTGTCAAATAGGATATTCCAAAGACTGTATTTGTAGTGCGTGATCTAAAAGTATATTTCCAAATATATATTTTTCATCTTCTTGATGTACCTCTCTTGTCTGAATACATCTGCCAGTAAAGATCTTTTGTTATTATTGACTGCAGGCTTCCTATGAATACACATGGCAAGTGACAAACAAGTTTAACTCCAAACTTAACACTGATGCTGAGGAGAGTTCTACATAGCATCAACAAAAGATCGTACATTGGATTGTTTCAAAACCGGTCGAGGCTCTAACTAATCTCCCAAAGTAGGCACATGTTATAGACAATAACCGAATTATGCCATGTCCTGTTACAATGCCATCAAAACTGCTTAAAACCTTCTGTTGTTGGTCTTAAAGATGTATGTATTTCAAGACATAATGGACTGTCAGACCTTCGAGAGAAAATCGTTTAAGTGTTTACAAAGACATGGGTATTTCCAGAAAGGTCACCCATCTGATACAGTCGTTGATAGATAAGGTAGTAAGGTAGTGCCCATTCAACGTCGAAACCAACGCAAAACCATACGAATTTCCTCGTCTGCCTCAATAAATAGTTTGTCTAATTTTTCTTTTATATATATAGATAGATAGATAGATATATAGATAGATATAGATATATAGATATAGATAGATAGATATAGATATAGATAGATATAGATAGATAGATATATAGATATATAGATAGATATATATATAGATATATAGATAGATAGATAGATATATTAGTTTACGAAGTTAATTCTACAGGTAACGCTGTTCTGCAGGACATTAATTTCTAATTCGCTCTGTAGGACGAACGTGGATCAGGTGTCTCGTTATTAACAATATAATTGCATACTTGTGGCATCAATGTTTCTTCCTTTAGAATTGTGCACGTTTGTATGTGATTCAAGTGGTGCTGCTTCGATGCCGAGTAAAAAGGGGTAACAGATTTAATATTTTCTGGGTCTGGGTCAATACAATTAACAACAGGATTTCACACTGAATGTCACGAAAGGTCTTAAACAAAGTTCTGTGGATAGATTATGTTTGCAATGTGAGCGACAGCTTAATTTAATGAGTTTCTGTGATATTGACTGCGAATACTGATTAGCCCAATTCTGTCTTATGACAAATTTTTCATCTGGAAGCTCCAGTCAATCAAGTCAGATGAAGTGATAACAAAAACTCCTTACCCTTTAATCTTGTTTCTCTGTAGAATACTAGAGAGATCGTGTGTTGGTAAAGTCTTGTTGTTTCAGTGATTTCATGGAAGAATAACACTTTTTTTGTAAAAGGAACTTACCCAAATAGAACAATGGTGGCACCGCCATTGATCAGATCATCTTGCCATAGCCCAAGAGTCGGCAAATATGTAAAATATTCGCTGTGGTTACAATGAGAGATGGACACGGTTCCATTAGGACGTGGTTTCATCGATACGTTCGCAATTTATATGAGAGGCTGTGCTAACGGATTTTATGTGTCACGTGTACTGTGATATTTAATTTCTTAAATATTTGGAACTAAGTGCAGACCTTAATGCAAAGACCGGATGTAATATTGAATCAGTTGTATGAACTGTGTCATCATTGTAGGGATAGTTTTTTCACCTCTTATTTGCCTTTATGCCAAGTGGAATCTATTGGACAAAACACGCTGATTCCCATGTTTCTCATAGGCAACGTATTTTGCTGTGATTCTTCAAAGGCATTTAGAAGTTGGCATAGTAATACAGGACAGATTTTATGGATAGCAACATCTTGGGTTTGTTTTCACGACGTTTCGGGGCTTATCCTAGCCCCCTAAACAGGTTGAGCTGAACTGAACAATAAGGCTAACAGTTTTAACGTCGTGAAAATAACCCAAGAAGTTGCTGTCCATAAAATCTGTTCTGTATAACGTATTTTGCTGTCGATGAACGTTTCGATGTAAATACGTCATACTGTTACGTTATGACTAATGATACAAGAGTTTGCAACTACGCAACGCATTGTATTTTATTCAGGGTTAAGCTATATGTGTAATGTTTTCTATTGTTTTCGTCAAAGATTTAGTTGCCGATCACAAGATATTGGTCAGAGTCTCCATATTATGTCAGAAACAACATGCCCATTGTAAGTAATTCAGAATAGATGTGTGTCATCAGTAAATGATAAATGCAGTTCTACTTCTACACTGACAACTGTGTAGAAACTTGCGAGGAATCTGCTTAGGAGGGCAAATACAGCTCCAGAGCGAGATAACGCAAGAAGAGATAAACATTCACATTCATGAATCAAAGGTGAAGAGTAAAGACTGGATGTAAAGAAATTTGAATTGAATTAGTTTGTATGTTTTTTACGTGCCTGGCTTCTAATGGAAGGAAATGAAATGCGTGACTAATTCTTCACGTACAGTTGTCGTTATGGAAGTGAGCCTTGACAGTCTTGATAACGAGGGAGAAGATAGGTTCAAGATAGCAGTAATCCAATGATATCACTGTGAGTCGTGGAACAAAGGCCTTGGGGGAGAAAAATGGCTTGAGACTTCTCAACACTGCGATACTGTCTTCACACATTTATATGCGAGTGCACTCAAACAAAGTACACTTTATTATTCTGGTGAAATGCAAAACGGCATTCACAGGGCACAGACTAACCCTGACTGTACTACGTTAGTAATCTCCCTAACATCCGCCGCAAACGTAAATACGATTCGGGGGAGACATTTTGTGAGGGGCATTCAGAAACATGAACAGGAAGGGTAGCTTCTTTATTGTAGATGTAGATGCTAACACCATTATCACCTGATTTGCCCGATACCGGTGTTGACATCTACATAGAAACATCGCATCCGTTCTAATAAAGAAGTTGTTTATTATACCCATGTTTAGTGGCATATACTACAAAGAACTCAAAGCTATGTTGTTACATAAAACCACTGTGTCTTTGTCGTGAGTGGAACATTAAACTACGTAAATGCATTCTGTATGCCTTAGAACGCCAAGAGAATTACATCAGTTAAGAGGTTTTGTTTGTGACAAGTATCTTCCTCTACGGTAAATGCAAGAATGTTGCTTCATCATTCGGGTCCTATGACATGATTAGGTTTTAAGGTTGTGTCAGTGTTCAGGGAGCGGAAACAGGGTATCCAGACGCGGACACAAACGTGCAGTATGTTTTGCAGCCAAGATAAACAGAGATGCAATTACCCACAACCGATTACTGCCTTAGCATGAGAAAGCCAACAAAACCAATTCCTGAAAATAAGCTGGAGAGATGCACAAAAATAGCTACAAATTTACAAAATGCGTTATAGTTTTGA
Organism: Haliotis asinina; assembly: GCF_037392515.1. Taxonomy (NCBI): domain Eukaryota; kingdom Metazoa; phylum Mollusca; class Gastropoda; order Lepetellida; family Haliotidae; genus Haliotis; species Haliotis asinina. The sequence goes on along the minus strand of NC_090281.1, from coordinate 33,888,797 downwards.
TCCATAGCATATATGTCTTTTGTAAAAGAAGTATTCTAAACCTTATTAAATTTCAAATTTAATGCCAATAATGCTCTTCATGAAAGAAACACCTGTCATAATTGGAGCCTTTGAATATTGACTACGATGTTATTTTAAGTTTTTGCTTGAATGAAAGTGCTTTGACAATGCTACCATTAAAACAGTAAGATCTATTTTTCACTATTTTGGTTTGTGGATCTAAGCCAAATATTCCCAAGTATGGTTAGACACTAACATGTTGAAAGAGTTTCATATCTGCAGCTCAATTTATAATTGCCTATTTCATTATGAAAACTGATACTCATGGTTTGCAAAAGAAATCACACACCCAGTAGCAAACACATCTAACTGTAAACCTATCCAGAATACTCTGTAGAGTGACGTGGTATTAACAACAAATAGTACATTAGACTGTTGGGAAACTGATCGAGACATGAATTAATCTCCCAAAGTAGGCATAGGGCATGGACAATACCCGAATTATGCCATGCCCAATTACTAAATCATCCCAGTTGCTAAAAACCTTCTGATGTAATTGGTCTTTACGGATATGTATTTCGAGACATAATGGACTGTCAGACATTCCACTCAGTATATCTAAAGCGTTTACAAAGACACAGGTGTTTCCCAGAAGGCCACCTTACTTATCCAGTCGTTGATTACACGTGCACAAAGCCTAACAAATTTCCTTATCTTCTTCACTCAATATCGCGTCTGAGTCTCATTTTGTCATGTTTGAATGGCGATAAACTGTTTTAACAGACGTTACACTGTGCGCCAGCTTCCAAAATGACTTTCGCGAAGTTAATTCAATATGTAACTATGTTCTCAGTTGAAAACACAATTTGTTAATATTCTGATAAATGGAGTGAAGAGGGAAAATAGATTCGTTACATTCTGGAAAAGGAATGTTAAAGGGGACAATGTTCAACATGTATACTCACACACACACACGCACACGCACATAAGCACACCCACACGTACACGCACACAAGCACACGCACACAAGCACACAAAGTATGATTTCACATTTAATCTCATGAAAAGTTTCAAATGAAGTTCTGTGGACAGACAATATTGTTAATTCTAGTGACAGATAATTAAATGAACCACTAGAATACTGACTGTGCTTACTGATTAGTCCAATTCTGTCTTTTGGCATATTATTTTTTTCTGAAACCTCCAGTCAATCAACTAATGAAACTAATGAAAAACTCCAAACCCTTTATTCAGGCTTAATCAGGAGAATGCAAACGAGATCGTGTTGTACATTAATTTTATAGACGTTTCACCTTGATTGCCAAATGGAACAAGGTCTGGTAGTTTATTTTTTTAGAGGATATCCTAGATTAAAGGGTTATTTTGGCATGATCAGCAACAACAAATGCGCGAATTTTCTAACGTTGAAGATCCGTGTTCGATCATCGCCATGACATACCTCCATTTACAAAAACGGAAAATCGGAGCTGGGAAGTGGCATTATTTTTCATCGTATCAGTAGTACAGGTCTGTAAATGGCAGCAGGCACAAACTGATAGAAGCTCTCGTACAATGTTCGCGTTTGGCAGTGACCTTGACCTAGAATAACTAGTTACAGTAAGAGACAAAGGTTCCTTCTACTACCTCACATGTGTCAAATCTACTTGTCTGGTACGGACGGGACACCTACTGGGAAATACCTCTCTGTCTTAAACCCAACAAATACAGGGCATTCGCAAAGGAACTGACTTTAGTAATAGGGTTCATTGTATATTCTTTTGACCATACATTGAATCATGTATAAGATGTGCGATTTGTAAGCGCAATATCAAGTTCAAAACAGTCGGTCTGTTCTTCGTTATCGATCTTGTGTTGGCTGTTTACTGATTGCGGTTTCACGACTACTGGATTAACCTTCGAGGATCAGTTTGGGAATCAAGACGCAAGACACGGGCATTTAAGAGGACAATGTTACTCCAAGTTTTTGTCTCCGTCCTAAATATGTGAACACAGCTTTTCCATGGCAAGACTGGCTTGTATGGTTTCTTATGACATGTGTTATGCTCTAGTTGAATGATGATGCCATCATCACCCGTCATTGTGTATTCAGAACCGTTAAACTGTGTACAAAATATCAAGCCTGATAACAATGTTTCAGAAACATCTCATGCAAAGAGCAGTGTGCTTCTTTTTTGACACTGTGAAAGGTACCATAGCAGATCTCTGAAATCAGCGTACTCTGTTGAATAACGAGTAGTATTTCATATGCTAAACGTCTAACCAGGCATTTAAGATAGAATTATCTGTGAATGATGCATACACTAGTCGGCAATGTTAAAGGTTCTGGTTTTACATATTTTTCCTCAAATTAGTTGCAGTAATGCTGGCTTTTAGATAAGACTTATGTTCCAAAGTTCTCGCCAGCCTTCATTTGCACAGGGATCTCCATAGTTGCAAGGCATTCTACCCCATTGCCACAGAATCATAGATTCCCCTTCCGTGCAAAGTGCTCCGATTTTACAGCTATGGGATTGAGAACTTGAGGACACACTCTTTTCAGCTATATAAATATCAATCACTTCATCACTTCTGTTTTCATAAAAGAAATGACAAACCTATTAACAGGACAAAAGATGTAGGATGATTACACACCGTTTAACCCTAACTGTGGTATGTTAGTCATTTTCTTAACATCCGCCGCAAACGTAAATATCATATTATAAGAAATTAAACACGTGTCTGTTAACTTATGTGAGTGGCTGTTATGAACAGGGGCTATTTCTTATGGATGGGCAGCTTCTACTTTGTAATGGATGCAACGTGTCAGTGTAGATGCCAAGACCTGTATCGCCTCACTTACTTGACAACAGTTTTGACATCTGCCCCGAAAGTCTGCATTCCATTGTAATAAAGAAGTTATTCATCAATAGTTCCTCTTCACGCATCAGCGTTTTCTATATACTCATATTTTTATTTGCTGGTACTGCTAAAAGCTCAGAGCTATGTTGTATAAAATCGCAAGAATGTTATTTCATCAGAGGCGTCCTAACACATGCTTAGGTACGAAGGTTGTGTCAGTGTTCAGGGAGCGGACGCAGTGTTTCCGGACGCCAACGCAAACGTGCAATATTTAATTTCCAGCCTTGAAGCACAGAGATCCAATCATTCTTACTCAAAAGCGGTTATTGTCTTAGAATTAGAAAGCCAACTAGACCAATTACTGAAAATAAGCTGGAGGCCTGCAAAATGCTTCCAAAGTTAGACAATATGTGATAGGTTTGACCCAAAAATATATCACTTTTGTAAAAGAAGCATTTTAAACCTCATTAAAGTTTAAAGTTTAATGCCAGTACATGCACTGCATCAAAGAAAAGCCCGTCGTAACTGGATACGGAACTTTTGAATATTGATTACAATCATACTTCAAGATTCTGCTTGTATGAAAGCGCGATGACGACACTACCATTATAAATATTTTTACCATTACTACTCTTTACAAATGTTGTCACACGCTACTGTTTTGGAAAAAAGGTTTCATATTTGCCACTCAGTTTGAAATTTCCTATTTGATTACGAAAACCAATCCTAATGTTTGTGCAGAGAAACCACATAGCAAGTAGCAAACACATCTACCTATGAAACTGCCCGAACTACTCTGGAGAGTGACGACTGTTGGGAAACTGATCGAGACACGAACTAATCTCCCAAAGTAGGCATAGGGTGTGGACAATACCCGAATCATGCCATGCCCTGTTACTAAATCGTCCTAACTGCTAAAAACCTTCTGATGTAAGTTAGTCTCCACACATATGTATTTCGAGACACAATGGACTGTCAGACATTCCAGACAGCATCTCTAAAGTGTTTACAAAGACATGGGTGTTTCCAAGAAGGTCGCCTTACTTATCCAGTCGTTGATGACATGTACAGAGCCTAACAAATTTCCTTACCTTCTTCACTCAATATCGTGTTCGCGTAATGTTTTGTCATGTTTGAATCGCGATAAACTAACTGTTTTAACAGACGTTCCACTGTGCACCTGATTCTTAAATGAGTTTTGCGAAGTTGATTCTGTAGGTAACGATGTCCTATGTTGAAAACACAATTTCTTAATCCCACGATTATCTTCGATGAGGGAACACAGGGCAGTTCCAATAGGCCAGTTCCAATTTCTCTAAGCGACTGGTGATTAAGCATATTACTGCAGTCTCGTGCCAGCAATACTCGTGGTGTTTCTTAATTTAGATCTGTTTATATCTTTGCGTGTTTGAAGCTTTGTCGGTTTGTGAAGAGGGAAAAGAGATTCAGCATAATCTGGAAAAGGAATATTAAATTGCCAGTGTTCAATATGAATACTCACACACAGGCACCCACAAACACACACACGAACAGCGCTTTCGACAAACGCATGTCTTGAGTGAATCAATTAACAACATTTCACATTTATTCTCACGAAAAGTCTTAAATGACAGTCTCAAATATTTGAATGGCAGATAAATCAAATGAACCTTTAGAATACTGACTATGATTACTAATTAGCCCAATTCTGTCTTTTGAGACATTTTTCTTCTGAAACCGCCAGTCAATCAAATCAAAACTAATGCCACCTAGACCGTTTCATACATTCATTTTTGCACACGTTTATGTTTCATTGCCAAACAAACATGGTTCTGACATGTTCATTTTTTTCATTGCAGGATAACGAATATGTAAGGAAAGAAATGTTCGAAAAACAAACCACCAGAACGAGGGTGTGACGGTGGTCGGGGGATCAGTAACAACAAACACATGAATTCTCTGATAAAATTGCACTTCAAGATCAATATCTATTTGCTATTTTCACCACGGTACATCTTCATTTCCAGCAAGGACATTCTAGATATTGCCCTGATTTCATATTGCTATATACTGCAATACTGTCAGAGATATTGCAATATATACTTAATATATAAGACTTCTGCTCAAGTGCGTGCATCATAAGTTCATAATAGCTCTTTCTGGACGACATCATTTTCTTAGCTACTGTTATGCCATAATTTCAGGCTCCTCGTCCTCACTGTATGCCAATGGTTTACAGATAAAGGACGTAGAGACTCAACGTGGATTGTATTGCATGAAGCATTGCAACAAGGTTTCATGAACATAATGATAAACGTAATAGTATAACATCGGTCGTTTGCGTCAACAGAATGCTCTTCAGTATAGTATGTAATTAGTATTACTGTATATCAGTGATTCATTCAGATTCAACTCGAGTATGAACATGTATCAACATGAAATATCGAACAGTGAAACAAACAAATGATAACTGCTTGAGCTTAAGATCTCTTGTGACTTCAGTAACTATGATCCTTGACTAAATATTCACGAAAATGAAATAAAACTGTTTGGGGAGTTAATTTGTTTATTGCTTCATTTAAATGGGTAGTTTTTTTTACAAAATACATAACTCGGCCATTTAGCTTGGTCGGAAGGGGGAGGGGCCCAGATAATTCAATGGGAGCTAACTCTGGTGACCCATTATACTACTCAGAATCTGAACCACATCATGATAATCATATCGCGAGATACTGTACCGGTTTACCGGCAATATTGCACCGCTTTACTCAGGTGTTTATGGGAGTTTTCTTCAGTTGGAAATCAAAATTATGTAAGTGGCAGGAAACTGAGTGATTCCCTCCTGCAATGTTCGAGCTTTATCAGTGACTCTGACCACACGGTTGGCAGTAGTGAGAGACAAAGGTCTTCCTTCTGTGAGCACACTCCGTCTCATTTCCTTGTCTGGTAGGGAAAAACACATACCTTCAACGGAAACATAATTGCCATTCTTGATTAAACCGACTTCTGTATGTACAGTAAACCACAAATCTGAGCCATCGTATCGTATTCAAGATCGCAAACGTAGTGTCACTTTCAATATCGATCTTGTAATCTGATTTCTGTAACGTTGTAAAAGCAACTCCAAGGTTTGCCACCAACCTAAATATATAATATTTTTTATTTGCTTCAAGGCTGACTAACAAGGTTTCTTATCACGTCATGACATCCGTTTTGTTTCGACTTATTCAATTGTCATGGCATGCCACCTGACTTGGCGAAATAGTGGAAAATTTGCCGCTGCTACACCAAAAAGATGGTTTCAGGAAACGTTGCCATTTGTAACTTCAAAACGATATTTTGCCTATAGATGTCATACGTCACGTGTAACAAATCTAGTTTCAGCAAAATGTGATATATTAAATTCATGGAACTAGTTCCAGATAAATAGAAGGTGACAGACCTGAATAAGCAGCATGCATCCGTTACATGCACTGTGTCATCGTAATTTTCACCTCGTTTTTACCTTTTATACCAAATAGAGAATGCTCCGATTCCTCTGTGTTATTATTTTATGTCTATGTTGTGGTCCACAGTTGAACAAATATGTTTCGTATTCCTAATATTTCGTCTTCGTATTCATAATTCGATCTTCTGTTTTCCGATATCACATCAACTACGATGATGTGTCATAGACAAACAACTTAGTTTACGATTGATGAACGATTTCTATATTCCATTATTATCTTCGTCCAAAAAGTACTTCCTGATCCCATGATACATATCATGGATATACCCGCCCATACTACGGTCAACAAATGTTTCAGTATCAACATCCCTATTGCAAAACGCATTCAAAATATGTGTCTTCCTCTCGCTCTCGGTAATTAATAAACACCCTTCTATTTCCATACTGACAGCGGTGTAGCAGCATATGAGACATCTCTGGAACATGGCCCAAGGGTGAAATATTGCAAGATTAATTACAATTTTCGACTTACGAATTAACTGTCCAAAAATATGAGTGGGTGTAAATAAATTGGAATGAAATTATATTCTGTTTTTCTTCTATTTTGTTTCTATGCCTTATAATGATGGTTCAGGATTCGTGTGTCTAATTCTTCAAGATTCTGTCTAAATCTTCAGAATCAGGAAGAAAAAAACAACAAAATCCTAAAACCCATCAGCACAGATTGTCAAAGGTTTCGCATTCTGATTGTTTTATAATTCTACATATTTACGCGTCCTTTTAAATATTTGACACAAACTCCCAGTTGTGTTTATGGTGATAAGCCTTGACAATCTTTATAAAAGCTGGAAAAATAGGTTGAACTTTATGTAGATCGTAACAGTAATAAACTGATAGCATATCAAAGGGGTTGAGGCATGGGGCGAACAGTGACGTCAGACGTCTCCTGATACAATTTTTGACTGTATTTAACCCGTGATATTAGTGAGAAAACTGAATTTTATGCAAATTTTAACAACAGTATACTAGTATCACTGTTCTGTTACAAAGGGGTTGGCGCTTGGGGCTTTGGGGCTTGGAGCAAACAGTGAGGTTAATGATGGACAATTCCGATTGTTAACTACGCCACACATGGACTTTATCGTGTTGAAATCTTCTGTTATGTCAAATTCAACATAAAGTTAGTATCTTCTGTGGAAGGAAGTGTTGACTGCACGATGAAATTCATGATGTGGCAATGAATATCATAGTTATACACAGTTTTAAATGGTCAAATGTGAATATGTTAGATATTGGAATAAACGTTCTTAGTAACATAAACATCCAGCGAATGGCATTGTGAACAACAATATCTGCCAATGAGTCAAATCAATAGTTACAACCAACTTAGGCTGCCGAGGATCTATTCAACAGGTCTCCAGAAACAGACTGCTACATAAGAGTGATGAAGCAGTAAGGAACGTGTGTCAGCACAGCGGCCCCTCAAGAGGCGTCATTAGGGCTACAGATGACACACCGATAAGGAGGCTCTAGACAACCACTACTTCCATTTCCTTATAACTGACATGCAGCAAATGACAAGCAATTGGGGGTGTGTTTGTGGTGCTCACAGTGGAGGCTCCGGATGTAGATGGGTACCGGAATCTGCTAATTAAATGTTTCTTCCCTGATGGACAGATTCCTTTCAGAACTCGCTGTAAAGACATGCTCGATCACAAGAAGATGATGATAGTTGTATACAAGACATCTTTCACAAGACATCATCAACATGCCGCCGAAATCAATGCTGAATGGTATTTTTTGTGCAGAAATATTGTTAAAATCACCTAGCGAAAAACCAGTGAAACCAAGTGTAACCGTGGGCTGTTAAATGCCTTTGCATATTGTATAACGTGTATTCTGAAATAGTGCTGAGTTCTGATGCAAGTTCTGATCTTAAGCTTATTTGATCAATGAATGCCAAATGCATGGTCCATGTAGCTGTCACTTCAAGGTGGCATTGTGATTCCCTCCTGCTGGCATCAGTTTACAAATCCCCCCATGGTCTGGCTCCTGTATTCCTGCAAGATAATTGCAAGGGTTTACTCACCTGAACATGCATTATGATCTCCATGACAACGTATGAAAACATACCTTTTAATAAATCTGGCGCTATGCAGTGGATCAGGAGATCCTTGGATATCATCAGCTTTGGTCAACACTCTTCAACAGAGCATATAACCTAGCGTTCCTGAGCATCTGACAAATATGAGCTCAAAAGCTATAATTATTCAGAGATGAAAATATTGCTACAAAGAAAAAACGTGAAATATCCTAGAAAATTGCGGTTTTAAGTAACAGTTAAAATATTTGCAATCATATCTTCCACCAGAAATTCCTATATTATGAATAGGAGTTTGTGTGTTATTCATTATTGTATGTGTATATTGAACATGTTAGGGATTTGATAAGTTTTTTAACTTAAAGGTCGGGGTGATCGTAACACACCTCGACATGGACGGCATCATTAAGACAGCTTCGGGTATATCGATAACTTCTTGTAGTTTAATAAACATCAAATAGCCAATTCCATTCCACTGATTTACCCACCAAAACTCGAAAACAGTGGCAAATATGATTGTTTTGACGAGTACCATATGTTCCCGAAAATGATGAGCAATTGCATATGTTTATGACTGGTGCTGTAAGTGGGGCAGGATACGTTCACCTTTTCGCAAACAGCTGGTGTCATCACTATTTCATAGTGATTAATAAACACATGCATTGTCATCGTATCCGATGGTGAGAATCACTGAATTGTCGGGTTGATTTGATGGCAATCAACATCGTACAGTCGTAATGCGGCTAAAACAAATATCTGTAGTCACGAAGGCACATTCGATTCCTTAGGAATGTGTAAAGGATTTTGTCGCTGTTGTTTATTATCTTATCCAAACACAACGCAGAAAACGAATTGGACGCCTCCCAGGAAGCTTGTCGAAACCACCAAGAGCATTTGGGAGAATGTAGGGATTCCCAATACAGCAGCCACATGCTTTACTCAGAGAGCCAGAAGGCCTGAGAGAATTTGATTTTTGTTGTTTTCTACTCATATCTGTACCGTAAAGCACAACACGTCCATCACATTAATCGCTTACTTTCCATTTCTGTAATTTAATGCAGTATTCCAACTACATGACTCTGGTTTGTAATTAATTGCGTGTTAGCCAGAAAATACACCGATAACCATAATGAGCATCGATCCTTGCAATTGACACACGCAAAATCATGTAAGTCAGAGATTCTGAACACCTGATACCGTGCGTTGTGTCTTACGAACAGAATGAGTTGCTGAAACTCAACTGTAACCCAGATCTTTACGGGTTCACATTAAATAACATTGGCTTTCAAGAACATGTTGAATATAGCGACCCGAGCTGTTATTTAATTTCCATCGAAAAGATATATGCCTCATTAAAAGAGAAGTGTCGATCCCTCAATCCGAATCTAGTCAAAGGAAAATAGGAGCTTCATGTCGTTAGAAAACCTGTCATTACAAACACGAGTTGCAGAAAACCAATTCCAACCCGGATCTTGACGGAGTCGGCAGTGTGGCGTGACGAGTCAACGTTTTGAAATTTTTAAGTGATATCATCATTAAAAAGTTCCACAGATCCACAGCCCTCCTTTTTGTGTTGATGTACAGAGCTTTCACGAACACCCACATTTAGCATCCGTGTAATGAAACGAGGAACCTGCCTATAAACAAATGAAAACCTGAATTTCAGCAAAGTGGATTTTTAGCTTGTTGACAGAACCATTTGATGAACACCGGGATTCCAAAATAGAGGAGACATAGGGGAATAAGAGAGAGGAATACCGCAGCTTCAAGTAATAAAAAATATACTGATGGAAACAAATAAGGGAACATGAAAATACAAGTGTTCCTTTAATCTTGACCGCATTACTTCATATATTTTGTATTGCAGAAAAATATCTGACAGCAGATATAGGAACAGATATATAGTTTCTATCAGTATATTTTATAGGCCACGATAATGCAACGGCCATGCGGTTTTATCCTGTATGTAGAAGAGATCTCCCTACGCACAGTCTTATTCAGAATTTATTCTGTAACCACAACCTGGTCGTTACGATATGCGAATATATTAGTAGATTACTGATGTAAATCCCAGACCACGCAAAAAATCAACTATTCTCCATGTCTGATGATTAATTCTTATACGATGGGCGAATGTCAAGGGCGAAGCCGTATGCCCATGACCTTGTATATCTGCATCTTTATTTGTATATGATCCCAATTTTTATCCATTGGCTTTATTCTGCAGAGAAACCTACATGTACCAATTTTATGAAGAAGACACGACACGTTTGATTACGACAACATGCAGGAACTAATTTGGATCGACATATTCCCTTTTTCGTAGCACACATGTTTCGATGTTTTTGGTTTAGGTTATTGTAGACGCAGTTTGTTTACAACCTGGCTAGGCAAAAGAAAGTAAAAATATATCAAACTGGATTGGACCTAAACATGAAAAAACGCTATTAAAACATAACTGGGTTTAAACACCTATAAAGGTTCAAACCCATCTGTGAAACCCATATGAAACAAAGCCATCCATATGAAGAACATCACCATCAAATGATCACGTCTTGTTCGTTTAATGTTTAGCCACCACCAAACATGGTTGTGTACTTTCGTCTGTCGAATTTACTCATGTCTGAGATGGTGCCATAGGAACAACGTGTTAAGGTCATTTCTGGTAGATAGATATATGTATAAGTGGAATATTGCTAAAAGCGGCGTGAACCTAAACTCACTCACTCACCATAGTTGAGGCTATTGGGCCATGCTTCTCTAAAAGGTCGTGCGACTGCATTCATTAAAATGTATGATTTCCTGTTTTACAGAAAAATACCTTCATTCTCCTGGAAGAATCCGGGGATGTCGTCTATGATACCATTAAGGCTGATAATTGCTTACCATTAATGGAAGCAATAAGATTGAAAGTGTTCAGTCTTGCCTCTGAAGAAAAAAATTGGCAGACCGTAAGTGGTGTCTGTAATGATGGCAGTGTGACATACCTGTGTGTTGCTCATTAAGGGAATGGATGCACGTAGTCTGCACATTAAGGACGTTTCTGTAAACCAATTCCATCGATTTGTTAAACTGGAATGGATGGTGGAGAAGTCTGCTGAATCCCATGGAGTCACCTGGTCGCCAGGGTAGCCTAGCGGTGAAAGTGTTCGTTCGTCATGTTAAAGACCCTGGTCCAGTTCTCCACTTGGGTTTAACGTTTGTAGAAAATGTGTTTGTGGGATATTGACGGAAAATTGCTGGAGCAAAAACCCTACATCTACAGCTGCCTCAGAATGAGATAGGGCCCGCAATGTGTGCTAGGCAGGGCCGTAATTGTAGAAACACTGGCAAATAGTCGAAGATGAGAATATATTAAAAAATTAGAGGTACTTTCATGTTGTCCCCACGAGGACGAGAGATGTTCTCTAGTTCTGTTATTACAACTGACGTGTTCCTTGAAGACGATGCTTTTGTGTTTGTCGCCTCTACTTCTCAAGTTAATTAAGAAAGTCATCAAAATCTCTTAAATCAACCCTCCAAAACCTTTGCAATTTGATTGCTTGAAACCATTCAGAATGTCTTGCCTGATTAATTGTGTTGTTATTAAGCAACAGACTTATCGGAGATGCCAAGATAATCCCAATGAGGTTTATAAAGATTTGAGGCGATTTCGCCGATATGGTTCTGAAAAGTTAAAAGTTTCAGCTTAAAGATGAAGTGCCGAAATATGACTTTCATAAAATGTGAAAAAGTATTGACACGCAAGATGTGTTATCATAACAAATCAAAGCTGGGTATAAATATTGGTTCTTTGCCTGCAGGGAAAATGAAAATTACAACGCCCCATCAGACTCAATCATTCAACATTGAACAGTGCCAGCATTTTTGTTCCAATCACATCGTTATCTCAAAGTTTTTATAACGTATTAAGAGCCACTTTAATTCAGGAATCTGTTGAAAAATGTAATCTTTGGCAGTATCATGTCAATCGACATTCTGAAAAGACATGATTTATGTTGTCTGTTGAAGATTCAGACGTGGCATTTCAAGGATGTCAAAATGCAAAGATTAGAGTGATTTCAAATGGAAAAGAGAAAAGAGAAATTTACCTAAAGTGAGTAAGCTTGATTTAACCCCTTTAACAGTATCCAAGCAATACATCAGCTGTCGGTTTCAACGCTTTTAACTAATTTTGGAGATCTATAGTCCCGTCATCCGACCTGACTTGCCCAGTGCTTCCTTTCATATGCTTTGCGTATGTTGTGGACGGGTGCCGCTGTTAGGACAGGATACACTCACCTTTCCGCTATACCGTCGCTATTTCATAATGATCCATAAACACCCTCTTATCGTATTGCATAGACTAACAACTAGTCTCTGAAATGAACATATTTTACTGAAAAAAGTTCATAGTAGAAAAATATAATATAATGAAATGGAGCCCTGAGACTTCCACACTTGCCACATTTTCTAGACTTACATGGGCTTTCCTGGATATATTTGCTTCAGTGTCTGTACGACAGACTACGTATTGCATTGTGACAATCCCTAGATTGTATGCTCCAGACTCGATTGTTTACAAACATAGTACACTTGTAATACTGTTGAAACATATACGTACCCACGAACCCATGAGATAATCAGGATTATACAATCGACTCTGCCTTAAGTAGAGATTTCGTATGCATGTGGATAGGGTTTTGTCCATCCTGTTCCATAGCTTTTACTCTTTTTAACGCAGCTCTCAAGTCTGGGCAATGCCTGGTGTCCCCCGTCGTGATATTCCTTGAACATTGCTTAAAGGATAAACACACTCACTCATACTCTTACTTCTTACTCACACAAGTCTGGACTGACATCATGAACAACGATCCATTCCGTCGAATAGAAACGAAACAGAGTAAGCCAAATCCTATTCTTTTAACGGTTAAGTAGCTTATGAGATTCCGTGAATGTTTTTGATCAAAACAAATATTATAGTCTTTTGTATTTATTGCTGAAAGAAGTTCGCAAAATGTTTTGTCCCAGTTCGGATATTTATACGATATATATTAATCCAAGATGGCCCCCGAAATTTAACCTGGAACTTAATGAGTTGCAAACACACGGAACAGAACAATTTGGTATATAAGTGATTATCTCAAAAGGGCATTGGTTGCTTAAACTAAGCAGATAACGGACTTTGAACGTTTAGAAGGCGTGAATAATATTCAGCATTTATTGCACCAGTTGTCTTCCAAACAGAGCGACCCGTAACGACCCGGGGTAGAATAGGCATTCAGCAACCCATGCTTGCCATAAAAGGCGACTATGTTTGTCGAAAGAGGCGACTAACGGGATCGGGTGGTCAGGCTCGCTGACTTGGTTGACACCTATCATCGGTTCCCAATTGCGCACAATCATGAACAGTGATGTTCATGATCTTGATCACTGGATTGCCTGGTCCACACTCGATTATTTACAGACCGCCGCCATGCAGCTGGAATATTGCTGAGTGCGGCGTAAAACCCAACTCACTCACTCACTTCAAACAGACCGCATCAAAGGCAACATGGCTGAACGAATGTGTCAGTGCGTAATACATGTGCTTATGCACAGAGTTATGTATAATTAACCACATGACCTATCCTGCAAATACTCGTCCCAGTTACGTATCGATATATTAAGTTGAATCCTTGATTATATGTAGCACATATCACAACCTGTCTCACATTTTGAAAATTTGAACCGATTTCACATTGTTGAAATAAGACATTGTTGAAATATACACCTGGAAATTAATCAAGCAACACCCCAATTTTTTCTATTGGAGCAACTTTGAAGTGTTCTGACAATCAAAATATGCCGGGTTGATATAGTTTGACACTTTTTTATTCAACAGACGATCTCTGACAAACAACTTAAAGGGAAAAAGTATCAAGACTTTGCTTTATTGCAACGAAATCCAAATTCTTAAAACTGTCTTAAATTCATGAAAAAATGGACACAATTTACTATTCATCCACAGACGTTGTTGTCAGGTGTATTAACACAAATGTCACATGGAAAGAAAGAACAGTCATCTGAGAGTCTGCACACCGACTTTCATCAATATCTAGTGTGTCCTCCCTGCGCACGCACCACCGATTCCAGACGCCTTCTCATTCCTTGGATGAGTCTCCGGATCTGATTCTGGGGGATCCTGTTCCACTCCTCATGCAGGGCAGCCGTCAATTCGTTGAGATTATGGACTGGTGGGTCTCTCTGCCTCACACGACGGCCAATAAAGTCCTACAAATGTTCAATGGGGTTGAGGTCAGGGCTCATGGCAGGCCATGGAATTCTGTCAATTGCATTTTTCCGCAAAAAATCATTTACAGCATGCGCCCTGTGAGGTCTAGCATTGTCGTCCATAAATATGGGTCTCGTTGCCAGAGGATGGTTCTCAAAATGAGGTACCACAGCCCTGTCAAGAACCTCCTGTTGGTAACGAACACCGTTAAGGTTGCCACGGATGGTAATGATATCCAACTTGCAGTTCATGGAAATGCACCCCCATACCATAACGGAACCTCCCCCAAAGGCCACAGTCTCCTGGATGTTCCGTGGAGCCATTGCTGTGTTCCTCTGCCTCCAGACCCGAGTACGACCGTCCACCATGTGCAGCAAGAACCGGCTCTCATCTGAGAAATGGACCTTCCTCCAAGAGGCAATGTTCCAGTGCAAACGGTCATTACACCAGGCCAGTCGGGCTGCCTTATGGGCTGGAGACAGTCTGGGTCGCTTGATTGGCCTCCTTACCCGGTATCCTGCAGCTTTCAGACGATTCCGAACAGTCCTGTTCGAGATGGGTCTCCCTGGAAGCCACTCCTGTCTCAACCGAGAGCTCGAGTCGAAGGACCTGCGCCGTACAAGTCTCAGTAAAGCTCTGTCCTCCCGGACTGTGGTCTTCCTGGGTCTTCCTGGTCTAGGCAGGTCTTTAACTTCATTAGTGGCCCGGTATTTTTTCAAAAGTTTTGAAATTATGGAATGATGTCGTCCGATTTGAGTCCCGATTTGTCTTAGAGACATACCAGCATTCCTCATGCCGATTATTTGCCAACGAGTGGCCTCTGATAATTTCCTACGTGCCATGACATTGAAATGAATGAAAAACCGAATGCAATCGACAACCTGCGCTTGTAAACACCCCAGGGAAAAAGTGCATTTTTCGAAAGTTGAGGTTAAAGCAATG
This sequence comes from Haliotis asinina, assembly GCF_037392515.1. Classification (NCBI taxonomy): domain Eukaryota; kingdom Metazoa; phylum Mollusca; class Gastropoda; order Lepetellida; family Haliotidae; genus Haliotis; species Haliotis asinina. The sequence continues at coordinate 33,873,215 of NC_090281.1, read as the reverse complement.
CACGTGCGCTGTGCAAGCTTCACGCGCGTCATATCAACCCATGAAAAGCTCATGCTGTATGTCAATACATCAAAATTGAATAATCAATCATCAAAATTACTTCATTAAACTTTGTTAAGTTTTTATGTGTCTTTGAATTTGGTGTTGCTTAATTAATTTCCATATGTATACATTATTGTTCAAATTAGCCTTGTGTGTTCCACACGAACATTTCTTAATATTGCTAGACATTCAGTAATTCCTTTGTTTCATGTTGTATCTCGCCAACACACGTGAAAATTAGTTTGATGGCGTTTCATACATACGTTGATATAAATTCAAACCTCGATATGAATCTTTGTAATGATACACGACAGACAGTGCAATATGATATGGAAACGTGTAATATCTAGAAGCACAGACAGTCAGAAAGAAAGACGCGAATATCGCAGAAAGTTTGTGACTGTGGTTTCTTTGAAATAGCTACCGAATGATGGTTTCCCATCCACTGAAAATATGGTTGCTGTAAAAATAATAATAATAACTCATGCTTTTTTCTGTTGTGTGACAGATCTGACTCTTGTGTTTTACATGAACACATGCTTTGCTCATATCAAGACACTGACTGTAATTACACAAGAGAATAAGAACCGTGAAGATCGGTTCGGGTTAGAATTGACCTTTAGCAACCCACCCTTGTCGTAAGAGGTGACTAACGGGATCACGTGGTCCGACTTGCTGACTTCACTGCCACATGCTATGGGATGTCAGTTGCGTAGATCGATGTCCAAGGTGTTGATCACTTGATTGGGTATGCCAGACTCGATTATTATAGCGAACTTTCATACAGACAATCGTTGAGTGAGGCGTAAACAATAAACAAACACCACAGAATCGTACTGAAGTTGTATAGAAAGGGAGATGACGCTCTTGGATTTGCACTCGCCCTGCTGTGTATATTTACAAGTAATTTCACTTGAAACATTAGAATTCCCTACAACGTGTTTCTTTGAAACTTCACATGCAGGCCCTTTGGTGGGGTAGCCTAGTGGTTAAAGCGTTCGCTCGTCACACGAAGGCCCGGGTTCGATTGTCCACACGGATACACATGCGAAACCCATTTCGTGATATTGCTTGTTTATTGCAAAAAGCGGCGTAGAACTAAACTCACTCAGTCACTCACTTTATCGAACTCGATCTGTCAATAAGTACCTATATATTTCAAATGTCGACGACAAATATCGATGTACCATCAAAGTCTACAGATTTTACCTATAACGTACAAATGTTTTAATGAACATTTGCAACCACACAAGAACCACGAATGGCATTCTTAATAATATTTGTACATTTCGTTAACATATGACGAATATAAAATCTTTTAAAAGGAAACAATCAATGAATGATCATTTTGAAAATTCAAGGAAGCATTTAAAAGGCTTTGGAATAATGCAAGTTATAGCTAAAAGCAACAAGGCGCTAGAATGTAGTTTTAAAACCAACATAGAAAAAGACGTAAATATCAGGAGATTAAAACTGACGACTTTCAAACGGATAACTTTATCTTAAGAAAGGCAAACGTAAGGCTGCCGTACCCTCTTCGAACTCTTTAAGGGTTAAAAACAGCTGTTCTTACCATTCCTGGGAATAACAGATTGAAGTGCTGAGTGGTGAATCTGCATGGGTTACACAGACAATACTTTTGTACAAGAAAGTGGCACTAATGATGTATTGAAGAAGTATTAAGGCATTAAGCTGAGTAGATGCTCCATCTAAACACAGTCTTCCTTTGACCGAGCGAGTAATTGCTGATTGACTCAATTCAGCATTTAGCCTAGTTCCATGATGAGGCGGCTTTGGTTATAAGTGACAATAACCAGTCAAAGGGTCGCGACCTGGTTCTGTCTTACAAATGAACGAAGGCAATAGCTTTGTCCATTCACAGTTACGGGGGTGTTTTGTACATCTATAATGAATCGGAATTCCTAAAATTGATTACGATCGGGGATGTAAATAACAAGTGAGGTCGTGACAAGGTCATTTGCGCTCCGTGTGGGTGGGGGAATTTTCTATTGCGAATTTGGTAATATTTTGTCCTTTGAAAGGCATTGTGAAGTGGTACACATAAGGAAGAGAGTTTTATAAATGCCAACCTTCCGGTGTATATTCTTACGCCTTCATCAGATATATGAATCCTACGAGACAGTGCATGTATATGTACAACTGAGAACACGAAAAGTAATGAGACAACAAAGATGGAGGCTTATCAATGGAAACCAACAATAGAAGGCGCTGATATGTGGTTTGTACAGGACAAAAGGAAGGTAACTTATGACAGCTGAAAAAACTATACTTTTCTTGTTCTTGCATGTACCTATACATTCTCCCAGCCTCCTAGCATTCATTCGTTTGACGAAAGACTAAGGATACACTCCGAAACGCTGTGTTCATGATACGCCGAGGGTCATATCCATGAAAGTCTCATCCTTTTGATAATATACTCAACAACAAAAGAAACGCAAAGTCCGAAAAAAAATTCATAAAAGTAGTTGTTCATTTATGTGTGAACTTCTATATATGTCTTCTATTTTAAACAAAAAAACAAAGAAGCCAGAGTTGTGTTTCAGAGTTGCATCTCAGTTTGCCTGATACATAAAAGGAAACGTTCATATTTATGTCTTGCCAAAAAGCGATTCTTTTGCTTTTTCGTCGCAATACGCCATCAGGAACACATTTATAGGCTTCAAAAATTGACTGAATCCGGGATTCGGCCTGAGGAATCACTTCATATGATTCACCAAATTTGGCTAACCTAGTCTGACATAAGCAGTGGACAACAACCAAGTAAGTGGACAACAACCACTTTCTTGGGGGCCTCCCTTGGGACCGATTTCGTCTGAATTATCTATATAAAGTTCACTTTTGAAATATAGTAAATTCATTGGAGCTTATAAATTATACATTTGAAATACATGCTGTTCTGATAGGTCGACAAATATCAACGATCGATATGTCTGGTGATGCTGTTTTAAGAACCTGTATTTTCAGAGTCGTGAGCCGGTATCATTGAATGTGGGCCATTTGCCTTGAATATCATAAACGGAATTGAACAAATGACAGTATATGATTTGTTGCCGCTGGGACATACAGAAGTGCAGTGGAGCGAATATTGACAGATTTTAACTGACCGATCAACAACGTCCCCATAAAACATGAGATGAGGAAATACGATATAAGCACCTAGGAAAAATGATACACCAGACAACAACAAATCCATACAACAGAAATAATGCCGATGCTTCAGAATTCTGACGATTGAATGGACAATCATTCTTGCGTGAGACTGACGTACAGCTGTAGTGTGCCTCCATAATCTGCCGCCTTTATTCTACCAGCACAGCCATAATCTCGGCGAGAGAGAGAGTAATACTGATTAACGCTTGATCAGCCATCTCGACGATCTACTGAGAGAGAAAATACTTGATAAGTACCAATCCTATCCGGGTCTTCCCATCTGCCCTCTTCCACGCCCACTTTTTGTCTGACAGCCTTCATCCATATGCTATTAAATGCTTAAATTGATAAAATGGTATTCTCAAATTTTTCCTCCATCCAATAAATGCCTAACACCACCAACAGCAGATCAGCGCACGTCATGCACATGATATCCCTTACGGTAATATACGCATACGCACTGTTGCACTAACCGGTCCCGTCGGGGATGTGCGTGCTTGGGAAAGCAGGGAGAAAAAAACAAGTACAATGTTGGTGTCTGTGATGTGGAATGATGGAAGCTGTGATCCGACTACCCCCAGGTGCCATGGCTTTATTAACGGAAAATCATTATTCGAAAGATGAAAATACCTCCATCTCGACCCTTTACAAAAATAAAATTGAAATTACAAAATGTGTGTGGATTTGGAATCTCTTGAAGGTGGATCAGCATGCATTTTTCAATCTTTGTTTGCTTGACTGAAGACAGGGGAAGGTAGGTCCAACTAAGAATCGTCCCTGTGAATAAAATGCGTGATATTATGAAACTGATTACGAACATAGGTCTGCCCAAATGATCATAGATCGAGGAAGAGATGAGTAAACATAATGAGGAAGCGATGGGTAGACAAACTGACTGAGGGAGAGATGACTAGACAAACTGAGTGAGGGAGAGATGGCTAGATAAAGAGTCTGGGGGAGAGATGACTAGACAAACTGAGTGAGGAAGAGATGGGTAGACAAATAGACTGAGGGAGAGACGACTAGACAAACTGAGTGAGGAAGAGATGGGTAGACAAATAGACTGAGGGAGAGATGACTAAACAAACTGAGTGAAGGAGAGATGACTACACAAATAGACTGAGGGAGAGATGACTAGACAAACTAAGTGAGGGAGAGATGAGTAAACACATAGACTGAGGGAGAGATGGCTAGACAAATTGAGTAAGGGAGAGATGACAAATAGACTGAGGGGGAGATGACTAGACAAACTGAGTGAGGAAGAGATGGGTAGACAAATAGACTGAGGGAGAGACGACTGGACAAACTGAGTGAAGGAGAGATGACGACACAAATAGACCGAGGGAGAGATGACTAGACAAACTGAGTGAGGAAGAGATGGGTAGACAAATAGACTGAGGGAGAGATGACTAGACAAACTGAGTGAGGGAGAGATGGGTAGACAAAGAGACTGAGGGAGAGATGACTAGACAAACTGAGTGAGGGAGAGGTGGGTAAACACACAGACTGAGGGAGAGATGGCTAGGAAAATTGAGTGAGGAAGAGATGGGTAGACAAATAGACTGAGGAAGTGATGACTAGACAAATTGAGTGAGGAAGAGATGGGTAGACAAACTGAGTGAGGGAGAGATTGGTAGACAAACTGAGTGAGGGAAAGAAGGGTAGACAAAGAGACTGAGGGAGAGATGACTAGACAAACTGAGTGAGGGAGAGATAGGTAAACACACAGACTGATGGAGAGATGGCTAAACAAATTGAGTGAGGGAGAGATGGGTAAACACACAGACTGATGGAGAGATGGCTAGACAAATTGAGTGAGGGAGAGATGACTAGACAAACTGAGTGAGGGAGAGATGGGTAGACAAAGAGACTGAGGGAGAGATGACTAGACAAACTGAGTGAGGGAGGGATGGGTAGACAAACTGAGTGAGGGAGAGATGGGGAAACACATAGACTGAGGGAGAGATGGCTAGACAAACTGAATGAAGGAGAGATGACAAATAGACCGAGGGAGAGATGACTAGACAAACTGAGTGAGGAAGAGATGGGTAGACAAATAGACTGAGGAAGTGATGACTAGACAAACTCAGTGAGGAAGAGATGGGTAGACAAACAGAGTGAGGGAGAGATGACTAGACAAACTGAGTGAGGAAGAGATGGATATAGAAATATACTGAGGAAGAGATTACTAGACAAATAGACTGAGGGAGAGATGACTAGACAAACTGAGCGAGGGAGAGATAGGTAGACAATTAGACTGAGGGAGAGATGACTAGACAGACTGAGGGGAGATGGGTAGACGAATAGACTGAGCGAAAGATGGGTAGACAAACAGACTTAAGGAGAGATGGGTAGACAAATAGATTGAGGGAGAGATGATTAGACAAATAAGATGAAGGAGAGATGGTAATTGAGTAGACAAATATGGAGGGAAAGGGGCGAGTGGTGACGAATGTATCGCGCACAGTCAACTTTATTTTTCTGACCAAATCGCACCCTATGGCTATAAATGGATTCTACACCAGATAAGATTCCACAAATTAAGAATCATGTAAGTCACTTCAGTGCAGGCAGAATAAACTGACAGCTGTGATTGGATGATTTTGTGTATGACTTATGTGTGTTTTAAATGTACATTCATCCAGTAATCAAAACCGACCATATTTTTCAATATTGCTGACATAATGGCTTATACTGTATGTGTGCTAATATATTTTCAAGTAGGTGATATTTGGTGCGGAACTGGGGTTGGTATGTTTTCAACCCTCTGTATCTCGGAAAAGGAATTGTTTAATCTATCCAAAATTTGTGATTTTATTGTTTTACTATTTCAGGCCACATGGCTGGGTACAAGACAATATAACGTTATTATGGACGTCTGTGGGAAAGTAAGTGAATGAATTTAATTTTACGCCGCTTTTAGCAATAGAAAATGAGCTTCACACATTGTACCCACTTGACAAATTGAACGCAGTTCTTTAACGCACGCTTTAACAACAAGGCTACCCCACCGCCACACCGTCTGTGGGAAACCATTTGGTTTTCTTTCAACCTCAGATGATAACCTGAATCAGAAGTCGTACACGGAAACAGAATGGATAAAATTTACAAGAACGCGGACACAGAGTTCCCTGTTTTGACAGAGTGAAATGTTCACTGTAAGTTAAGTGCGACTTCAAATGGAAGTTTGAGGTTTCTTAATGCAAGCAGTATTCTATACCTTGACTGTGGATAACGCCTCCTTCAGCAATGCTTAAAAATGAAAATCACTGACAAGAAGAGACTTCTCACATTGCACCATGGGAGAATCACAGGAGTTGTTTTTTCTCGTACACTTCTATCTGACATGGTAAAGATCTTGAGCGTAAGCAGTGAACACCTTATTCACTAGGGTACCCCTTGATGGACTTTGGGGTTTGATGGCATTTTTGAAAGACCGGAATAAAAGTAAAACTGGATTGTGCCGATCATCTTCTTTGTATTGTACTGGTCATGAACCTTTAGGGCCGGTCGGTTTGCAAAAAGAAAACAACAACAACAACAACAACAACAATGATATCCGCGACAAAAATCTTGGTCAAGATTGCAGGGAATCCAAACTGGAATTTGATAAAGCATGACCACACAATGCTTTCTTGAGAAAGTGTGAGTTCACGTGACTGTCACATTATACAAAGCGGCCTGGCAGAAGACTTGGGTGTTATATGAACGGTTACACTTACTGTCTATTCCCTACTGAAAAACATCACACTGCAGGAATTCGAGCTGCACGGTCTACAATGGATTCATGCATACCTTATCAGTGGATTCATGCATACTTTATCACTACTCAATTGTCGCTCGAGCTATTGTGAGCCTAATGAAATAGAAAGAGTTCGAATGGCGCTGTGCTTTTATTATACAAAAACACATGCATTTTACATATTCGGAATGTTCCTCCAACTGAATAATATCGTTGCAGCGATGGAGACGTAGTGTTATCTAACATATTGTGTTGACATCATGACGCCAACCACCACAGCATGTAGTAAATGTGTTTAGCTTGATTACAATTTGCAAAAAATATGTTCCATTTTGCAGACACAAGCAACCAATTGTATGAGATTCATGACTGCGCCCTTTTTTGTCATGTCATGTCATGGTCACCTGTTTGATCGTTTCACCAGATTATGAAACAAATCAACATTTCAGAAAATATACTAGGCACTTAGAGAAACTGTGCATTCAAAAAATTAAAATCTATTTTTTTTCAAACCTGTGTAGACACATCAGGATTGAAACACAGAGATTAGTGACATGTATCCAACATGCAAGCACGTAAGACGTTCCGTGACGTCAGTGGTTTCGTCCTTGAGACGTGCAATACGTTGCATGCACGTGCATTCTGGGAAAGAGAAACGGAGCAAACGAATGCCACACAATACTGTCACTTTGGAAAGCTCAACCCCTGCCCTTGCGAAAAAGTAAACGGCTATTGAAACGCATAGCATGCCAAGGCTAACATCTGCACAACGCCAGGAGGCCATTGGGATGGTCCTTAGGGAAATGTCTCAACGACAAGTAGCTGCACATTTCCACTGACATTTTTACGTCGTCACGGGATCAGCCTCGATTGTGTTATTGAGCTTGTGATATGGTCGTTTGATCCCTGTGCCAGCTTGTGGACTCCTGACGTCATTGTGATTGACTTTTCAAATGAAATTTTCCCGAATAGTTATGTTCTTATCAACTGGGATAATATTTTGACAATGCACAGTTCTTTATGTGGCTAGTAGAGTAGATTTGTCCTATTTTGCAAATAAAGTTATGGCTCTCACCAAATGAAATTTGTTGTTTTTCTCGTGCTTTTGTAGACCATATCGACTTGTTTATTCCTATACATGCATTCAGTGCCCTGGTGTCTAGATTTTCAACAGTACCAAAGCTGGCAAACGCGATGCATCCATGAAGGATGCAGAGGTCTACGAGCTCATATGATATCCTTTCTTCGTTACCTATTTCGCAATATACGAGTATTCGCAAAATTGGTAAAATGGATGCATGTTCTTGAAGGATGATACCCGTAAATATCCATACCCAGGTTAGAATTGATCGTCATTAACCCATGCGTGTCTTAAGAGACGAATAACAAGAACGGGTGATCAAGACTCGCTGACATGGTTGACACATGTGCTCGTTTCCCAGTTGCCCAGATCGATGCTCATGCATCATTTACAGACCGCCGCCATATACCTAAAATACTGCTGAATGAGGCGTAAAACTACACTCACTCACCCATTTGAAGGATACATAGCTCATACATGGAAACTGATATGTCTTTTTCTGTAAATTGTTCTCCAAAGATAGTAAAATGCCTCGCGTGTGTTCCGGTTCCAATGTAGAGTCTAATATGGATACTCCCCTCTGTCTGAGATGGACATTGACCTGTCTGGATTGAGAGAGCAACCCAATCAAACCAATCAGACCAATCAGTCACACAGAACTAAAAATACATGCAGTCAGTCACATCAGGGAGGAAATAGACAGCTCGTCGAGGCATTATTTAGACTGCAAACACATACCATCTGGTCGAAAAGGTTGCCATAAAAATTATAACTATTTCGCGCAGTGAAAAGTTTATACCAAATACATAGATATTATTTATGAAATGAAAATATTATTTTAAATATTCTTTTCCGTAAATTATATTATAACGTGTTTCTGTATGCTTGATGGGGATTGTGGAGTAGCTTAGTGGTTAAAGCGTCGTCACGCCAAAGACCCGTGTTCGATCCCGCTCGTGGGAACAATGTGTCAAGCCTAAATGCGACGTGAAACTAAACTCACTCACTCACAGACTATATGCTTGATGTTATGTCACTCAGTTATTTCATATGGTTGGGTTATCACGTTCGATGGTTTGTTTGAATGTCTCATGTTACACCTCAGTGTGCCTCAATGCTCATAAAAACATCTATTCAGATCCTGTTTAAATTGTTTACAGACTGTCTGGACTAGTCATTTTACAGAAGAAGGAACTCTTTGAGAACACCTGGCCCCGATTTCTCGAAACAAACTTAAGTCTGAGTTTTGACTTAAGTTCAAGTTTTCGCTCAAATTTGAGAAAATGCAGGAACATGCATTTTCCAGAATGAAAGGAAATTGGTATCCAGCTCAAACATAGTAGACAGTCTGAATTTGGTGGACAGATTTCTTCAGCTGTTTGGACTTTTTAGCCATAAAAATTAAGTTGTGATAAAAATTCAGCTGTTTCAAACTGTCAAACTCAGTTTGAGATTTGAGTTAAAACTTAAGTTTGTTTCGAGAAATCGGGCCCAGGGACCACTGCCCGTCACCTTAAAACTCTGTTCTAAACAACAATATGCAGCACAACACATGTTTATGAGTGATAAAACATGCGCATGAAAAAGTAAGAATCGCATAATGGTCAGAGAAATGATTTTAGGTTTTGTTGTGTAGAAATCCGTTTGTAGTTATGTGATTAGGAATTATTCCTCTCACACTTGATAACCTCATATCTTACAGATATAAATATTACTAAAACGTCAATAAAAAGCAATGTGAATCTGACATGAAGAAACGTTTTCCAAACATTTGAACCCTCTCATGCTAAAAAGATGTTACAGTAGTGTACAGAACTTCGACAGCAGAACAAATCGAGTCTACAGTAAAATATGCTAAAAAACAGAAACTCAAGGCTGAATACTTTCACACGCAATATCGTTAAATGTTTATTAGCAATATTCATAAATAATATATGTGAATGAGATACAGGAAGGTCCAAACTATTCTATACCACACAAACTTTTTACAAACCTTGTGAAATATACATCTTTCATACCGCGCTCTCTGGAGATTCCTATGTCACAACTCTCTGTCATATGACTGATGTATTATTTGAGGAAGTCCTCTTGAAGATATGAAGGCCTTTTGCTCCATAATTTTCAAAGAATGTCAGACTCATTGTCAGACTGTAGATAAATTGTAAGTCCCAAAACATTCAAAATATATTTAAACTTACCAGGATTTTGTTATTTCAACGTTGGCTATTTCTTTTTGCAATCGCCAGCGGCTGAGGGGATGGTGTAAATCCAATTACAAAAGTACTGTAAGTCCCCACGGTCACCATGTCACATCTTCTTACGTAACCTCTGTTCTAATACGACCCTTTCATGGTGCGAGTGTTCAAGTGTTCTGATTATAGGCAGTCAGATTTAGTAGTGCAATCAGCGACCTTGTTTCAAAAGTGATCGTTCGAAAGATCTCGGTAAATTCCAGATGCATCGTGAAAACTAGAACCTCTTCCCGAGCGCGATACTCAAATGTTTCTTCTAGACAGAACTCAGTCATGTCATTTTTGTTTCTCCACATTGCTTGTATTTTTCAAGTTGAATCTATGTCGATGTAACACGTGTCCTGATTGGACAGAAAAAAGGGAGATAAATCTGCTGCCATTTTGTGCCGCTTGGGGATTTTATGTGAACCGCGAAATATGGCCGTATTAGAACAGAGGTTCGTAGGAAGAAATGACAAGTAACCTCTGTGGGAAGAGAATGCACGGTCCCTGGTGTGGTGATGTACCTTCAGATGTTGCCGATCTGTAGCATGTTTCCATATTGTATTGTCCATGTAATGATATCAGTTTTAACTTTCCACGCTAGTTTTCATGCTAATTGTGATATTCCAGTTTTTGACTGTCCTTCTATAATACACATATCCTTTTCTAATACACATATAGTCCTTTTCATTGTTAAATGTTCTCGTCACGATGGCTGAAATATTGCCGATGTGACGTTAAATATTAACTCACTCACTCACTGTACATGCAAACAAGACGTACTTGATTTAATGCATGGCAATAAGTTCGAGGGGACATCGATGTGTTATTTAATAAGTAATAATTTAGTAAATTTGAAAATTAACAGGGCCAAAACTTTGTATTATCCAATCAAGCGAGCATAGTCACCTTTCCGATTACTTTCCGCCCCAGCATTGCTTTGGGGTTTATCAACAGTGCACTGTTCAAGGCGTTAGTAACGTTTAACATGGTGGGCACAACATCATTATTTCCATGTCCAACACTATTTATGAAAATCTAACACAACCCCCTCCTTTTACCATTTGTTTCCATGTTGTTTTTTTCTGGCGTACAACTGACTTGGCTTTGAAGGTTTTTGTGATGGTCTCCATTAACGGTCATGATAAGTTCACCTTTTGGCGAAAGCCATTAACTCGTTACCCAAAGCAATCTTGGTTGTCGTGGGTCCTGGTGTCCTCAGCATATGATGCTGTTTCATGACTGAGTGTGAGTGACTTTAGTTTTCCGCCGCTTTTAGTAATATTCCAGCAATATCACGGTGGGGAATACCAGAAAACTGTTTCACACATTGTACACATGTGGGAGATCGAACAGGGGCTTTTGGCGTGAGGAGCGAACACCTTACCTACACGTTCACCCCAGCTCCTCGGTATTCCACAAACAAGTGCTTGCTATACGTCTAACTAGTTAATAGGATTTCTTAATATATTAATTTCTTAAGATTATGAAAATGGTTGATTTTTTTATACCATTGCTTTGCGACATATGGACAGTGCAAACACGATACTGTTGAAAGAATCCTAACTGAAAATCATAGGAAGGCATTCCCATCTTATACCAGACAATAATTTGACAATAAACTGTAATTTGAAATAATTTATTATCATATTCAGTAATCATATACATCAAACTGTCCACATGTTCCAGGAATTTGACATCGATCATTTATTGAATTATTGAATCAAACATTTATGAATTATCACATACAAACATAATCTTAGTGAGTTTGAGTAAATACATGACTGCTTTAATCTAAGAATGCAAATAATTCACATGCCAGCACAACCCATGAAATGAAAGTGACGTCATACATATGGATCCCAATATACAAATATGTAACATACACACAAGGTTGTTACATTGAAAACCCAGCAAAACATACAGGCGTTAAACACAGAATATTGATAGGCTCTAATAAACTAATACAAATTACATCTGAGAGAAATATGCGTGTATAGGTCTTTTTTATACTGAAGATTGCACCAGCCATAATATCATGCAGATTCATTTGTTAAAGGCCTGTTGTATATGGTATTCATAATACCATGAGGGAAAAGTCGGTATTCTCCGCTCCCGTGCTTATATTGAAGTATGTAATCTTATTCGTGTTTAAATAGGTTTCAAATCAGGACTACCTGCATCTGATTTGATGCGCCCCAATCGTCAACCTGGACATTTTTCCGCCGACATTCTCAATCATTCTGTCGACAGTATTTCGTGTTTTCAATCCTTCAAACTTGTCGTTTGACTCTAGAGGAGCATAGCCTTGAGGTTCCTTCTTGAACAAAAACCAGTATTCAAATATGTCGAAAGTTAAGAGCAATATTTTGGTTTTGTTTTGGGGGTTTTTTATGTTAAATTTATTGTCTCTCTGACATGAAATGGAGAGAAAAGTTTACCCGACCCCATGGGACAACTTCAACTCCATTTCACAGACCATGACCAATGCCCACCAACCCCAGATGGTTTGTTGCTCCCCTATATTAATCACCTAATGAAGCCTGATGGTGATTTTTTTGTTTGTATAACCTGCGATCAATCACACCAAGTTAGAGGATTTTTAACGCATTATATAAGGCTCCTTCCATCACACGGCAATGCATCGTATCATCACCATTGTTGTGTCCGTTTATCCACCTATCCTATTTGTCATAAATCAAAGTTATCGTTACACCCTGTCTAAATATTCCAAATCTGCTTTGTTCAGTGATACGTAACGAATCCGTTTACGTATGTCGGTCCACCACAGTACTTGGTGAAACTAATCTCAAATCATATCTAGGAATACGTAAAGGCTGGTACGCGTATCCAGGCACCACTGTGACCCTTCTAGCCAATTCTTAACAACCGATCTTTGACCATCAACCATGGATTAAGAGTTCCAGCATGGTGATTTGTCCGTGAGAAAACACTTCCATGAGATCCCACCCTGAGGCGTGTAATGCACATTTTGTAGGTCACAGAACGTGGCTCGGAGAGTCACATAATTACAATCAAGCCAGCAGGAATTACACTTCACAACACTGGAAATGCCATTAGTTTGCTTGTATAGCAACCCAAAGGTTAATTGTTTAACACTGACACGAAGGTTTATTGAGCAGCAAACACCGCCATTGACGAATATTCAAACCCACTGGTGTACCGTGATGTACATGTCTAGTTAAAGGCATCAACACGATGTCTGAGCATTGTCCACGTAGAGCTGGTCGTTCCACTTTTACTCAGATATATGTGTTTGTCAGTTGGACATGAATCAGCGCTTCCGTTGTACCGCACATTATTACATTTAACCTTTGATAGCATTGCCATTGATTAGTTGTCACGAGGACAAAAGTAAAGAGTTTGATCAAGGCAAAGTTTCACGCACTGGATTATTGTCCACACAATTTATCAAACTCACCATAGCCACACGTAGAGACCACTCCTCTGCGTAGGTCAGGGGACGAGTAGGTGACGGAACAGTGTACGTACTGGTACCCACAGACCGCAGTCTCACGAGGTACAGGCAAATCATGTGCCAAAGAACCGTAAAAGAGTGTTTGGTTACTGAACTACACATCTTAAAACCTAACAAGTTTGTCAGGGGATATGCATTAAATGGCAAGCACCAACGCCTACAGCAGGGAGCTTTCAACTTCCTTTCAGAAACCTGTCGTCGGATGCAAGTCAGAGTCAGAGTCGATGTATATGATCTCTTAGCCTTCGTGTCTCGTTACCCAGCATTTGGTTGTCCATGACCTCAAATTACATCAACCATGAAATATCATGTACAACTGTCCTCATGAACAACAGCATCTTCCTTGTTCATAGATAGATCATGAAGAAATAGTCTTCAACCTTTGAAAATAAGATTTTGAAGTAAAAATAAAACAGGAATATCGAGTGTGTGTATTCCGCCGAAAGGGACAAGCGCTATAATGTCAGCAAGCTAATTAATTTACCTGGGATGGCGCATGTTTGTACAATGTTCCAAACATCTGTGTCCATCAACTTTGCGGATTCACAACGCCTGAACATCAAGCCTCACAATCAGCATAGACATTGGATGTCAAACGCTGGACATATTCAGAGCTTTGGCTGCATCTCGATGGCGCCTGTCCCGTTCTAGTCAGATTTGGGATGTCTCTGTCATTTCCGTGGACCTTCTGAACAGTCGTTTGTGTTCGTCCCTGTTGAAGTTGTACCTCACTGCCGGGTTTCTCATCATGCTGCATCGTCGAAACGTCTGGTTGCCGTCCTCACTGTAGTAGTCCGTATACTCCTTCTTGTATTCTTTCTGCGCACACTGGCATGGACACATAGAAAAGAGGATCCTGAACTCTCGCTTAAACTTCTCCTGGAGGAAATGAAAAAGAAATCATGTTAATTTCGTCACATATATAATTTCATGATATATTTTTTAAAAAAACAACTTCATACTATACCAAAATCTGATTACCTGACGATCATTTGAAAAGGTATCAGAAGCCTAGGAAAGGACGTCTTAAATTAAAAAACAGTTTACTCTACGCGGAGGAGCGTCGGATATTTAGCAATAATGTTCCTGGAATTCTCGTTGCAGCTTTATCGATTAAGATCAAACTGTTATATTAATTTGCACAAGTTGTATTTGACTTTGCATGAAGATACAGCTAGTATAGAGCTTCTTGTGTGATTAAGATGGGTGTTATGCACTTAAAAATATCTCAGTTTAAGTAATATCCTTCTGCTCATGAAAATAGAAAATGACTTAAACATTTTGAATGAACCAAATGAGAGAAACGAACCTACGGTCAGCGGAAAACAAGTCTACTTTGATCACTAATCAAACCATAGGGAAAAGAAGCAGATGTAAGTACATGTACTGATACAAGTACTGATATACAGTCTGTTTCAGAATGATTTGCTGTGAGGACAGCTCGGAAGAAAGACTCTGTTACTGGTATATGCGTTATTTATGGATTTGCTTGGAGAAAGGACGCTTGTATTTTTAGGGCCAAGAGTCACCTTTAACATTGTGACAGCTGCCCATGGGGATTAGACCTTTTTCGTCGTGTTCCCTGATTGAGTGTGAAATGATTCAACGTACTCCCGATGTGAAAAAAGCGCACATTCGAATGACACGTTCTGGCATCACGAGAGATAGGTACTTCACTAAAAAATCTAAGGTTTATTTATTCAAATGGAAGTTTCTTTTCCGCCATGTCTACTCAAGAGGAATTAGATTCAATGACGGTGTTTCGGTAATACATTCGGGATTACGAAGCGTGCATTAGGTTCTGCTGAGGTCAAATAAGATTTTGTTCAATATGTGCAAATCCCTGTCAGTGAAGCGCAATTCGTTTAGTACCAAAGACCAACTGAGAGATCTGCATCAAAACCCGGTTACTCCGTGATAAATAGTGACGTTGCTATTGTGGTACTAACGTTGAGTAGGCCGTAGATGAAGGGGTTATAGCAGGAGTTGCTCATTGCGAACCAGTTGGAGCAGAACCAAATGATGTTGATGTAACGATACCTGAAAAAAACCATGAAATACAGTTTAAAGACAAACATAAGGCAACTTACATGCACTGTAAATAATAATAGTAGTAGTAGTTGTAGTAATTGATAATTTGTAAACCGCTAGTATCCAGTCTAGTAACTGCTCAAAGCAATTTGGAGCCCGCACAAAAACTACAAAGGGTTAACATGTTTCGGTATAAAAGCGAGCTTTCCACTTGGACTGAAAAGTAGTCAGTCTTGTGACGGATCTAACTGCCTGTGGAAGGCTGTTTCGGAGAACAGGAAAAAGATGAGGTCGTTAAAGTGTGTTTTGCTGGGTGCTGGAACATGGAGAAGACGTTGTCCTCCCGATCTCAGGATAGTGGGTGGCTCATACTCGTTAATGAGGCCCACAACTTTAAAACCGTCATGGCTGTTGTGGAAACATACGCTAAGCAGTAGGCCAATTGAGAAGAACAACATGCTTGATGTTTTCAATCTGCTTGAGGTTGTCACTGGTACAGGATGTGAAAACGGAAAAAGGGAAAACGAACTGAAATCACTTCTGCCCAAGCCATCTGCCGACTGTCTAGCTGTTTTACATGAGAAAGGTGTTTCTACTTCTCAAAATGGGCTAATTTAGCAGCTTCGTGCACATGACATATGAACCAATGTAGTGTATTAACTGTGAAAAAGATACCCGAGTATAATCGATTCTGACTTGTCTCTTGAAGGCATGGCAGTTCATGTTTGGTATTTATTGTGGTTTACATGTAGTTTAAACGCATCATGATATATCAACCAATGGTTTAAATAAAACAGTGTGAAAAAACGGGCATCAGTTCAGTTCTATCAGACTTTGTTCTTGACTCATAAAATCTGAAGACCTGTTCATTCCTGTTTTGTATTCATTGCGATTTAGAGGTACTACAGAGTGAATGCACCATCATATCCCGTCTGCTGTACAGAATAAAGAAACTGCACATCCACTAAAAATGTCCTCTTATGCATTCTTCATAACAAAAGTCCTTCGTAACAGCATGGAAGGATTGTTTAAATATTTACAAATTGTATTGGGGACAAAAACGGATTCTAAAAATCAAACGAAGAAAAGGATTTGCTTGTGTTTGCAAACGCAGAAAAGAATCATTTTCCGGATAAATGACCTAACGTTCTACTTCGTACAACTGTGACCCTTGCTCTCTCACTCGACAAACAGAAGGAAAAACTCTGTTCTATGATCCATGGGGGATTTGTAAACGTGATGAACATGGACGCACATACGTTTATCTCATGCTTTGCATTCACCTTATTTGTTAATCAGATTCATTACCAGAAAACTCGGCCAAGACGTTTTTCTATCGCTTCAGGAGTTATGGGTGATCTGATATGGTTTAATAATAGCCGATACTAGTGACTTAACAAAACACTGACCTAGAAATGATATCGAGATACAGTTACCCAGGGACAATAAAAATAAACTTTGCACCGGACTGTAGGACAAGGTGTGTGCGTGTGCGTGTGCGTGTGCGTGTGCGTGTGTAACGTCTTCAAATAGTCAACCTGTGTTCAGCGATATTCAACAGTTCTAACCTTCGACGTCTACATTTCACAACACTGGTGGTTCAAGTGAGCATGATCTCTCTTAGTAGATTTCAAAGAACGTCATACGACATTAACTGATCAACGACACAATTGTTATTTTATGATTTTATGATTGATATGCGGGCAACGCGAAATCTTACGCATCAATTACAGAAAGCATTTCCGATGAACTTCTCTATTTTGACCGTCACGTATTTCTTGATTATATAGGTGAATAATTATCCTGCTCATGCGTATGTTTGCGATACGATCTTAACTTTGAAAAAGAGGTTTTCAGATTTATTTAACCATACTGCTTTGAAATGAACACAGGAACTTTCGTCACATTATGTCAGGACCGTAGGGTCGCATTGTGTTTAAAGGTTTCGCTGGCCACGCCGAATATCTGGGTTCTATTGCCCACTTGGTTACAATATGTAAAGCCCATGTCTGGTTCTCCACTGCTGTGATATTGCCGGAATATAGATATAAGTGTTGTTAAACCATACTCACTCACTGACTCACGTTATGCCAAGGCACTCTTCAAGCATGATACAATAATTCATACCATACACCACACCATAGCAATCTAAGCAAAGTCACGTCATGAAAACTTGTTTCAGATCAGAGTATTTTCCATCCTAGGAAATCCTAGTGCTGTGACACAAGAGGTTCGCCAATTTACTCAGTGTCTCATCCTAACAGAAATAATCGAGGACCAACAGACCGCCCACCTGAAACCCTCGGAAATGTATCTGCGGAAATTGCAAACAACGTTTGATACCCAAAATATCTCGAAAACAGGTTCAGCAATCGTTTGGAAACGGATTGCATCAAACACAAAAAGGCCGAATACATAATCTCTACCCTTTTGACAACGAAGTCCCTTGATGACTTAATTTCAACCAGTGCTGCACAGCCCAAATGTCTTTGAAAACCTATCAGTCAGATGGATCCACCTGATATCTTGCCGGATAAGGATTGAGTGACGTAATTACAGTGAATGTCGTCCTCATTTGTCTTGCATGAAAAAGGAACCTCGGTCAGATTAATGATGCCAAACAAAAAAGACAACATTTTGGTAATTACTTAATTTAAAATCTCCTGGATTTGGAGTGGATGTTAAACGTTCATTAAACTGATTGCGAAACGTATGCACTGCCCGTATTGAATCTCATTGGTCTTATTTATACGATTCTAGAGTTAAATGATCCTTTGAATGTGTACGGAAACTGGCTATCCATCCTGTAATTTTTTTTTTTGTAAAATGAGTTTTTGTAATTAATCGCAACTATCAGATTCTGATATCTTGAGGCGTTACATATCCCACGCAAGAAACAAAAAAGATATGTTTCATTCGCTATTAGCGATTGCAGAATTATCCTATAAATGCACGAACGTTCATCTTAAACAATTTCTCGGACACTACATATTCGTGTGAAGAGACGTTTCTCTCGACCATCACATTATGAACAATATGCCGTGGAGATATAAGTGCAGTTCTTTCGACCAAAACAGTATGTGAATCGACGGGAAGATTATTTAACATAAAGAAGTGAAAACTGATATTCGTGGTAGCGAAATTGTTAATTCCTTCTTGATAATCATAATGTTACTATGGTTGGGTATTACGATTATCGTGAGTCATGAACGCTGCGATTGTCGTACTTATGGGCCTAGATTTTCGAAGGTCTCTTAGCGCTACGATAGTCGTAAGTGCCATACATTAACATCACCTTACGCCTGTCTTAGCGCTAAGAGAGCTTCAATACTCTAGGCCAAGGGTCTGAAGGTGAGAAATGAAATTTGCGGTTGCCATGCTCTGAAGAGTGTGATTGTCGTTAATAACGTGTGTTACACTGGTCGTAAGCAATGGGAGCAACGATGTTTGTATGTAATGAGAGTTAAGATTGTCGTTATGAGGATTAGTGCCCTTAGTTGTGGGCCTAGATTTTCGAAGCACTCTTGGCGTCAAGATGGTCATAAGTGCCATAGATTAACATGGATTTAGGATTATGATAGAATAGAGCGTCGAAAATCTACATGTAGAGTGTGAAGGTTAAACTTGTCTTAAGCTTCGAGAACAAGAAGTAAGCGATGTAATCTACGATTGTCATAAGTTCTGAGGGTCACGATGCTCTGAAGGCTACGCTTGTCCTAGGCTGTGAGAGCAAAGTCGTCAGTGAAGGTATATTCCATTGTTGGCAATTTTGGAAATAACGTTTGTCGAAAGTAATAATAGTACATATAACTGTTTGTCATAAATAACCATAAGATGTGATTACCACAAAACTAGCATCATTTTGAATGTGTGCGTCAGTCGTTTGTTAAACTAGATCAGTCATTTTGAAATCAAGCGTTAATAGGTGCTCGTTAGGTGCTCCTGATAACCTGGCCCATTATCTGGTAACAGTGACCGACTTATTGATGCGCACTCCTCCTAACCTGCAACAAATTCTTGTCTTGCATCACATATAATGCAATTAGATTTTAAAATGTCATATATTTGTTCTGTTTCGTAATCAAGTCAACAAAGCCGTGATGCAATCAGAACGTCAATTACGGACATAGCTGAAGAAAAGGTCACATGTGACGTACTGAGAGCGTGACCGACTGACTTTGAGCTAAGTGTATGAGGTTATGCGTTGACAGTGTGGAATGAAGACTGAGATAGGAAATGTGATATAGCTCGCTTAAAAAGCGTTGATGAAGCTGGATGTTGCAAATGTAGACCTTGCTCGCTCGATGTTTCCGTTTTTATACACACCTACTAGGCTACATATATGTGTCTCTAAATTCATTTTCTCCACTAACGATAAAGTGACCTACTTTACTTCGACTCACGGTAGCTATTTTGTGCTAGGGATTGTGATGTTAAACTCATCTGATAGTCTGATAGCTGGGAGGACTAACATGTGACATTTAACTGTTCAGATCTGTTCAACTTTGCCTTCGGAGAATCCGAAAGTCACTGGTTTGAGTCACAAGGAATCCTCGACCTATCAAGCCATAAAGTTTGGGATCAAAACGTCTGCCTGAACGACCTGCCTCTTCTGTGCTTCGTCAGTAAATTCTGTTAGCGTGGTATTATGCTCATACAGAACGTCAATGCAAAAGACGCCAAGCATATAAAATTTCATGTTCTCTGAACTGGTTTAGATGTTGCAAAACAATTAACGCCGGTCATTAAATTTTGTCAAGGCTGCCCAATCTTTGTTGACTCTTAACTTGTCATGAAATTCCAAACCGAAAGTGTAATATTCAGCTTGAGTCAGGATCCAGCAATTACCAAGCATTATCAGTATTGTAAAATACCAGAACAACAGTAAATGACAATGTACCCTTGATTGGCAATAACCTCTAAGATGAACATTGAATTCGAACTTTGATATACTTTCTATTAACATCCCAGGTATTAGTAATTCCAAGTAAACGATACATTAACGCGACAATTGAGATGTTCCAGCTTCAGAAACTGATGCAAACAGCACTGAAAAGTCTGCAACGCTGACCTTGACCTTTGACCTCTTCTAACCTGATCCGAACATGAAGTGCATAGAACTATAAAAGGAAAACGAATCCATCTGTTCTCTGAAAATGTAACCTTACACATTAGAGTGATATTTATCCAGCAGAAGCAATTTAAAGCAACCCTGACTCTGCATTACCGCTCTTATGTTCTGGAAACTTGTTAAAAGTTTTCCAGGAACATCACAATTTCGATAACAATTTGACTTCATCAAAAACCGTTGAAGCAAACGAAAGGGGGAGAGAGACATGTCCAATCTCAAAATGAACCCTACTGGGGTGTAAACGTTGAACATAGAATGAAAGACCAGGGCGAGGACAAAGATCACCCTTGACACCATTCAGAGACACATGAAGCACAGCTATGTATCAGATGGCGCAAGACTGTATAGGGTATCTGAGCTTTATAATATTTTAGTCGCCGCTGGCGACGTATTCGTAAAAACCAATACGTGAAAATGTAGCCCTTGTTTACCCTGACCTAGTACAAGCATGGAAAGGCCAGAAATGTCTTGCAAAGTCACCCTTTGAAGTTGCTCCTTAAATGATTGACTTTTTCCAAGCGACCAGCGAACGGTCTGTTAGTTCCTGAGATTTAGGTATTTTCAAGTCAAAGACTAGTATTGATATAATAAATACGCCCGAGGCACTGGGGTAGCACCACGAATTCATTAAGGGAATAGCTAAGTAAGTCTAAATGCAGACCAGGGGATCAATGGATTTAACTTTAGCCCGCTACCTATGCAATGAACTCTCCGTTACTCTCACCAGCGCTTTAAGCAGGATAGCGGGCGCCGAGCATTTCCGAATGTTTCCTTGACTTCCGGTCTATTGCATCTTTGACCTCGTATCGGAGGTCATATAAATCCCAGACATCCGTGTGTTTTTAGAACAGCTTCCGGTATGTGTTTTCGTAGCCTAGTAAGACAGAAGCACTTAGACAGGGAGAAGGGTTTGCTCGTTGTGTTGAACCCTCAAGGGGATATAATGAAAAGTGTCCGGCCCTTGTGTTAATGCGTCGTCTGGAGGGACGGACTAAGGGTAGCAATTACCGCAGAATTGAATCGGAACTCAAGAGAACCTTCCACACGTTTAGGAAAAGTACCACGTGTGAATGATATGATTACACGAGGTAAATAGGATTAATTCTAGCATATACACAGACTTTACGCAATTCGTATTGTTGATGAATCGGGATCACTGCCATCCAGTACCCAAAGGGTCTTCCCGACTTTTCAGACACAACATTTCATTCAAAATGGACGGGCATATCTTGGGCAAATTATCATCTCAAACAAAAAAAATACAGCTGAAAGATTGGTTTTTGAAACTTGAAAGAACATTGCTCAGGGTTAGAAACATTGTTTTCGTCACCTTCCCCGACCCTGCAATACAGTCCCGATTAAAGAAATAAATGAAGAAATGTTTGACCCCCGTATGAGGCTCTCCATGTGACTGCACTGACCCCATTTTGGATTCCACATATGGGTACAATGAGTGGGTGAGTGAGTTTTACGCCGTTTTTAGCAATATTCCAGCGATATCACTGTGGTGAACACCAGAAATGGCCTTCACGCATTGTGCCCATGCCCAGGGTCTTCGGGGTGACGAGCGAAAGCTTTAACCACTAGGCTATCCCACCATCTCTATGGCTACAATGTGTGAAGAACATTTCTGGTGCCCCACTCTAGAATTCTATTTTTTTTCGTTACTTAGTAGTTACATATTGTTTGACGCTGCAGTCAGCAATGTAACTGCTATATGATTTCGATCTGTACGTGATTGAGTCTGTCCCAGACCATAGCGTGTCTGTTATAAAGAACATGCATTTATACAATTAGTGTACCATAACCAGATAACTCGAGGAGATAATATTCATCACTGGCATTGAAAATGGATTGCTAAACCTTTTATCTTGGACTTTCTTGGACGGACTGGGTGTTGTGTAGTGTCGACAGCCATAATCACTACGGTATTCTATGGCCATCATCGCATATTACACCAGGAAGCAGAAACTCGACGAACCTGTCACCAACTATAACATCGAGGGGGTAATGGAAAATGCATTTTTCACAAATTAAGATAAAAAAACTAACATATAAGCTGCAATCCTCTGACATCATTTAATCATGAACTCCAGGCTCCTCTTGATCTGCAGTTAACAGAGAACAAAATAATTCTAGTCTAAAGCGAGAGGAACGGACGCCTAGACCAACTACCTACTCTACCTCCCTCAAGCGTTCTGAAAAGCGAACATAGTCTGAACGTAATGCACAAGCATTTGTTAAAAAATCCTGTCACAAATGCAACCTATTTCAAACCCCATTACATACATGTTTTTCTCTAATTTGTTTAAGATCCGTACAAGATCATTCTACTGGAATCAGTTTTCTGCCCACGTCATACATTTCGAGACTCTTGTATTTAATACCTGTCCTTGCAGATGTGGTGTTAATCTGTTCGTTCCTGAAATATGTAATACTTAACGCAGGCTGTTTACATGTGATCCGTAGTTTCTATTATTAAGCATTTATTTTGTCGATGTCTGACTCAATCATCCACCTCTTGGGGAAACCTGCGTTCACAATGTCCAGACAACGCGCCAGAGAGCTACTTATTGTCAGCATAACACATCAGATGCACCTATCCTCGCCATACTTAATGCTGACATACCTATCTCCGAATGACCGGGCCTTAATTACACTGACGTTGAGGAGAGGACCCCAGTGTCTGAATCATAGGTCTGAGAGTTCAAACCTGTTCAGACATTTCTCAATCCGACAGCAACATGGAAGCAGTTACTTGAGGAACTGTTTCGTATATTTTTAGTTCGAGTGTTCTGTGTACAGGTCCATGTCGAGGTAAGGCTAAATAAGAGAGAGTGAAAGGTTTCTCGGGCATCGGCCAGTCGATTTGACTTTTGTGTGTAACAAGTTTTATTGCCATCTAAAAGAATTTTGATTTGACCATGTCCCGATCATCCATTTGCCCACTATAAGTATCTGTATCTGTAGGATCGAGTGTGACTGAATCTACAACTCATTAACGTGTGCTAAACGTCCCAAGATTTCTAAATCTAAATTGTTTAAAACAAAGTCCTGCTCCCTCGCCACTTTTGAAAAAAATAATGTGCCCGAGAAACATTTAATTTTTTATGCAGCATAAGGTTTATTGCATTGTTTTAGTGTCGAAATTGTGAAAAATGAGTTTTAAAAAGCTGTATAAGTAGATACATATCATACACATATTTTATTTTCATGGAGTCATTGTTAATGCTCTATCTGTTTAAAATATGTCATAAATAAATTAAAAGATAAAAAAGACTCTTTCCGAACAACATTTGGTGAAATTAGAAAGCTAAGCTAAGTATAGAATAAATAGTTAAGTATAAGACCCAGTTGGTTCGCCTTTAGTTAGTCAATGGGAAAATGTATATTTTCAAAATGTATCATAAATACATTAAATGATAAAAACGATTTTTGAAGAACAATGTTACGAAAAGTTCACAAGGTTACGAAAAGCTAGCTGGAAAGTGTAGTATAATTAGTTCAGTGTGATGAACCATTGTTTCCACTCAAGAGAGTCAATTGTAAATGTTTTTATATGTTTAAAATGTATCATAAATAAATTAAATGATAAAACGACGTTTTAAAGAACAAAACTGAGTCAAATTAGAAAATATTTTACATGTAGTTACGTATAATACACTTTTTTCACCATCAGGGAGTTAGTGTGAAAGGTTTACATGTTGAAAATGTATCATAAATAGATTAAATGATAAAAACGGAATCAATATGATATTATGTATTTAAAATGTGTCATAAAATTGAAAATGAAATTATGAAAAACGACGTTTCAAAGAACAAAGCTGTCTTTCTTTTTTAACCAACCACAAGGGTAGTTATAATGAACTTTACGGCATCAGTGTTATATCGTACGCGTGTATTTCAGAGGGGAAAACCATTTGAAGTAATGTCTTTTGGAGCATAATGCACGTAGCTTGTTTGTTTCAAACTGAATCCATATGTAATAATAATTAACAGTTGTGAGTCATCCTTAGAGCGTTCATATAACAGAACGTGTTAAACCGAGAGCGATGAATGAAAATAACGAAAATATATTTATATAGAAACACTTTGGCTGATAAAAATATGTACGTTGATTGTTGGTTTTGGGCAATGGCAAAGTGCATACATTATCGTTGTAGAGATATTCTGAAATGAAAATGTTAAATGACTAATAGAACATTTGGCAGTTATTTAATTCTTCAAAGTATCCCCTTTGTATATTTTCATAGAGTGTGTTTTAATTGTACAATGTTAATCATGTTATATACAAAACATGTTTTGGAGCCATGCAGGCTCTCAAAGAATGACAAAGTTTCAAATTCATTTCTTTCTCCAATCTTCATTGGCCAGTGTATTTTAAACACAAATTCCCTGTCTATAGATTTAAAATAGTTTTTAAAAAGGCATCCTAAGATATATATATTGTTTTAATTTCTTGTTAATGCTATAGCTTTGACGAGACCATACTTCTTTTAGCCTGTTTGGTCCCATGTTGATTAATTTAACAATATGTTACTAATGTCAAAATGCTTTCCTGGCTCCCGAGGCGTGCGTGTGCGTGTGCGTGTGCGTGTGCGTGTGCGTGTGTGTATGTGTGCATGTCCAATCTAGGGATTTGGAGTGTTGTGGATGATGCGGCCTTGGTGTTTGAACGAAAATATCTCATGCGGATGTAGCTAACCTGGCCGGCGGTGTTAACTCTGGGTCGATTTGACCTGTGTCTCACGGTACCACTCACAGTATTGTTCTATCGGGTCCGCAGGTTTGAGATGGTCTGTGTGGACACGCTGAGATGCCTTGCCACCTCATGCTGCGGTGACCATCCGTGTAAGCGGCCGATGGCGTTTTGGCGTTCTGCCAGTTGTTTCACTCCCTTGTCGTCGAGAGTTGCATAGAACAATGTGTGTGGAGAACCATTGATGTGTCTTTTTAAAGCCTTCAATCATAAGCTTCAGACTCAAGCTGACATACAATTTCAAGGTGCACGTACATTTCGTGTATCGTTACATTTTTTCCAACGCACGTATCCTCCCACATTTTTTAATCAAAATTAATCATGTTCTTAAAATCCAATTTTTAACAGGTCATTTATTTTATTTGAAGAGCATATAAAAATTTAGCTGACTTGGGAAAGCTCAAAATAAAAGTTTAGCTGACTTGAGACAGCTCAAAACGTTTCACAATCTTGCTATTCTACTTGTACCTTCGTCAAATAAACATACTATGTTCGGGTTCTGTTCTTTTCATTCCCCCTAACATACAAAATGTTGTATACATTGCTTCAATAAAACATAGATTATGACATCGAAGATGTCTGTCTATCTTCACCAGATCCTGACCCCGTAAGTGGAACAACTACTTTCAGTAATTCTGTTTCGCCTAGTTTAATATGCTCTTCTCGAGGGTATCGTTACAAGAGCTTTCATCGATTCAGATGTACTCGCCGAAGGCCCTGCAAGGTCACAAACAGTTTGCAAGTTTCTTTCAACATGACAGGACTTTATATTACATGTCCCTGGTTACTTTGAAGAAAGTCTGATTTCTTTACTATACTAGATTAGGTCCCAACGCCTGATGATCGGACATTTGGATCGCTTCAAGAAGCCTTTGTTTCCTCAAGAAACTATTCCGTTGAGTGCCTGATTCGACGAAGAATTAATGTGGCATGTTCATTTCGAGTTGGGAAATTAAATCTTATCGTCTCAGTCTGGAGCAAAGTCGTTTTGTCTGTATGAACAAAATATAATTGCGAATGACTGTAATACCGCTAGCTGATTGAGCGTGTATCGATTTGTGAATGATCACGACTGACATTAGATCTGTGCGCCGTGAGCTTTTGAGAATACAGCGCACCACGTATATTTCATATATATTCCAAATATGTGCCGTGTACAAAATCATGACGTTTTAATGGAATCCACTTTGCAACTGCAGTTTTCAGCCTATGTGAGGTTTTGGTATTACAGAAAAGCCACGCATATTTCATGTATATTTCAAACGTGTGCCTTGTAAATATCATGACGTGTTCATGGAAGATGTGAGCTTTTGTCAGAAAGCTAAAAGCCAAGTATATATTCCATGTGTATTTCAAAGGCGTGCCTTGAATACATGATATTGTTTTCGAAAAGGTGTTATGCATGTTCGTACATGTCGTGTTCGTGCGTTTCCTCGCCCCCAACAAATCCGCATTAATAGATCTGTTCACGCACGTGTGAATGAACACACTCAATTCGAAAAGTGAACAAGCCAAGTCCGCAGCATCAACAAGTCTCAAGTTTTCGGTTCCTGTCTTTGTTCATTATTCTCAGCCAGGTACAAAACATTCTGGTTTTTATTGAGCATTAATTGTCACGCGACATCCAGTTCTAATTCTTTCGTCACCGAATCGAAAATGTTCTGTATTTCTAGAACACTTGAAGAAAAAAACATTCCTAGAGCATCACTTCAAAATGAGCCCCAAATTACTGTCGTTCATCTCCAATTCAAGTAACCATTGTTGCTGAGCTGAAGGAAAAACTACAAGCACCATTTCATTAAAAATTCCATTGTTTGTTTTCTCGATCTCAAGTGACAGAGAATCGATTGCAGTGGATGAAGAGAAATTTATAAATCCTTCGTAATTTTTCACACAAAATAGGATTCATAACGTCGATGACGATGTCAAGTATATCAAGCCATCAAAAACCCTACCTACCAGTGAGGGGTTATCTCTAAGGAAAAGGTTGACCACCTGAGATGCTCGTGTTCGATCCTAGACCGTGACAAAAATATGTCATATAAGTATGCAATAATCCTCACGAACAAATGGTGGTTAAGAGTCCGCCTTATTCAGAGATCAGTATCCCCTCCTTATAAAGAGGACAATCATCGTATTAACTACCTGCGGATCCACTCGGGATCTTCCGTTAGCAGCAGAAACTGTGTGACTGACATGAATCAAGAACGGAAATTCAAAGTTCAGACAAGGGAATATAACTCTTCCCCTCAAAACCGAACAATCTTTACACGAACAACATCCTTACTTTATACCGGACAGAAACACAAATTATTGATTTGCATGAAGGATGATAAATAATGGCAAGCACCTCAAGAGAGGTTACATGAACTCACAATTACTAATTAGACAGCATGCTCAAGATTGACACTGAATGCTAATTTGCGAAATCTGAGATCTTTTTAAATCTGCCGTATGAGTGTCTGCAGTACTGGAGCCCGAGGCAGCACAGAGACATCCATTCTATGGATTGCCGTGGGCTTTTAAGGATCTTGTTCCTAGAATTACAAGCATGTTGTCAGACGTCTTCCTCCGATTGAGGAGCAATCGGGGTATTTCTCGGAAACATCGACATGCGTCTTGAATTGAGATGGTTATTAGTGCTTCAATTGTGCCCAGGGTAGGGTTGATGTAGCGGAGTGGAAGCTGTGTTCAGAGCCCTGCTTTGCTTTGAGAATGAAAGGAGGGATGTGGCATCCCGTGGCAGTCAACGTGTAAGCGCAGGTCGTTTTAGGGGGCACATTTTTCTGTCCTTGGAAACATTCTTACCTTGACTTCAAGACCAATCTTCTGATTTTCACTGGAGTTGTTATTTTACAAAACCGCGTTTTCTTCTCAGACAATGTCTTCCTTTACTCGAGTGGGTCTCAGGAACAGTCTCTCAAAAGACCGGGGCTGATTTTGTTTTTTTGGGGTTTTCTTGCCGTTCGCGAAGACGGACCCATCCCTCTAGAGTCAAGCGGTTCTTTATAACCATGCGTGATTATGATTATTGTTGTAGCAGTGGAATAGTTGCATGTAACCCTTGTAGACGACTGAAAATTGAATCCTCGGTGCGATCAGCGGGCGCTTTACCATGGCGTAGTGGTTTACTGCGTACTACTTCGAGTTTACACATATTATAAGTCGATTCCACTGATATGACCAAACATCAAGTTAACATGTTAGTGACTGAGCGGGTAAACAAATACGATGTTGTCAAACCCTACCACAAACCCAAAAACAAACAAACAAAAAAACAATAGGAAAGGCAAGCCTGACATCAGCATTGCTTTCGCTGAACACGTCACCTGGATCCAGTACTGACAACCAAGAAACACAACTGGATTTAATTTGGGATTTATACTCCGCTTCGCAGGATCCTGACACAGCCATGAGACGGAACTCTGCACAGCGATTTGCAGCCGTCTTCACGTCTTGTCGGGTTGGCGCGATGGTTAAAGCGTTCGTTCTTCACACCGAAAACTAAGGTTCAAATCCCGACATAGACACAATATGCGAAGCCCATTTCTGGTGTCCCCTGCCGTGACATTATCAGAACATGCCGAATAAGTGTCGTAAAACCACTACTCACTGGCTCACCAGTCTGGTAACTCGAGCCCCTTTAATACTACCACACTTGGACCTGTACAGTCAAGTCATGCAACGATGTGTAGTTTTGAAAGATACCACTGAAATTCGGCAAGACAGAGCATACATGTATTTACCGATAGTTATTGATCTCTTCGTCCGGCTCTTTGTGATCCAAAGTCATAATCACAGGGTCGCTCATACAGAGATTTGTTTTCTTGCAAATCGATGGTAAATCGTCAGATTGTATTCCAATCGAAAACAGACGTCTGGAACAATGAGCGGAGGTACATACGAGCGACTTCGAAATGACCTCATAGGAACCCTGTCTCAATGTCGAGGTCATTTGTAGACAAAGTGGTCTGCCACAAGGGAAATCATGGACTTCTTGTCCAGAGGGGCTAATCATGCCCACGTGACTGTCCTATCAAAATTAGCATATGCACGAAAGGAATTTGTAAAGTACATTCAGGCAGTCAGTCAAAATGAAATGTACAAAATGAACGCCCACAACGACGACGACTGTGCGTCTGAAAAAAACAATCTCTGAGAAGTAATATAGCTTTCAAAATGACTATGGTTCTGAATCTGCCAATAGTCTCTGTAGCCTTCTTCCTAAAGAACATGGGCATCTTACTCTGACAAAAACCTGCAACGGCAGACCGGTCTACGTGCTGCTGCGCCCAAACTGCCGATCTAACGGCTACAGCATGATACAAATAAATACGTTAGAGAACGTAGATCTCTGCCCCGGGGTCGGTCCGGCCGCACTGTCCTCTACAGACGACCAGTAGGCACGTATATGGCTTCCGTGTGACTTGACAACACCCGCAAGGAACGAAAGAGGTCGTAGAAGGAGGGGCCATAGGCGCTGCTCAGAACAGCACTAGTTGCCATCAGCAAAGCCGAAAATGACAGACGCTCGTTTGACTGGTTTCAATTAAAACATGCGCGGACATAAGAACTGGACGGCGTGACTGTTAAACACTCATGTACCGTAGAATCCTGTAGATACATATAAGTAACCAAATATACAAGTCTTTCCTTACGAGGTTTCAGGCCCTCGGTTGATAAAGCGGTGACGGTCGGTCCAGTTTCACTGGACAACGTGGACAGCTATTGATGTTTCTTGTGATCAATCCATTACTCTGTGCTTTGAGGAAACGCCCCTTTCACATGATGTTTAATACAATGCTGATTCAGATACAACAGAGATAACGCTCCAATTAAATGAACAACACAAAACATGAATCACTATAAAATACCATGATGCTCGGCCAGCGTGCATTGCTCCACATTAGACTATGCTTCGTTACATCTACTTCGGTTGGTGATGCGATAAGAAATAACAACGAATCCTCTGAATAAATGTTATGAGACCAATTTATGTAAAAAATCCATAGAATCTCGGAAAGGAATCACAGTTGTTACATAAAGTACATGTTTGAGAACGTTCCAAATAGATTATGTATCATTCGGATAAATGGTTTCAAAAATATTTTTGTACGTTATTCATTAAGACTCCTATCTTAAAGATGTGTTTTTCATCGTCAATTCCGCCTCCGGTGGGATAGGATACTTTCACCTTTTGACGGTAAGGTATCATTGGTATCATCTTGTATCAATACCGTTTGACAGTCCTCATGAACGCGTGTTCATATATTCAGATTCTTACCTGGATTTAAGATATCTTATGATTTAAATAAAATAGCCTTGTCGCTGTATTTGCACATTTCGGCAAATTCGCCAAAGCAACCTTTCTTAACTTGTATGTTGCTTTACGCCACAATATTTCAGTAACTTGCATCAGGCGTAAACAGACCAGTAGTTGAAACACAGGCAACGATTCCTTCAGCCAGGCTTCCTTATCATGCAATCAGCACGCCGGACCAAGGTCCATTGTTATCGTCTTATGGTAAACAGTAGAATGTTTGGCTCTGCTTTTAGGACAGATCTCTAATGATTGTGGACATGGTTAATGCCCCCTTTATCTATTATTCCGAGCAGTGGTCGACTATTTCGAACAATCACAGCTATTAAGCAGCCTAAGACACAGACGTTGAGTCAAGTCATAAAACAACACTAATGAAAGCTCATGCGATGATACAGAAAGAATTATGACCCGAACAGAACAGAAAATACTTCTCTGATTAAAAGAAAATACATGTGTTGACATCGACTTCTGGGAGATCGCTTAGTATTTAGCGCATGTTTGCAAGCTGTTTCCAATCAAAACATATTTTTGTTGGGAAGAGATTGCTTTATTGAAGCTGGTGATTGATCCAGAGGCTGAGATTAATCCTGGTCCGAAATGACGAGAGTATCAGAGTGTACAAAGAACGTGTTTACTGCGACATTGGAACAATGAGCGTTGCTTGAACAATGAACAACGATGAAAACTGTATGCGGTCGAACCAATTGAGTCAATATATTCAAAAGATATATACTGTTGGATAAAATGATGGAACACCCATGAATCAAATACGAAGTTCAATCTGCAGTGTTTTAACGAGTTCTCTTTCTAGTAACATTTACAAGATCTACAAGTGCATGTTTTCTCTCCTTCTGCATTTTACATACAGGCTACTTTTTCCGATGTTGAACTTGTGAGTATGGCTTTACATCACCTTTAGTGATATTCCAGAAATGTGACGAAAAGGGAGACCGGATATGGGCTTCATACATTGCTCCCACGTTGAGAATCTTCCACTTTAAGCACAAAAGCTACTCCACAGTCTCCGATGTGAAGCTATATAATGTCTACATTTCGTTTGATTTTTCGATTTCATTTTTTAAAAAAAACAACAACAAAAAACATATAACGCGTATATGGATATACCAGGTGAGCTTTATACCTGACAAAAGATACTAAGCAAGCCTTACAATTTTAGATCAAGACGTCCTCCAACATCCTTTTTAAATTTTGGTAAAGTTTATTTCTTTGTCTCAGCCAAAAAGACACGAATAATATTTAACTTTGATGCTTTAACATAAGAAGGTGAAAGTCGGCATTCCTAAATGTCCTGACTACCATAGTCTGTCTAGATTGTGTCCTTGGTCCACCTTCGACACTACAGACAACAGCACACTGACATGACGCACAACAGCAAACAGCACGGTTACCAAGGAACATGACGCGCATTAACGTACCTCACGGTTGCCAACTGATATCACGGACAACAACAGACCGCAACGTTTACCAACTGACATCACGAACAACAGCACACCGCATGACTATCAACTGACAGCACAGACAACAGCCGCCTGCACGGCTACCAAATGACATCATGGACAACAGGAGACCGTACGGATAGCAACTCACATCACGCACACGAGCAGACTGCAACGTTTGTCAACCGACATCACAAACAACACCAGGCCACAAGGTTACCAACTAATATCACGAACAACAGCAGACTGCACTGTTACCAACTGACACCACGGACAACAGCAGACCACAACGTTTGCCAACTGACATCATGAACAACAGCAGACCGCACGGTTACCAGGTGACATCACGCACAACAGGAGACCACGCGGTTACACTGACATCACGCATTGGAGACCGCAACGTTTAGCAACTCACATCACGAAAACATCAGCAGGCCACACGGTTACTAACTGACACAAGGGACAACGTGGGACAAAGTGTCACCACAGGACATCACTAACAACAGCAGACTGTGTTACCAACTGACATCGCGCACGACAGCAGACTGTGTTACCAACTGATATCATGAGCGACAGCAGACTGTGTTACCAACTGATATCATGAGCGATAGCAGACTGTGTTACCAACTGATATCATGGGCGACAGCAGACAGAGTGTTACGAGTGCAGGCATTAATACATCTACTTCATCACAGTTCTGAGTCCGACATCAAGAGCCTTACTCGAGCGTCTGCAATCTCAGTATCTCAGCGTGCTCGCTCAACTCTGCCACAGAGGTAATCCTTTAGTCCACTTTAACTAAGTCTTGATAGGAGCTAGGGCTCTTTGACCTCAACTGTTTCATCGATTTTGGCCTTTTGAAGATATGTCTGGGCAATAACAACCAGGGTTTTGTTTTATTGAGCAAGGTTTTTCAATAACGGTAGTAACAGCTGCGGTAATCGTTTTGCGGGATCGTCACTTTTTCAGTTAGGAAAGAGGATCTTTTACCTCGACCATAATAAATCACGTCAATGGGACATTAAAAAGTATCCAAACACGATATTCCTTTTGAATCAAAACGGGGTATGAAGTTTTACGTTCAAAAAGTGCAATTCTGACTGATTGTTATTACAGTGTGGCACGAATTGGTTTCCACACATATAATATAAAGAGGGACAAAATGGATTGACGTTTCCGAAGGGGATTAGCAAGAGACAACTTCTTTAGTCAGCAAAAAGAATTAATGGCGTGATAACAAAGAGGGAATACTTCAAAAGGAACTGATTTTTAACTGACATCGCCGAAAACCTGAGAACCCACATGTCTTCTCATGTTTTTCTGTTTTGTGAGAAACTAATAAATCGTGACGTGATATTTTTTTGTATCTGACGTGCAATGAAATAGTCCACAGGTTTAATTCAACAAACAAGTATCAGTCTCTATGTATGATGTATTTGTTAAGTGGTTAAAGCGTTCACTCGTCACGCCAAAGACCCGGGCTTGATTCCCCACATGGGTACAGCGTGTGAAGCCCCCGCTGTGATACTGCTGGGTGGAATATTGCTTTACGTGGCGTAAAACAATACTTACTAACTCACACTAGATACAGAGCCAGATCTACGCTCCAATAAAGTAATTAACCATGCGATATTATATAGAAGGTCCAGGATAGGCCAATCGTAATATGACATGCTAGTGAATCAGTCTTGTCTTGTCAAGTCTTGACAAAACAGATTGTATAAATTAGAGATGGTTAAATAGGTGCTCAGAATAAATGCATGGGTAACGGAAAAGCATCGACACCAGGTGTTAGCCAAAAGGATAAGCTACATAGTTAATCAGATGATACATGTGATTCGAAACCAAGACCAACGAGTCCTAATTGTCTAGTACGAGACAAACTAACCAGAATATATACAGCACAATTTACATCAACAAAGTTACTACCTCGTACCGACGAAATTGCATTCGACCTTGAAATAGCTCGGCAAACATGTTTAATAAAATGCAAGTTGTAACTCGCGCATGTCGTGTGAGCGAAATGTGTTCTGTAATAGGAACGGGCGTTTTGTAATAGCAATGCGTCTCCTCAAGCTGGGAATACTGTTTACCGTGCCAGAAGCCGACCCATAACCGGAAATACCAGTGCGCATGTAATTATATTGTGAATGCTTTCCGGAGCCTTGACGGAAGCGATGACTCTGATCTGTCGGACTCGCTTCCATGCATAATTACAAAAACATACGATTTTCTTCTGAAACTTTTCAATCAACAGGCATTTCTTAGTTTAAAACAGAATTCACTTAATTGTGTCAAAATCCAGTATTAGGCTATGAGAATGGCAATTCACCAGAATCGTGCAGTTAACACACGAATAAATCCTTTATGATTTCCTCTATTAAGCGCCGTTCTCACTGTCACGTGACCAAGACAATGACAAATCAATGTCCCGGATGACGTTTTCTGGCACTACAGGATTATGGAAACACGTCTCCTAAGGCTGGACTGCTTTGCTGTTTTTTTTTCAATCTTAACATGAAAGTGGCCCTACAGGGCAAATGCAAATTTAGACAAGAAAATCAGTGGCCTGTCGTAATTTTAAAGGTTGAAAATTGAAATAGGTTTTAACGGCTTAGAATCAATATTGATCTATTGATAGTGTCCTGTTTCTGAAGACAGACCCACAAACTGATCTGCACGTGTCTTGCGTTAAAATGGCGGCTGTCTGATCTTTGAATCATTTTACATTAGCCTAAAAGAACGAGAAATACAGTAATTGTACGATAACACGAATGAATAATGCGCGTTGTGTGTGATGCAAAGCTCGCTGTCGTTTTGATGAAGCTAAATCAATGATCTCTATGAGGGCTTCATCAGTAAATTAGAATTAAGCTCTTCAAAACGTTTGAGTGATACGCGGAAACTTCCCTAATTACAAAGATCATATTTCTAGAAATTCCCAAATCGAAAGGTATGTTAGCATGAAAGGTAGTCTAGTATGGCAGTGATGGACGGATTGGGAACGCATTAGTTATTTGGAATAAGGTTGTCAATTTTGTTGACGTTCCTGATCTGTGTGTGTCATACCACCTCGATTTCTCAAACAATCATTCACTCGAAAGGTATGTTGTGTAATGAGTCGACACATGGCGACTTGACAAAGCATATACCACCATTCTTGAGGTGCTTGTAGAACTTAATCCAGCGTTTTCATCGGCTTGTGACGTTGGCGCTCACTCTCTGTGTTGTAGAAAACGTGTTGAATGGGGAACGGCCTTGCTTTAAACTTTTGCATTCCATGGATGCTATGCTGCTTGGGCTGGTTATGAACTTTGATGACATTGAGACAAAA
Organism: Haliotis asinina; assembly: GCF_037392515.1. NCBI lineage: Eukaryota > Metazoa > Mollusca > Gastropoda > Lepetellida > Haliotidae > Haliotis > Haliotis asinina. The sequence continues at coordinate 33,837,411 of NC_090281.1, read as the reverse complement.
CGTCATTTCAAATTCTCGCGAATGGAGCAACAAAATGTGTCAGTGTTTCTCCGGACAGTACTGTCCACTGTCCAACATTCCGATGAATTTCACTTTACAGAAAATAGTAAATCGAATAAAGTGAAATTATGATTGCGAATCCTCATAATTTTACCATGGCAACTGCACATTTAAGTCTCAGAATTTTATTCAACTTAAGCTTAGTTGTTTAACGAACGATCATAATTTCCAACCGCTATTACTGGTTTGTATTACAAGTGGGTAAGCGCAGTGAAACAAATGCGGCGTTATGAGTGGTGAGCGTTAACTTAGACCAACTCTACTTGTTCTCGGTGTTTCATTTAATGTACGTGCCCCCTTGTAATGCAGATTACAAAGTTCCCACGTAGCCAGAGATACCAACCTATTTTGGACCTACGTGTAATACTGGACGTCAAAATGTGTAATGTAGACCTCCCAAAGTGGTACTTGTCTTCCAGTCGCTTCAATATCGAGCACGTTTTCACAAGAGGAATATTCTAGACAGAATACACGTCACCAATCTTTATGAAACTCAATGCATAAAAAAATCCTTAGTTAGGTGTCACAAGATTCTTTAATTCCTTACAAATTAATCGGAATGAGAGCGATTCCAAGAATAAGCGATTTCTATCGGTGTAAGGCATTTGTTAACCCCTGCATTAGTGCGTTACGAAACACTTCCTTGTGAAATTTTATCCACTTTATTGATTTTCTTTTTCCACTAAAACCTGTAGAAAAGCCTATTTTTTGCATATTAAGTATAATGGTGAAATTAATTGGTCAAAATAGTAATAATTACGCCAAAAGCGTAAGGGTTGCATCTCTGCGTAGCCTATACCGGTCACGTCTGTTGTACTGGCACAACTTGTGGGCTTCGATCTCTAGTCGTCTGTCCCGTAACTGGTACTTCAGTACCCTGAAGAAAGTTTGCAACTATTTGGTTCACCGTTTGAGCTCCATTTCGTAGTGTCTTGGTTTGCATCGCTTGTCGTTGACACGGACCGGAATACCCTGAATAGGGCCAGACATCAACAGACACATTAACACAGACATTAAGGCAATGGACACTGCAGGCTCATCACTGTCAGTTTTCAGCATCCCAACAGTCCGAATCAAAGACATCACACGCAGCATTACTTGTTCTTTTGCACGAACAAATGAGCGAAAATAATCATTCAGAACTGAAAGATATGCAGAATCCTTCAGAAATTGCAGAAACATCATCCATTAATTGACATGTGTGGCTCCACTGTAAGTGTCACGCCCAACGGTATATGTTTTGATATGCAATGTAACATAGCGTTCTTGCTCAGGTGTTTTGTTGGAAACTCTCTTCCTTGTTCCAATCTTTTGTGTCTCAATAGGAGATTTTTAAAAAAGTATTCTCTGAATATATCAACTTTTCATTTATTTACGCTAAAATATGTCATTGCGTTGGTTGACCTTTCTAACCTTTGTCCTCTAACCCATTTATTAGTAGCACCTTGTGGACTCATGTATATAAAAAGTTAAATTTGTCTCACCATGAGATTCTATAAATTGTTCACGGAAAATTTCGATTTTTGCTCTCCAAAACTGGACTTACAGCATCATATTTCAAGGGAGAACTTTTTAGTATTCATTACTTATTTATAACCTTAAAGCTGCTGTGAAAATACTCAAATACTTTGTGTATGTTTTAGGTTTTTTCAGGTTTTGTCACACTTTTACCTTACTATTGGCATCACCATGTATATTTGGGTACCCACAATGGGTACACAAATATGTCGTCTTGATGTAAACAGCCGTGTAAGTCTTACAGTATTCTACTCTAAATTAGTTGTCTTCCAGTATGCTTCGTTTGCTGATGAGAATACAACGATTACAAATCATATGACTTCAAAATCACACACACGGTGTACAATTTTTAGCCGAGACACCGTCACACACAGTCCCTCCTCCAAACAGACCCCCTTCCCCACTTCCCCTTCTGCCCTTTCCTCCGGGCCTAAAGCTGGACATGCCATCGCTGGCGACCAGTCAGACCGGATTTCCTTTATGATCTCTACTGGATCAGAAGCATCAGGATTAAAGGAATTGTTACGTATGGCATTGTTCCCAGAACAGCTTGCAAAATAAGTAGATAATGTTTCAGTCTAGACTCATGCCAGTCTGTCTCTTTGCTGTTAATGCGAAGACATTGACGTCATAGCTGTTCTATTTCAGGCAATATTGAAACACATATGATATGATATCACTTACAGTCAAATATATTTACACACAGGTCTTCTTACTGATTTTGTTAACAATTCTCAAAATGGACAGTTATTAAGTGTAGTTTTCTATTCTTTAAATGTATAGATAAGATATATGTGTAAGATAAAGAAAAACATAGCTCACAAGGCTAGAATATGACGTCATGACGTCATGACGTCTTTGAGAAGCATTTAGTTTGCCGCGAGGGACAAACAAATGGGCTTCATACATTGTGCCCATGTTGGGAATCGAACCCGGGCCTTCGGCGTGGCGAGCGAACGCTTTATCCACTAGGTTACCCCCACAGCCCAAGACGCATTTTGAAGTTGGTGTAGTCCGAGAGGATACGACATACGGACGAACATATTTTTGTTTTGTGACACGTCACTCCTTCATTGTAACAAAGTTGTTTCCATTTGATGTCACCACTTGTTTATAATAAGGGTCACATTTAACTACCGTTATGTCATGATAAGGAAAAGGTTGTGCTTGATGGCATTTGCTGGTGTACTACGGCGGCGTATTAGGGCCACGGTGAAAAAAATTTTTGGTGTCACTATCTCCTACGTAGGACTTAGTATCTCCTACGTAGGACTAATTATCACCTACGTAGGACTTAGTATCTCCTACGTAGGACTTATTATCACCTACGTAGGACTTACTATCACCTACGTAGGACTTACTATCACCTACGTGGTAAATAGTATCTCCTACGTAGGACTTATTATACCCTATGTAGGACTTATTATCACCTACGTAGAACTTACTAACTCCTACTAAGTGATGATACTAAGTGATTACTACTACTACGTAGGTGATATTAAGTCCTACGTAGGAGATAGTAAGTCCTACGTAGGTGATAGTAAGTCCTACGTAGATGATAATAAGTCCTACGTAGGAGATATTAAGTCCTACGTTGGAGATACTAAGTCCTACGTTGGAGATACTAAGTCCTACGTAGGAGATAGTAAGTCCTACTTAGGTGATATTAAGTCCTACGTAGGTGATAATAAGTCCTACGTAGGAGATAGTAAGTCCTACGTAGGAGATGTTAAGACATAAGTCCTACGTAGGAGATACTAAGTAGTAAGTCCTACGTAGGAGATACTTAGTCCTACGTAGGAGATAGTGACACCAAAACAATTTTTCACCGTGGCCCTAATACGCTTCCGTAGTGTACTGACAATTCAAATACTCTTCATCTTAAAAGTACAATGAATCGATCTATTCGAAAATCGTAATTAATGATAACATGAAATACAATATCGAAAAACGAAAGTTATAAAATCATGGATAAAGAAAATAGAATATTGAATTATAGTTCAATGAAGGCAATATGAATAGTAATAAACAGAGGTGAGGTGAGGTGAAATGTGGTTTAACGTCGCGCTTAAGAATATTTCGCGCATGTGACGAGGTGCATGCGCGTGTATGTGACTGTTTGTACATACATATCTTGTACTAACTCAGACTTAAACTGGTTTTATATTGCTAGCCCACTGAGATACCATGCCGTAGTTAAGCATAAATAATACCACTCAGACAGATTATACTGACTCCGAGCCTTGTTGTACCCATTAATGCTGAGCGTCAGGCAGGAACCAACAAGTAATATATTTTAACGTCTTTTGGCAGGACGCGTCCGAAGGTAGAAACTGCGAATTTCCTGTGGACGAACGCTCAAAAAAAATTAAAGAAAACAGACTTTGAAATCAATATGAATTCAACATAAGTTATCTTGTAGGTGTACTCACTCATTGATAATGGGATATGTGATAGCTAGGAGGTTATACGTCTGAAGCGGGAGCCAGCATAACACAAACAGGCACACCACAATGATCAGCATCTTCACCACCTGAAACAAAGGGAGACAACAATCAGACCCTAGAGGACATAACTCCAATAGGTTCGTTACATATTTTATGTTTTGTTTGTTTTCAACGCCAGACTTAGCAACATTCCAGCCATATGACGGCGGTTTGTAGTCGTATTTGGAAAACGAAATTGGAAAACGATGACATGCCAAGTACAAAGTCCACCCGGTCCCTTTAGTCACCGCTCACAACTACAGACTTTGCAAGGATTACAGATTAAATATGCGTAACAGTAAAATATATGATGATGCACGAAAGGTAGGTATTTCATAAATATAGGTGGCATTTTAATCTTCTGTAATGGTTTGAATGGTTTAATGATAATAAAAATATATTACATTTTGTGAATACCAAAGGTGTGTTTAATTGCTGTTCACACCAGCCATTGTATTTTTGTAAGCTAAAGCCTTATGTGTATGCATAAGCGTAATTATATATTGTACCTAGTTCAGCTTTATATTTTAAGAGCTAATATTTACTTACTTTTACATTTATCGCTTTATGGAATAGAGTTTTATCTTTGTGTACACTTTCCGGAACTGTCTGTTATAACTCCTCATAGGAGTGCCTCAACTTTTATTTCATATTGATTTCATATCATTTATTTCACTTGTATAAACAATCTCTCTATCTACGAAATGACAACACCAGGTCCTGATCGTCACATGGGTTACTAAAAACCACGGGCCCAGTGGTGCCAGCAGGTGGGGGTAATTCTTTTTGCGAAACCTATAGTGATCTGAAGACCACGGGCCCAGTGGTGCCAGCAGGCGGGGGTAATTATTTTTGTTAAACCCATAGTGAGCTGAAGACCACGTGTCCAATGGTGCCAGTGAATGGATGATAGTCAGCACAGCAATATTATACCGAGGATATGAGAAATGGACAGCATACATTGCAACCAAATGGGGAATGGAAACCGGGTTTGTCGTGACAAGTCAACGCTTTAACCACTTGGCTAACCAATCTCCCAAGTTCTGTAAGTACCCGGGTTCGTTAACACAACTGGAATTTTGCCCAAACTTAAATGAAATGAAATTACAAGCTAAGATATCTCCCGACTGAGTTCATACAGGGCCATAACATTAATTTACATATATTTAAGTATTGTCTAACATAGAGCACTGTCGGCCTCAGCGACATTTAAGCAATCTTTATGTAGTCAGTCAGTCTCCCTGTATGCTCAACACAAAAAATAACTTCAGAGTGAGTTTAATTCCCTCTGACACCGAGGTCAATGTGGACAAGTTTCAAATTTGAAAATATTATTAAAAGTCTGGATCTTCGACAGTCTGTGGATTCTTCGTTTTTTATGTACACAGTGAATGGCCCGATTTCAGATTGGTTATTACAAATTGCCACAGATATGGACTGTACAAACCTGGTGGAACATTGAGGAAATTTGGTGAGATTGTTTTCCGTTCTGATTCTTCAGATGGGCAGAAAGTGAAAAATATTGATTTTCTTGAGACCATCATATTAGAAACGATATCTTGTCATCTGACAAAAATAATAAAAATTTCGATTTGAAAGCAGTCTCACAATCACCTTCTGTTCAAGAAGCAGTAACCAATATTTGTGATGCAAACACATTGTCAAGAAACTTGGTAATGGAGAAACGAAGTCCTTAATAAATAATAAATATATTGCTGGCATCATAATGCTGTCTGTGCTCTACAAAATGAAATCACGTTAATGTTTATTGTGAAAACTTATGCCTAGAAATTGATCGTGAAAGGCTACCTTTTACAAGAAAAACCGTGGTATTGGAATCCATACTTCTATGGTAGAAATGTCAGAAAAAATATAATTATATGTAAACACGAATACAACTTAAAATGTGCCTTTAGGGATATTCTGTACAACTACTCCGGGAAGTTGACGAAATAATGAATTCAACAAATAACTGGGTTTAATGCTCTCAAAGGGGCAGCGTCACCAAGCCTTGTCGTGATCGATGATATCACAAAACATTCAAGAGCACTGCCTTCTGCTTGTAGCAGAAATTGTGGCTGTGGAACAGAATCTGTAGCTTTCATTTCCACCAAACGATAAACGTTTAACTTGGTTCCAGTTAGAGAATGCATAACTAAACTAATGTCTCAAGTCAATAGTTGAAGCACCAGTTTAAACAGACAGCTACCCGTAAAGATCCGGGTTAGAATCAGTAAACCATGGTTGGCATAAAAGGCGACTAACGGGTTCGGGTGGTCAGACTCGCTGACCGAGTTGACACATGTCATCGTATCCCAGCTAATCACTGGATTGTCTGGTCCAATCAAGAACCTATCATTTACAGGCCGCCGCCATATGACTAGAATATTGCTGAGTGCGGATTAAAACTAAACTCACTCACTTATACAGTTAGATCATGAGAGTCAGGTTCCGGGGGACGTTTCATGCACAAATAGGACATTTTATTAAGAACTATAATAATTACATGGACATATAGTATACTGAAGTATACATAGTATACAATGGTCATCCGAATGAATACTTTCATGGACCGTCTTCTTCGTAACAACTCCAGGTGAAACTAATGGTACTGTTGCGTCTAAAGGACAATATAGTCTGTTTGTAGTGAACACTTACCGATGAAGTTCACTTTAAACGAAAAAGGGATCAAGATCGGTCGGTGCCTTTAATGATTTGATTTTATTATTCTATTTCATAGTTTGATCAACAGAGTTCACATATTCACATATTAATATTAATCTATTTGTACATACTTAACATGTAATTAATTTTCATTAGTTCTAGTTCAAAAACAGCTTCCAATTTTCGAGAGAGAAGGCATCTTTACTCTAAGCACCGTGACACATACTGATAAAGGACGCAGAACGTGTATTCATGTATTCATTTCGCTCTTCTAGATGTCTGTCAGGTTATTAAAGACTAGAAAAAGTAAAACAACCCTTGAAACCGAATATCAAAGAACCAACGCCCTGTCTTATCAACCCATCAACATCAGAGAAGCAAAAACCTCACATCACAGTTTGGTTCCAAGTACATGTGTTGGACTGCTGCTGTCGAGAAAAGTTTGTTGCGAGTCTGTAAACAAGCTAAACTAAGTTAATTCAAACGGTTTGCGCGAACAAAAAGTGAAACCAGGTGTTATAAAAACATGCATAAGTGTTTCTTAAAAGTAAAATTTGACTGATGTAATAAACTTTAAAGTAAAATAATTTACACAAACCTCGAAGCTGATAGTGTTTATTGATTACCCAGACATATTCAAAGATCTTATTTTTTACAGTCAGCTCTCAAAGTACAGACGTGGTTTGACTCAAAATACTTATAGGTTGAGAAAGCGGGATAAACAAGCCGAACAGATCCAAGGGACTCCTACCGCTCGATTTTAGCACCGGTGTCCGTAATAATCCATATTAGAAATGGTCTTCCGCGACCCAAGCTTACATTAAGACACGACTAACGGAATCAGGTGCACGTGGTCAGACTCGGTGACTTGTTTGATATAGGTCATCGTATCCCAGTTCCGTGGATCGATGATCATGATGTTAATCACCGACTTGTGTGGTCCAGACAGCTGAAATACTCCTGAGTGTCGCGTTAAGTAACTGATCGTTTCACTCTATTTGTCACTGAAGCTGCCTCTGTCTTTACCTACTGTTACTGACAGTGTCACTAGAACTGACACTGTCACTAATTACGTTGTTAAAATGCCTCGAAGCATGCATCACAATGTCATTAATAGTGACACTGTAACTAACACTGCCACAGACATTGTCGCTTACACTGTTTATATCCCTGCCATCTTACAATCTGTAATCAGTTGAAAAGCGATGACAGGACCATAAGGAAACCTTCAGAATATCCGATAATGCACGTTCCATGCGAGTGAGTGAGTGAATTTAGTTTTACGCCGCGTTTACCAACATTCCTGCAACATCACGTCGGAGGAAACCAGGAATGGGCTTCACACATTGTACCCACGTGGGGAATCGAACCCGGGCCTTCGAGACTAGCAAACACTTTAACCATCCGTCTACCCCACTGCCCCGTTCCATGCGAGAATTTCACGGAGAAGCAACCGTCTCTATTTCGCAATCTTTGATTCTAATTGCTTTCATCTTCAAGGGATAGCGAAATAAATACAAAGACATATCGTTTGACAGCAAATTACGTCAAAAAAGCATAAGCGATTCGTCGAAAATGTTAACAGTTTACGACAAGTCATCTTTTTGTAGAAATCAGCACTGACGTCTAGAAGCTGCAGGTTTGCACGACAATCCATCATTGGCTTCAGTGCACTAAAGGGCATGATTTCAAAAATCTTGTTTTTCAAGGCATAAAATGGGAGAAGAGGGGAAATACCAAAAGGTTAGAGTTGATACCTCAGATGAATTACAACACGATTAGTCGGTTAGCTTGTAAAGGTCAGATCGTCTCAGCTTCAGATGTCAACTTAGTAAAGAGTGATCATGAAAAAAGTTTCGCAGTCTTGAAGTTGTCTGTAGATTGTGACAAGCTCTATCCATCTCCCACTTAAAGTTTAAGGTTAACATCTGAATGTGATTTGGCTGGATACGAGTGGAAAGGATGTTGGATCGGTGCTGGATGAGTGAGCTTGTTTGATTGTGTCGGGGTGGATAATGATCACGTGAGCACGGGAAAGAACTGTCGGTTGTGTCTGTGAATCTTGGAGCTGGGGTTGGGTTGAGTTGGAATATATAGGCTATGCCTTTGGGTGTTGGTAAAGACTGCGCAAACCTGTCTTTCATCCACATGTCACGACTCATTTTGCGTCCCTGGAAAGCTAGACATGGCTCAAAATAAAAAAAGAACATGATATCTGTACCAACTTATTTCTGAGTCCAATACTAAACAAAATTGCGAAAATTATTCCAATTATTTTACAAACCGGTGTAATCTTTGAGGAACCGTTATCAGCGTGAACCCATTACTGTATGTTTCTGACATGCATAACATTTATACCCCTACAACACAGAACACTGAAGCGCCTTTAACGACTGCTCAACCATCGCCCACGGTATCTGAACTAAAGCGACATCAGACGAAAATGTGTCCTTGACACGCCCCAATATCATACTCATTTCAACAGTAATGGCATATCCCAACACAATATTGTCATGACTAATACAGATTATTATTTATATTCCACTCTGAACACACGCAACATTAATATTCCACACAGTACTATAACGCATCACCCAAAGCAACGCAAACATCATTGTGATTGAATACAGAACATTCGCAAGGACGATTACCATTGTTAAGAAACCAACAGAAGAACGCAGCCTCAAGACATACAATTTCCTCGCTGTTACCCCAGCCGATCAGTCTGTTGCATGCTCCAGCAACATAATTCTCCAAAATGCAAAGCAATTATTGGCCGCTTCTAAACGGTTTAAGCCCTGAGACGGTTGCCGCCGAGAAGCCATGGTACAAATTTCAATGACCAACATCATATATATGCAGCCACCAAGAAAGGACAACACAAATCGGTTTCAATGGAAGGAAGGGTGTTCCGTGCCAGTGGACTACAAAGCAAGTTTAAGACGATTAATTACAAACGTATTTGCTTAGAAAAATCATGAACCCTTGATTGCATTCCATACGGTTATTCTGGCCTGTAATGCAGTCAGCGAAGCCAAGCAGAACTCGTGGAACAAAGCCCGGCGACAATAATCGTTAAATGAAAGTAGTGCACGAAACCCCCGGACCCGTGTAATTCAGTTAGGGGTTGTCTTGGCCGCTGAAAGCTTTGCGATCTGTCCGTAACTGGCGCAATCGCCAAGGAATCACGAGTCGGGCAAGGTTCATCTTCCAGATCTAAAACCACGTCTAATTAGGTATGTTCCATGGTAGTTATTGGTCCGCTATGCAAACACGACCAGCGATCTGGACACCGCCGAGCCAATTCCCAGGGAAGTTCTTCGTAAAAATGGCATCCTCAGAGATTTTGGACAAATATTAGTTGTGGTCAGTTAGGATGACGGTTAAATATAGTGCCAATTCCCACAATCAAGTCCCAGATAACGACCATGGCCCTCCTGAACACGAATAAGAGGATTGCAACGATGCTCGTCTGTCAAGTTCACAAGGCCGTCGTGGAGCGATTTTTCTTTGAAATGAGATCCATGGTATGGAAACGGTACATAGCGTTGTCTTCCTGTATGATGTTGATTATATCTGTATCAGTCATATAACATACGTTTGTGGACATAAACTGGACACGGCTTTCAGCCAAGTACGAATATATTCCCACTGATATCATACCCTATCAGATTGCCGAGGCTTACTGGCGGCAGATTATGACAATACAAAGGGTATTAGATGTGTTCTATAAAGCTGCACCAGAAGGAGTCTTGGGGAAGCAAGGACTGGATGCACATAAGGGATATACCTTAACCCAAAATAGTTCCTAGTTTCAAGACCTGGGTTCACTCTTATCCTTGTAATCCGGTGCTCACAGAAAAACACTTTTGGTCCTTCTTAGAAATGAATGAATATAGTTTTAAGGCCCTTTAGCAATACTCCAGCAATACTAGGGGCACCAGAAATTTGCTTCACGCCTCATACCCATGCGGGGAATCGACCTCGAACCTGCAGCGCGATGAGCGATAGTTTAAACCACTAGACTACCCCTCCGCCCCTTGCTCTTTCACACTATGAGACGTGCTTAGTGCTCAGCACTGCGATTAAGCGAACACTCTCACTTCACGGCATATTTCTTTTATTCCTTGGTGTAACATTTCATATACTATAATAGTCTTAAAGATATGTAACATGGACAATGCCGGAAAGCGTATTATATAACACATGGAACACTGAAGCACGGAAAGCATGACTTACGGAAGCACACAAATTGCTTTGGGGTTTCAAGAGATTGATTAATCATCTAACAATATCCAGATGAAAAATGCTCTGTCACTGGACCCATAAGCAAGCAAAGGCAACAGAGTTTTGTAAGTTCCTTCCTCTGCCAAGGTCACAGAGTGCCAACCGGAAGCGGAAATAGCTATGAGTGTTTTTCATGGCTCCTTTACGCTCACCCGAACGTGTTGTATGTACACAAGCCATCAACCTGTCACACCGTTGATTCATTGATTGCTGAACACCTACTAAAGCTGTTAGATACACAGGAATGTACACACTAACTGTTTTAAGACACGGTAGCTGTCTTAAGCTGCCACGTGACCTGAACACTGTTTGTGCTGAAACGTTTTGAGAAAATCGACCGGCAATGTTTCCTTGATACGAACAAGGGATTCCTAAAGGTCTGAGTGAGATTGCATGTATTCCGCAGAAATAGATTCATTGAACTGTCGCGTTTGATTATTTGCACCCTTGTTATAATTGACATTCCGTGCAAATATGTCGATCGTTAGGGTTGACAATGGCATGGTCTTATTTTTATCATTGTGTTGGGTATGCTTTTATCAAGCGCATAATAGGGACTTGAGTTCATCGTGCTCAATAACTTTTGGAAGAAAAGAGTAATAATGGTAATCGTCTTCAGAATAGATTATTAAGGTTTACTGAACTCCGTATGATCTGAATTACTTTTGACAGAATAAGTATGTCAACAAATATTTATGGATGCATGCTTGTAGTAACCCTCTCGCATAGTAACAGACAATGTTATAGTTTCGATTTTGGGCAGTGTGACCTTAATCTTTATGATGGAATGCCTTGTTTTGTATGTGTTATTATCAGACGAATTTAGAAGGTGACATTTACGTGATGCCTGAAGGAGATTTAATTTCGTTGCTGTTGACTGTTGGGAATATTGTATACCATCCACCCCTACACATGATTTTGATATTTTTGTCTACAATATGACTGCAAAATCCACTAACAAACAGAGTCCCACTAAACCAACACTGTTAAAGGTGTCGTGTAGCCTTGTGGTTAAAGCGATGTCGCACGTGTACAACGTACTTGTACAATTCAAAGGGTCCATGTACATGTATGTTGGTTCCTTGTAACCGTAGTTCTTTTTCGTTTTTGTTTTTTTGGGTTTTTTTTATTTCGACTAAAATTAAATACTAAAATACTATCATACGGCATGTGGTCGGGGCCAAGAAACAGTTCGTTATATCTGTTTATAAAATGATTTCATTATACACTATGTTTAGTGTATATATTCTCGCAAATCGAACGCGAGATTAGGTAAAATCTCATGACAGAGCCCCACGTTTCCTATCAGCTTAAAGGGTAATTAATCTGATTACGTATAACTGAATAAAATTGAAAGTAAAACTCACTAAGGGAGATAACCGAAATGCGCCGTCTCAACAGAGGGTATATACGCGTTGGTATGAGCATCTGAAAAACTGTGCACTCAGAAGGGATGGGTAATGGCCATGGTGATGAGATGATGACATGAAACTAGGAAGTGATGACTGTAGGGCATAGAGTGAGTGAGTGAGTATAGTTTTATGCCGCTTTTAGCAATATTCAAGCAATATCACGGCGGGGGAATACCTGAAATGAGTTCACACATTGTACCCATGTGGGGAATCCAACCCGGGCCTTCAGTGTGACGGGCGAACGCTTGTAACACACTGTGGCTAAATATAAGACTGTCCAAAACAACGTAGCCCTTTCTTCATTAACCCATGCTTGTCGTAAAAGCGAAATGAATCTTGCTGAAATAATCCGTAAACCAAGTAATTAAAAAGTGTGGCGTAACCAGATTGGTGGCCTGTGCCCCACTTCACAAAGCGATCGTAGAGCTGAGACGATCCCACACTTTGACATGAATCTAGACTTACGTCAATCGTATCGTTCCGACCGCTTTGTGAAACCGGCCCCTACTTTCTAATTTGGCTGATCACTTCATATACAAACCGCTTACATCGACGATCTTGATGCCAAGGCAATGGGTGGTCTGATCCAGACTCGAAAATTCCCAGACTACCGTCATTTAGTGTGAGTAATGCGACGTTAAACAACACAAATCAAAGTGGTGGGAAACCACTCACTTATCAAAACAAGTCTCACAGTTCACAACCAATTAGCGATCACTCAAGACTTTGAGTACTGTTTTCTAACAATTGGCAGCATACGGACAAAGAAGGTGTACTCCTCTTAACAGAAAAGCAGGTGAGATAAGCACACTCAGCATCTGACTAATATCAAGCATTCCTCACGAACAAGCAACACTTGACTTGGCGTAAATAGAGGAACACGATGCTGGCTGGTGTTACCAATCAGTCTACTTGGGCACGTGGCCATCCACAAGTAAACAGATTGGATGTCAGCAGGTGTCAAGCGACGCTACTGTTACCACCATAGAGGTCACGATGAGATGCACTCTCAAGTTATTCCGGCAGCTCTGAGGCTCACCCTTTTCTTTTGAAACATGGGTAAATGAAGCCTCTTGACTCGGAAATGCGTGTAGAGAGATTAGATCCAGTGGCTAGAGATCCGGATGTGCCATATATTGGTCATATATGCCGGTATTTCTGAGTTTGTTTTTATTTAAAGGTCAGGGTCACTTGGTATATCTTGATGGTGCTATGTCTGTCTGCGCTGCTGTTTTAGTTTTATCTTTGCATCATCTTGCATTTGCACGGTATGGGGTAAGATGATGTTTTCGTTTTGGACAGCAATTTGATTTTAGATTCTCTTTGAATGTGTGATAAACATGAGTTCGCCCAAGTACAAAAAAATGGACCTTCGGAGAGCGCCAGTTTCTTGCGCGTGACTATCCCCTATGTATGGAATACTGTTCGGGACATTCTCGCGTTTTCGTAAGCCATCTGGCATACCATACCAACTGCCGCATCACTCAACAACAGTCAGGTTTTTGTTCGCTAATAATAATAGACATCTCTGGTGGTCAAAATGGAGACAGTATCGATCCTAAAGCCTTACATGACATTTAATGTTGTTTCTTCGAAAGTCATCAAAGTTTGCTCCGAATGTCTGTTCAGTTTCATGCATGACAGATTGACAGAAGTAACCGTCATATGAACACAGGACATACTTTAGGGTGCTTGGTTTGTCGCGTGTAACCAAATCCGGTAAAAGAATCCGTGTTAGAATTGGTCTTCAATAACCAATGCTTGTAATAACAGGCGTCTAACAGAAACGGAATCTCTGATTTTGCTGACACATATCATCGTTTCCCAGTTCCATAGATCGAAGCTCAAAAACAATAAGACATGGAAGTCGGAAGTTCGAGACAGAAATCAGAAATGCTTCGGTCACCCTTACAGAGGCTGTAGAAGCCTCGACGCCGATTGGCTGATAAGTAAGTACACCAAAGAGGTCATCCTCAAAGGAATCGTGCCAGACAAAAAATGTCTCATTTTGAATGAGAACAAATGTATGTTAATGATACGTTGACCCGTTTATTTTGTCGCTGCGGGATATGATGTAAAACGGTCGGCAGCGAAATCAAGCAATATAACTGGTCCATCACTGTCCGTTTAATGCTTAACGATTAAAAATAACAGTAACACTCAATTCCACGTGCATGTAGTACAAAGATGCAGCTTAGGGACATCGGAGTTTGTCACGTGACACTAAAATATTTCAAATATTGACGCTAATTCCAGGATCTTTAACAAAACCTGAAGTTTCAAATTTAAACACTAATTCTACGTAATGAGAAACAGAAAACAAACACAAAGCGCATCAGCTGAATAACAGCCATATAATAGGAAGATTGTTAGTTTGGAAGGCCCTGGAGTAAAACTCACACTTAATTAAAGGAGGAAGATAGTTCAAACTGAATATTTTGACAAGCTTTATCGGAAAAGCAGTATGCCTTTGGCAGAATTGTAGCGGTTAAGTTGCGATTGAGAGGAAGGAGTTTTCTTTCTTGATACGAAACTGTTGATGGCTATCAACGAAAGGTTAAGATGTTGGATCCTCGATCTTAACCCTTGTCATTAACAGGCGCGGGTAGCTTTGATGTGAAAACTCCCGAAAAGGCGTTTAAGAAAAACACAATCACCATGCCAATCATTGTCCAAATATCTGCAAAGTAGTCGTATGAACTGTTTTTTTAAAACGAAACACGATTCAGTGTGAGACGCGTGAAAATGACAAATTGGGATATGGTGTTGAAGTGCATATTGTCATCAAGTTTTGAGAAGGTGGGGGCATTATGATTTCGAGCGCGATTATGTTCACGTCGAAGACGTTAGCAGCGCTGTCGGTTTATTTAATGCCGTTGGTGACGTTGACCAGATCGTAAAGTCTAGTTCTTGGTGTGTTATACGATAGAACTTGATACTAATCGTTGCTGTAGTGATAGCGCTATCTGGACACGTCATCATTAATTAACGCTGTGATGAGATCTTGACATCTTAGTGTGGTGCATGGGGTAATACCGAGATGAGAGATAATTTAGAAGGAGGACTACATGTAAGGTTATATGTGTTAATGGCCTTGGGTAGAGTGAGCCCAGATCATGCGGATGATTAGCAGGAAATGAAGGATTAGAGGATTGCAGTGAATAGCGAACGTTGTTGCCTTATCGCGGTGTTCTCATTGCAACTGAAGACTACTGGAATAAAGCATACTGCGATATTGCGCATACCTCTGTTAATTGTTCTGACTCACGGATCATTCCTATTCAGTAATGGCTCTTTAACATTAGACATTCATACATGTGCGGACAGGATTACCAGGGCTATCAAAGGAAGCGCGAGTTTAGTTTGACGCCGCTATTAGCAATATTCCAGCAAGGGGCGGGGGGCACCAAAAATGGGCTTCACGCATTGTACACATATGGGAAATCGAACCCGGGCCTACGGCGGTTTAACCACTAGACTACCCCATTGCCCTATCAGAGGAAAAAGACGTGGAAACAATATTTAACGTTGTAACTGCATGACGCATACAGGACAATATTCTCAATATGCTCAAGATTCTGAGGAAGATGGTGGTGATAATTATGATGACAATTACGACGACATTGTCGACGGTGATGACGAAAATGATGGTGATGAGCAGGTGATGATGATTTTCATTATGACTTGGCAAGGGATAACCACACACTGTCCATGTACGTTCTTCAGAAATCGATTTCTAACAAAACTATTTCGCTCTCTGCTAAACAACTAAACAGAACCTAAACTAACCTACCTTCCTCGTTATTGATAAAGAAATGGAACGTCCAAATGCTTTGTTCTGAGAGGCGACCAACTGGATCGAGTGGTCAGACTCGCCGATTTGGTTGACACTTGTCATCGTATCACAGTTGCGCAGATCGATGCACATGATGTTGATCTCTGGATTGTCTGGTCCAGACTGGATTATTTACAGACTGCCGCCATATAGCTGGAATATTGCTGAGTGTGGTGTAAAACAATATTCATGTTCATGGCTTTACATGGCGTCCGTCTCAGTGTGGGCATTGTGTCAGGATACAGGGCACATGCACGTAAACAAGACACAATTATCAGTGCATGTTTTGAAAAACTTGCACGTTTTGAAACAAGAATTATCGTTTAATCAACCAACCACCTCCTTTCTGCCCGAGTGGCAAATCAAGCAAATTGAAAGTGTTCGAATCCAGGGATGCTTACAAGGGAACCGACGTCAACAGACTTCTTACGGACATAGACGGCCAATCATGAACACATGCCAACACACAAAACAAGACTAAAGAAAATATTTAATTTCAGCGACAACAGCTAGGGACATAGGATTTAACCAGAGCTTTCATTTAGCTTCCCTAAATCCACCGCCTTCTTGAATGAATACGAACATTTGGGCAGACTTTGATGTTCAGGAACAGAGTATTGCTTTTTAGATTGTCATGTAACCCATTTGCGTGAATTAGAAGAGTCCCTGACAAAATGAAATATTCGGATTGTGCTAACTTTGGAACTTTCTTCATTAAAATGCATTATCGGTTTTGCTTGTAATAACATGCTGAAATAGTCAGCCGTGTTGAGCTGAGATTATATTAGCCTGTATCCTTAGATCCTCTGTTAACATCGATGTACGAAGTGCGCTGTAAGCAGTAATCCAGCTTAATGTATTGGAAATGAAATGCCCTGGAGTTGAGAGTATTTGGGGCTATAAATGAAATTTCAATTAAACAATTTAAAAAGCATATCAAGAATGTACGCACGTTACTACGATTCAATAACCTTGATGGGAAATAGACTGACAAATCAAAAGAATAATATGCGCTGTTTCCGTGAAAGAAAAATCATGCTAGTGCATTGAAAATATGTAAAACAGAATTCCGTTCTTTAAGTTTATTTCAATTCTATAATACTATACCCGACATTTAAAAAGATCGACTGTAATTCAAAAGGAATCAGAAGTCATGTTCGGTTATAACATGCAGTTTAAATATTTATTGAAGTTTAAGGGATAAACGGATTTCAAAGTCATCAGTTATTTCACTCAGTTTCATCTTTAAAAGCATGTCGTGAAATTTTACGAGTATTAAAATTTTAGAGGCTATTTTTAAACATTTCCCATTATTCAAATGTTTTCTCGAAAGCGTATGTTAACAGAGAATGACTAACCGCAAAACACGGTTGATAGAAGAGTTTACATATTTGATAGTTAGAAATCTTCAAAACGTAAAAGGCCGCAAACGGTTGCTAAAACACAAAACACAACTAAGACACCGTTATATACTGAACAGCAAAGCAAAAGCAACCGTTTTTGTCAAGCTTTTAAATAGACGACAAAAACATGGACGCTTACATTATGAGATTTCATTTTTCGAAATTTGCGTTTCTTTTGCTGTTTCAGTGTATATCGACTACATCACCAACAATTCATCAATTCTGCTTTGTTTCCTTTTTCGATACTCAAGCACGGGAGTATATCTTCTTTGGCACGGCTGTTTAAATCTTTGAAGAAAAGTATTATATAATTAAGAAATTCCTTCGCCGGTTCTAGCGTTACATGAAACTGATTTGCAACAAGTGGTACTTATTCCATTTAAGTGAAATGTTATTCAAAGCGGCATAAACTCTCACTCATTCACTCAGAAAGACAGTATTAAATGCTCACAACAGTACTAATGATTACCACAGTACTAAATGATCTGGTTCCCAATCCAAAAAGGCGTTCGTAACATTTCGAAGTATCGCAACTCTATATATCACTGGTATAGATATAAATGACGTAGTGCTCTAATGCTTTGTGGTATGGGCCAAAGGGACTGTCTCATTTGGATTTCATTTCATTTCAGTAAAATGATATTCAGAGCGGCATAAAATCTCACTCGCTCATAGAGGCCGTACTAAATGAAAGCGACAACACTAAAAGATCAGGACCTGTCTCATGTGGGTTTTCATTCAATTTAAGTGAAATATTATACAAATGTATTTTGTTATACAAAAAAACATTCACTCATTCGCACACAAAGTGAGTGAGTGAGTATGGCTTTCAGCAACATTCCAGCAGAAACATGTTTCACACACATTATACCATAATGGGAATCTGACCAAGGTCTCCGTGACGAGCGAACGCTTTAACCGCATGGCTTCCCGACCGCTTCCCTCTCACAGGTACAAATGTGGAACAAGGTATATTCCACTGAACAGTGTGAGCTATCGCGAGTTTCGCGTACTTTGGATAACGACAGAAATACCATCGCCCGGACCCGTAATTACATTACCTTTGCTGAATGCGGTCAAAACATTGTGGTGTCAGTATCCCATTGAAGACTTCGATCACATTTTCAGCGAGTAAAACGTGCAGTAAATATGGTATTGAAGCAGTTCCCTTGTGAGATGGTGTTTATTGGTCAAGTGGGTAAAGAGATTGCCATAGGATTACTCCAGGCTTTCGTAATTATCCGTATTCATTAACTACCGACAGATAATTTGAGCTGCAAATGTAGCGTGCTCAAACTGGGTCCCTCGGTGGCAATTGCGCTTATAAATGGAGAATTATTAAGAGTAGCATGATTAGTGACAAGTAATATTCATATGTTGTATATGCCAAATGTTACTTTCATTATCCTTCAGATTTTGCAGGAAAACGTGGTATATTCAGCACACAATGCAATGTCGCTACAATTCCTGGCGGCGAGTGACATATCCAGTATAGAATATGATTGTCTAATGTTGATGGCATCACTGGTTTGATCATTTCGGTTGATGTTTGACGCCACACTGAGCAATGTTCCAGCTGTTTGACTTTGGTATGTAAATATTCAAAATCCAGAGAATCAAGTGATCAACAGAATGAACATCGATTAACATACATGGGATAAGATGACGTGTACCAACCAAGACAGCGAGCCTGACTATCTGACCCCATTAGTCGCCTCTTATGACAAACTTGTGTTGTTGAAGACCAGTTCATATAGACCCGTGAAGGTCCGTGGTAGAACAGGCCTTCAGCAACCTAGGCGTGTCATAAAAGGCGACTATGCTTGTCGTAAGAGGCGACTAACGGGATCGGCTGGTCGGCTGTCTGACTTGGTTGACACATGTCATCGGTTCCCAATAGCGCAGATCGATGCTCATGCTGTTGATCACTGGATTGTCTGGTCCAGACTGGATTATTTACAGACCGCCGCCATATAGCTGGAATATTGCTGAGTGCGGTGTAAAACTCACTCACTCACTCAATTCATACCCGTGTTCTGTTTAAGAAAGGGTGAGTGAATATGACTTTTGGTAATATTTCATCAATATCACGACAGTGGACAACAGAAACGGGCTTCACATACTGTATCCATGTGGGAAATCGAACCCGGGTCTTCGGTGTGACGAGCGAAATATTTATCCACTAGGCTACCCCACTACCGCATATTTAAGAAAGAGACATAATTAAAACAAGAGTGATGTCAATACTGCTATGACCCTCATCTGTTCTCCTCTTCGGCGGTTTGGTATCTGTTTCGGAACTATTTGGATGCTGACTATTCGGTATAGATATTATGTTATAACTATATACATGTTAGATAATTAACATTGTATTTGCCTACTTTGGTACTGCCATATATAAGGTTACTAGTCAGTATTGGTATTTTTTACCAATGTAAGTACTGCCATTGGTATAATCACCGCTAGCAATGTGGTTATTGTTATTGATATCCGTACTGGTATTTTCACCGCCGTAGGGACTGGATTACATATCACAACTGATAACGATATTTCTCGTAGGTACTGGTTTTAATTAACGCATCGATATCTTCGCGGCTGGGTGTTTTGACAAGCGCTTCGATATTTCTTATCACAGTGGGCACTGGTGTTAATACCAGTACCGGTATCTATATATCGCTGTAGGTAATAAATATGTATCTGTTTCTCATATGCCCACAGTAACAAAATCAATCCGTTAGTAATTTTCAACTGGTCATCACGAACGGAGACAACTGGAATGTTCAATACTTTAACGGCCGTGGCAGACCAAGATAACACAAAATATGCCTCACCATCAACCCCCGGGAATTTCTCCAGCCAGATGCGGCTGTGAATGTGACAGGACCCAGAGACAAAGAGATGCAGTTGCATGATTTCAGCCAGTATCTGTCAACACCGGAGATGAAGACAACACACTAAAACGATGTTTAAAATCACTTTTAGATCTTGCACTTTCAACAGCATCTACGCATTCGCTTCACTTATACGGAGACGGGCAAAGATCAAACAACGAGGCTAAGAAACAAGAAGAGAAAACTTCGTCGCTGACGGTTTTAGCCAATGAATATTTATAAAGGGTAACAAAGACCGCTGAAGAGATTCGCAGACCTACATAGGTTAAAGGGGCATCTGGCTTTCTAGTATGGAACTGTACGTATAAGCGTTCCTTATGTCCCCCAAATCACAAATATTACTGAATACGTCGAATAAACGATTTCGGATAATTGATTAATGAATTGATCAATTAGACTTCGTAGGTTGTATACCTATTCCAAATACGTCTCCTAGCCAGGTGCCCCGTGGGTCTTGGTGAAGGCTAGAGTTGTATTCGTAACCCATACTTGTCGTAAAAGGCGACTAACGGGATCGGGTGGTCAGGTGTGCTGACTAGGTTGACACATGTCATCGAATCCCTATTGCATAGATCGATGCTCATAATATTGTCATTGGATTATCTTGTCCAGACTTGATAATTTACAGAGCTCCGACGTGTAGCTGGAATAATGCTGAGTGTTGTGTTGAACAACCAACCAACTAACCTCGCCAGGTAAAGGAAAGGTAACGACTGATGCATGCCCCGAGTGAGCATTATGCAATTGAGTTTGTTGTTTGGTTCTGAAGTGCCAGAACATGATTATTATCATTATTGACTCCGACATCAGTAAAACCGTCAAGGATGGAGCTGTCTCAAGATGTAAAGAACTAATCTGCTCTGGTCCCGCTAAAGTAACTCAGTAGCAAAACCGACAACACCCCTTGGTATGTGCATCGAGAAGGTGGCAGATCAGACTGGATGATAACCCACCCAATCTGATGTTTTCTAAGTCAATGTCCAACCAGTAAATAAAACAAACTGACTATCATTGCCAAAGTTTAATTAACTGCATTTAACGCCATTACTTAATCCGAATACGTTCATATAAAAGTAAGTGCCATTTGATGCAGAAGTGCGATCACTCTACATCTAGTGAATATTGCAGTTTATTGTAGGTACAACGCCACGTTTCAACCTCAAGTACATGTAACGACGGCTGAAGAGCAAGATATTGAATTTTTCATGACGATATTGAAAAGTCAACATTTGGTTATGTGACGGCGCGTGCGCGCCACCATACTGGATTCAGGATACTCCATCAGTGATTATGATCACTTGAAATTGCGGACCTACTGAACTCCGTTCCGTGAGTGAACGACCAGGCTTCAACACATGAGGTCGTCAGCTCCGTCACTTCCTTCCTGGAGCGTATACATTTGATTTGAAACATTTAACGGTGAAAGGATAAATTCTAACCTTTTAATATTATCGATTCAGCATTCCCAGACAGATTTCCTTCCGGTTTGCGCCAAGAAAAGAAATATATTAGCTTCTTTTACATAAGGACGTTGCACCCTGAACTGCAGGCTTAATTTAAGATCAGTCTGTGAACATTCAGTCACATCCTGCTGTATAGAAGTTGAAGGAACCAACGAAAATACTGAGAGTGTTTGAGGGAACGAGTGAGGCCTCATACTTTGTTAAGACGGTGTACTAGCTAAAATACTAATGGTAAATGAGTGAATGTATGGTGGTACGCCGCTTTTAGCAATCTTCGGTCCATATTACGGCAGTGCACACCAAAAATGGGATTCATATATCGTACCCATGTGGGAATCGAGCCTGGGTCTTCGGCATGACGAGCGAACGCCTTAACCACTAGGCCACCCCAAAACTGTAAAATTAAACTTTATCCAAGATTTGACATAACTGTAGTATTGTACTATAACAAAAACATGTTTTTAGCAACATGAACAACAACGTTATAAATTAAATATCAAAATATGTAACTACAAACAAACAGCTCAAAAATCAGTCAGAACCTCTCAGCCCCACAACATGATTACAAAATATATATGATACGTAGATGGGGCGATGGAGCAGCATCACGAAGTAGCCGAAGACCCGTGTCCAATCCCAACAAGGACGTTATATTGCTGGAATATTGCTAAAAGAGGCGACAAACTAAACTCACTCACTCATGGATATCACTATATATCATTGCTTACTGAAGTAAATAACCATACAGCATGCAGAGTATTTATTTGTAGAACTAATTAGGTTAAATTCAAATGTTGTGGCAAGTGCTTCCAACATTACCTTTCTCACACAGAATGCCAAACACCGTAGTCACTCAACTAACATACGCGTATCCACTGAATAGGGGGAAAGCCTCAATTATATGTTATGTTATAATTCATGCTCTCTCACTCTCTCTTCTTACCTAATTCCAAATATATCTTGTTTGACTACACTATTTGTGCACCTTCTATCTAGAAAATTACAAAAATCTCCTCAACATAATAATCCTTCAAATAACAAAGAATCGGTATTTCAGGGCAACGTACTTTGGACGCATTTCTTTCGTTTCAAAATAAAGTAGCATTTGTTCAACAAAATTTGCATAATCCCTGGCTGTTATCTCGCAGTTTCTTGTCGCCTCGATCAAACACGATTGTATGATTATTGCGAGGAGTCAGGCATGGATTCTTCAGTCGGCCAATAGTAACTACATAATGATACCCAGTTCTGTCTGTTAGTTGACGGCGACGCCAGTATAGTCCAACAGCGGAGCAAAGCAACAGTTTCGCTTACGTTAATGTCCTTTGGTATGGTAAGCACTCCTTAAAGTGTGTAAATGTAATCTTTGAAATGTAAACACTGACCTCAGATAACTGGAATTAGGAACTGCAGTCTCTTCTGTCGGATACATTTCCCCGGGGTATACTGTGCGTGCTAGCGAGCATGGCATCAATGATAAAGTGCACAGTATGTATTATACGGCACGTAGTATCTCTAACAAGGCGCTTAGTACGTATGCTAAAGTTCATACTATTTTTTATATGTCTCTTAGTTTTACTCATAAGGTACATAGCATCTCTAGACTAACAGCTAGTCTCTGAAATGAACATATTTTACCGAAAAAACGTTGATAGTGAAAAAAAATGATGTAATGAAATGGAGCCCTGACACTTTCTTCATTGGAAATCTAGACTTGCCACATTTTCTAGACTTGCATGGGCTTTCTTGGGTATATATACTTCAGGGTCTGTACGAGAAACTAATAGCATCTCTTATATAGCATCTTAGTATGTATGACAAAGGTCACAATACCTTTGATATATTTCATTGTATCACTCCTAAGGTACAAAGTATTTCTTCAGAAGGCACATAGCATCCCTTACAAGGTACACAGTATGTAAAGATCACTATATCTTTGATATGTCAAATGGTATCTCTCCATATGTACATGATATCTCTGAAAGATAGTTCCGAATTCGGTGTGAAGAGTTTCTTCCCTTAGGTCTGCCAGCATCAGCTTGCCGAGGATACATTTGTTGACGAACTTTCTTTCAGTTGATATTCAGGTCAATTACAACATCGAAAAATACATATAAATGTTCATTCATTTGCTTATACGTGAACGGAATTAATTTATTCCACTTGCACATGCATCATTTTAGAAGTTAGCCTAGTGATTCGTCACACCGAACACCTTGGGTCGAATCCCCGCTTGGGTACAATGTTATACCATTTGTGGCGTCTACATTTGAAGCAGGATATACACCCACATACATATATAGAAATTACTTGTTATATATGTACTACTGTACGCTCGGTATTGTCAACACGTTCTTATGATGTCAGAATACATATGTGGTGTCTGAGCTCAAACTCTCAACACTATATCCATTCCTGTTGAAATCACAAATACGTTTGACGCATAGTGCTTACACGGCATGTGGTGGTGGGAAAGTTAAAGCGTTCGCTTGTCACGCGGAAGAAACGGGTTCGATTCCCAACATGGTACAATGTTTGAAGCCAATTTCTGGTGATATTGCGGGAATACGGTTAAAAGCGGCGTAAAACCATACTCACTCACCCACTCTTAAATCGAGTACCGGGTTCGGCAACCCATGATTGTCAGAAGACCGGGATCGGATGGCCAGGCTTGCTGACGTGGTTGACACATGTCATCTTATCATCTTATCACATGTAAACTCACTCACTCACGTGGCAGGCACTGATTTACTCACACAGGACAATGTTATAATGTTAGCAAAACATAATCCAGAGTGTAATGTCAGCTAGAATTAATTGGGGATCGGGTGGCTCAGTGGCCTAAACGTCAACACAGACAAAGGGAGGAAATAAGTGGGTTATTAACACTGACTGACTACCCAATCCATTTTGGCTGGACATGAGATATTCAAGAATCGTCGTATGGCAAACTACTTAGTTATATAAATTGGAACGGTCCAGTAATATTTACGACTGGAACATACGTCACGTTTTCGTCTCTCGTATGGATTATATGCTGAGACAGATGCATGTAAGAGATGCTTGTCCATTAGAAAATGTATATACTAAACAAAGAATCTTAAAGTCAATCCAGGTCCTGTCATGCAGCCTCATCACAGTTTCAACATGCTCGTGTCTTGACGATCTGTTAATAATGCGAGCATTGTAGTGTTCTTTCTGTGGCTTGTCAGTGAGCTTAAGAGGGCAGATAGAATGCATTTACAATAATTGAGTCTGGAAATAGCAAGAGCTAGAAAGGTGCATGTGTGGCTTTTGGTAGTGAGATAGAGCCGGATGTTAACAAGGAAGTGGTGTGCTTGAATGACACTTGCGTCTTCAAGGGTAAGGTGATATCTGTACGGAGACGAGCACTTGTTAACACAGAAACATATAATTCTCCATGCATGTGAGTATAGTTTGCCCTCTTTTTGTGATGTCAGTCTTTTAACCATTGCGAATTATGAGAACCCAGTTTAGGTTGTCAGTAAGTGAGAGAGGGAGTTAATATATCTTCTTTAAGTGGAATTTTAGAAGTTGGTATGATGAGCATGAAGACTTTAATGGATACACAACTTCTTTTTTGCAGTGGATATCCTGTTTCGGTGTAGATTCTTACACCGTTATCAAGCAAATGATGCAGTGAATAACACCGTTATCAGTGAATAGAGTTTCATGCCGCTATGAGCAATATATTGGTAATATCACTGCTGGGCACACAAAACTGGCTCTGAGCCCATTTGGAGAATCGCACTCGGGTCACCTGATCTAAATCAACCACGACAACTAGGCTGCCTCACCGTCATCTACGTGAACGAGAACACTACTCACAGCGGGTTACGAGACCTTGGACGAAATGCGTCGCGCGAAAAAGAGAGTGGAGAACTTTCTAAAGTTGTAAACTTTGCTTTGCATACGCCAGTTGCTAATTACTTTAAGTTACTTTAGATAACGGAGAAAAAACTGAACTACAACGTCTATCTTATAATGGAATTTGAAAAGCTCTTCTATGAAAACGGATTGTAATAACAGGGCAATAGAATGTGAACGGATTAGAATAACAGTAAACACCCGAATGTAATAACCAGCGTCGTGAATCCGACACGGTCGTATTGCTTGGCACGAAATGAACCAATCACTCAGCGCTTTCCATGACGGTGGCGACAGTGTCGTACCAGGTACTGGACTGAATAATATGCTACAACCATTTGAAATATTCACAGAAAAGACACAAACGCTGTTGAAAAACGAGCCCGGAAGGATACGAAATGATGAATGAGACTCTGTCACGCTCTCTAATGTATTTCTCTACGAACAGCGATAGATCTACTTTTAATTCGTCACCAGAACATATTCAAACTACGGTTCGTTAAATTCTTTCCCCGGCATTACGCGTTGATATCATGCACGGGAATTGATTAGAAATTAGAACTTGACGGACCGTTGATTGGAGTTGGCTACAAGAGGCATTTCCACACAAAAGAATCGGTGTGCGCTTTTAGCCGAACATGGAAAGATCAGATGGACAAGTTACACACTTTTAACAGCTATATCCATCCACGTTTCTCGATCTGTCTTCAAAGTTAGCAATTCACACGTTTCGTGTGAGTACCGAACTTTACACGAATCGTCGTGCTTAGGTTATATCAGTCCGCGCAAATGAACTATTTTTTAACCTTGCATAAGGTAACCAGTGCACATACTCAGTGAAGAGTTTGTTTGAACTACATTTATTCATTAAGGCTGTGGACTACGTTGAACCTGTCACCATCACCGGTTTTGTCACGCATACCAATTATTTTATCATTTTGCCCCTTTTTTTGGAGTGACATGAGTTCCTGTTTCTTTTGATTTGAGTTCTCAGTTTTGCAGGGTGTGTAGGTCTATCTACAGCTTGTTCAGGTTCATCTGATCAAGTGAATACAAATGCATTGCGTGACCTTGTCACAAATGGTTGGGTCTACTATTAGTGTGAGGGGGTGCGCCTTTGTCAGTTGATTGTCAGCATGTCCGAACAGCCGAGGCAAGGTTGACGTTTGCCATCTCAGTATCCAGGAATCGTCAGCAATATTCTAACTTCCTTTCTTAAGTGGTTTATTGTTTCCGATATGCGCATGCCTCGCACGAACGCAACATTAATAATAATCTCTGCTTACCTCTTAAATGAACTTAACTCGACCTGCCGTTTGTGCCATTTGACCTCCCAGGTCATGCATATGTAGAATAGGTCAGGTCAAGCTGAGCAAGCTTTGTAAATGGGCACAGGGACGGTTTCGATTTATGTGAAAGTTTGGATATGTCCGTTTTCAAATAACGGACTCGTATTTGCAGCCGACCAGAATGGAAATGTAGTTTTCATATGCATACTGCTTCCACTTTTATCCCGTTTTCATTAGCATGCAAACATCGACAGCATCATTGACGACACTGATTGCGCTGCCACTGTCTGAGTCACTACAAAGGGCCATAATCGGACGCGATAGTATTTGGTCAATACTCTTAATTACGTGACGTTGATGCGATAAGTGGCAAATGCATCCTATGTTATGGGATAATTTTAGGACATACCAAGCAAGGATACGACACAGAGGAATTCTTGTAGAATGTTATACCATAAAGAGGTCGTTTGGGGATTTTACGACATACTTTACGACAATGTCATTATGATAGAGCCGTATGACTACTTTGAGATAAGTAGATCAGGAGTCCATTGTACCACTGTAGATAATAGTATTATATAGGCTAGTCTTTCATGTGATTTGTGGCAAAGGTCGTTACTGAAGCTGAAACCAGAGCCTTTTCTGCGTGGGAGTTAAGAAATATGTACAGTTGAAGAAACTTAGCTTGGCATTACCGAGCTCTGCTGGATTTTGTTATTACAGTGCAATTTGAACTATTGCTGTCGTGGGACTGTTACATAAAGTAAGTGCATCTATCGCCTAAACAAAGCGGTAATCCATTGAGTATGCCTGTGTTACGACATGCCACGTACTGCTTGCGGCAGAGACAAATGGGCTCGATGTGTTCTAAACTATGACCTCATTGCGTTTTAAATATGATAGGTCAAGGTCAGAGAAAAACCGCTCTTGATTACCTGCCAATGCAGATTAATTAAATTTCGGAATCGTTATGTCATGGATCGCAAAAATTATTGATGACACCATATGCTGAAAAATCATTGTATGCCGTCATCAGTGGTAAGTCACGCATGTTAGAATATGACTAAAACACGAGCTAAACAAGCTGCTGAATTACAGCAATGCTAAATAATCGAATACTTAGACTTGACCCCAGGACAATATAAAACAGATCAGCCAGTCCTTTTGTTTCTACTTAGAATGTTAAAGGTACTGGTAAATGCTGTATTACAGGTCTATAAATGGTTAAAACCGTGAACAGGGCTTTGCGATCTATAAGGAATGAGCCGGATATCCTTGATTTTACACCGTTAATTCGTAACAGAAAACAGTAGGTACTTTTTTATGTGCGTCTTTAGATCACCTAACTGTTGTCTTCAAAGGAATTCCTTTTAATCAAAATACAAAAAGTCAGGACCATCTGAAGTAAGAGGCACCACAAAAGGCAAAACCAGAGTGCTAAAACTATAGATTGATCATTCAAACTCATCGATGACACCAGGTGTTAGCAAAAATCGTAATCACCCCCTGTCCTGACGATATCAGCCACCATTCAGGGCCCATATTTTCGATGCTCTTGTATCGCTCAGATAGTCGGAAGTGCCATACATGAACATTAACTTACGACTATCTTAGCGCTGAGGGGGCTTCGAAAATCTAGACCCTGGTAATTAGCTTGAAAAAGTAATGATAGAACCTTATGGAAATCCTATAAGCAGCGACACGGACGCATGGCACATTGTCCTGCTTGCAATTCCCTTCAGTTTCTGTATGTGTTGATGAACTCCTACACACATACCGGAACTACTTCAGTGTGCCTCGGCGATACTATTCATTCAGGCAAACATACTTCCGAACCCGGTTCAGTCAAACAAGCAAAACAACTGACCACTTCTGACCTACCGGAAAGTCCTTGAACGAGACGAACAACCGCCCCCTCACGCTCATTTAACTTCGTCCTTGTAAGCAGCACCCACCGAACGAAAATAATACCTCGCCTCATTACTTTCTTCCTATTCCAAGACAGAAAAATACAAAACCAAAAAAAAATGGCTAACTAAACTAGGGAAAATTTTGTTCTTGGAAATGTTTCATGCCAAAGCAGTGACCAGCTTAAGCTCTCATTTCTCCCTTAGCTTTGCGCCGTTCGTCAGAGGAATACAAAATGAGATCTTGGAGTCGCTACAACAGGAACATTAAACACAATTAAGCCAGGGATCGATGGATTTTCAATTGCATTAGTTTTGTGAACTATCGCTTGTTGTTGGTTAAAAACATGTATTTTTTCTGCCGAAGTCTTACGTAAGGACCAAGCACCCTTACCATTGTCATCAATAGGATGTTCTTCAAACGACTTACACCTCTGTATCTGCCAGAACATATGGGTGAAAAAAGGAGAAAGAAATCCCATGAAAAAGACGCACAAAAAACGTTTGATAAATCAAAGAAAAGGAATGTACCGAAATACCCTAAGATTCCAGAGCATTGTGTATTGTTTGGGTTTTTTTTATTTTTATTTTTAAAGCGCAAACGTGTTTGGGAAATGGTATAGAAAAATGCATTGAAAGGAATGCGAGTGGGTGCGCGAGTAGGTAGGCGAGTGAATCAGTGCTTGGGCAGTGTTCGCAGTAGGTTTTGTACAAGCGCGTGCAGAAATAATAATTATGAATCTTCGCCCGTGAAAAATTCATTACAATCCTTAATCATTTCAAAGTATATTGTTTCTGTTATATGTTGCTGCATTGTGCTAAGTAGATCAGAATCTGTGCTAGCACTGTTTGCATGTTTTTTGGTGTGAAAACGTGGGTTTCTGCTTGAACGCGAACATGAGTGAGTGAGTGAGTGAGTTTCAGCGGTGCTGTTGACGGTAACCAAGTTATTTTTGCTGTGAACGTATATCCATCGGCATGACAAGACAGGGAGCGGGATTCATACAATGATATACCGTGGGGTCAGCACATGGCCGTCATAAAAGGTGACCAAACGGGTGGTGAGACACATGACTGACTGCGTGGTTCGAGGTTGTCAGCATCAGTCACTCGACTGTCTGGTTCAGACTCGACAGGTCCCCAAGACACAGCTTGAATAGTACTCTGAACATCAAACAAACCGTACGTACAAAGTGCTCACGTAAAGGGCCAGATAAAAGAGGAGTTTTATCGCATTGTATAAGCATTGATACTTGCACCAGTCACAACACTTTTCAACAATTTTTCCATCTCTCTCTCGTTTTCAACAACGTTATTCAACCTTATTCCTGAGAAATTCAAGTTTACATATCAATAATTCTGTAATACATTAATTACCACACATGACGGCAAAACATGTCAAGAATACCCATTCCAAGAACTGACATATCCGCAATGCTGAGAAGAGTTAGATGGGGATACGCTCTGAGATAATTGCGACCTGTAGTCCACCAAGACCGTCGACCAGTTGACCACAAGCGTTCAGCTTACCGTCCCACAACTGTGGAGACAGACGATTGCCAATTAAACACGTCCAGTTCTGTCTGTGTCTATATATACAACGGAGGCAGATTGGTCTCGTCACAAGTACCATTTGGCTTGAGAGAGGTTGGTTGACGTAATTATCACCTCCGAGATTCCACTAAGCAGGAGTATTGTGGTAACTCGTTGGCTGTTTAATGTCAAAAGATGATGGCCGTCGTTCCTTCAGTCACGATATATTGTAGATACATCGCGGCGGCACACTGTCCCAGTTTCGCGGACTGGTGGCGCGATCGAAGGACGGAAGTCGGTGTGTTTGAACGGAAATACGTTGGGCATTTTGAAAACTGTTCAGTTGGTAAGATAAGCTTGCCCAATACAACTAAAACGCCATTGTTTTACAATTATAACAATATTCATGCAAATTCATGAATCAAAGTCGATGACAACTTTACTACAATTGCATTAGCTCCAAAACAATTGTTGCCACTAATACTACCACTACTACTACGACAGCTACTACAACTGCTACTGTTACTACCACTACCACTGCTGCTCCTACTACTACGACTGTTGCTACTGCTGCTACTACATCTTCGTCTATTGCTACTACCAATCATCATCGTCACCGTCGTTATCGTCGGTATCGTCATCATTGTCATAACGACTGAGCTACTTTGGCACTATGTTTAGCGATGACATCTCGTTAAGCCAGACT
This sequence comes from Haliotis asinina, assembly GCF_037392515.1. NCBI lineage: Eukaryota > Metazoa > Mollusca > Gastropoda > Lepetellida > Haliotidae > Haliotis > Haliotis asinina. Next base: position 33,806,069 of record NC_090281.1, on the reverse strand, counting down.
TAGGTGGTAGGATATAGAACCCATGTCCCCTGACGTTTCGCAGGAAATTTATGTCCCGTTGTCTGAGAGGGTATGGTTTTTACGCCGCTTTTAGCAATACTTCAGCAATATCACGACGAGGCACATCATAAATGGACTTCACACATTGAACCAATGTGGAGAAAGGAACCCGGGTCTTCGGCTTGACGACCGAGCGCTTTATTCACTAGGCTCTATCGCTCTCATTCGCCCCCATAGACTACGAAACCATACAGATTACTAAACTGATTGCTCAAAGGGAGAAGGCCCAAAAATCTGAATGAGGACTTTAGTGTCCGCATGAAAATAATCGACACACTCCAGTGATCAACAACATGAGCATCGACCTATCCAATTGGGACACGATGACATGTTTCAACTAAGTCAGCGAGCCTGACCACGCCATCAGGTTTGTCGATTCTTACGACAAGCACGGGGTAATGATAATCAATTCTTACCTGGATCTTCAAGGGTAAAGACGGAAAGAACTCGGCATTGTGTTATTTAGTGCATGGGAAATATTCAGCGCCAATCTATGTACTGTCTAGTCTTCGTAAATATCATTGTGGCACTTTATGATCACGGCTAAATGTCGAAGCTACAACATACAATGTAAACTTTAAGTAAACCTTCTTAAATAGAACGAAATTCCAGTTTTCATGACAGTAAAAAAATTGGGGATCCCACTTCAATTACATTTGGCACGGAACTGACCCAGATATGTTTTGCTTTGACATGCAAGTGGCATGCAAGTATTTCAAACTTTGTAGTAAAACATGTCATCGCGTCGACTCGAGTGTGCGTAATTTAACACATCCCTCTCGACTAGATTGTTTTCAAAACCCAGATCTACGAATAAACTGACTCTAAAAAATTGAAATAAAACAAACTGTATATGAAAAGCAGTGCTTTTTGCATTGCGTTGACAGCAATAAAGAACTGTTAAAATTATATCCAGAAAGAAGAACGGCTTATGTAGAATCATGGAGGTATTTCTCTTAAAGTGATTTTTATAAAAATCACCAAAAGAAAGGAAACAGGAATTTTGCCTCAACTGAATTTCCAAGTTGCCCACGATGACAACCGGAGAGTCATTATACTTCGGAGAGCCAGAAATGCCCCTTGCGCTCATGCATAAGAACAAGTTTGGTATAACGGGAACTTTCTGTAAGTTTAAACAATAACTGATTCGAAAAGAAACCGTCCTTCTATCGATTCATTTATGATTAAACCCAGTGTGGAAATAATTCTTTTCGAATGAAGCTACGCATCGTGTCTAAGATCCCCTGTCAATCACAAGAGGTGGGGATTTCTCAGATCAATCAAGCACTACCCACGGTGATCGAAAATCACTCAGTGACGGGCGAAAACAGGGTTCACTTATAGATTTTAGCTTCTTTATTCCTTCCGTGCGCCCTTAACATCCACATGCTAATCCTACCGTCATTGATTGTAAAGGCCACTTTAAGCAATCGCTGACAGCAGGTTATATTGCCGGAACAACCCTAGAGCAGGGTCCGAATTACAGCTTCTGAAGACTAACACTTTGCACATGAACACACTTATTTAAGATAATTGCAATTTGTTGGATTTTCTTTCGAAAGAACCACACTTATAGAATACTGTCAGGGACACTCGCGATCTCGTATTCTCACGATCTTAACCTTTTAAAACAAGCCAGAAATGTCAAAAGTGCGGGAATGCACACGCATTCTCGTGTTTTTTGGTGCATTGCACTTTTTGTCAAAAGTCGACAACGCAAGAATGTGATATTTGTAGTTGCTGTCAAATCTCGCAATTTCGCAAACTCGATTGTCAAATAAGGCCACAAAAACAGAAAATCGCGAGATCACAACAATACGGTATTACATTTTCTCGTGTTATCGCACATTTGGCATTTCTAGATTGTTTCCGAATGTCGAGATCACGAGAATGTCCCTTACAGTATTCAGCGATGGGGTGGCCTAGTCATTAAAGCGTTCGTTCTTCACGTTGGAAATCGTGGCTCGATTTTCCTCATGGGTACAACCCAGTTCTGGTGCCATAATATTTCTGGATTATTGCTAATAGTGGGGCAGATCTGATATCAATGACTCGTATGTTTGATCGCAGAAACTGGATTTGATTTAGTTCGATCCCGACTTTTATAACTGAATACATCATTACAATGTATGAGGCTTAGGAAGCAAATTTTCAGGTGTTTATATTAATAGCCCGGTTTATATTCTTAAACTGAAAAGGAAAATGAGGAGCATGAGCTTAATTCCGGTATAAAGGTGAACCGGGTATTTTCAGATATGAAGAACTTCTTCAGTTACCCATGCTTGTCGCAAGAGGCGACTAACGGGATCGGGTGGTCAGACTCGCTGATGTGGTTGAATTATATCATCGTATCCCAATAGTGTGAATCGATTCTCAAGCTGTTAGCCACTAGAGTATCTGGTTATATGTACAGACAGCCGCTATACGGATTAACCTTTAACTTCAGGGATATATGTTGAACTTCATATAGTAGCACAGATTCACAGGAACAGCGTTATTTGTCAAATCCACAAATCTAAACACCTAGACATCCAATTAATCCTTCATGCACATTATTACCTTTGAACGTCAACTTTAAAACTTATAGAAAAAAATATTTTTATATTTCAAAAGATTAGAAATCACATTTAAGAACAACAAAACCACAATGTTAGGCACATTACAGTACTGGGACTAAATAGATTTGTCCACGCGTTAACGGGATATGCCTTGTCATCAAGGAATGGAAAATGACACATAATCGCAGCAGTGTTTTTAAGTGTGTTTTAAATGAAGAGTTTTTCAGTAATTCTACACACGGGCGAGGTAACACGAGCGTAGCAGTTCTTTTTATGTGAGAAGATGTGACAGAATTACGACCTGGTAATGCTTGGTGTAAAAGGGAAGGCGTAAAATGTAATCCCTGGCTTATTCCACTGATGAAGGTTTCACACAAATGTTTCCCAATAGGAATAAGCATTTTACATCAAAGCTCATGATGGGATCCGTATCTTGGACTTGCCTGAAAAATACGTAAAAGCTGAACAGAAAACCAAGCTTTATTTTTTAATGTTTTTGATACGATCGTATAAGTGAATATTCATTAAGTTGCCTGTGAGTCGCTGGTATTGTCAGAGCCGAGAGTTATACTAACTAAAGTTATAGCGAACTAACAAAAGTACCAATGATTTTAGTTTATTGTAACGGAGGTCCGTTATATGCATTTAGGCTAAGATATACAGTAATCAGTCGAAAACAGTTCGTTAAAAGGGTATTCGTAATACACTTTCTTCACTGTATGTTTATATGAAAACGCAATATATTTAGAAAGATCTGAATCACAATGACCTGTACGTTACCAATTTTCAACCAGTGAAATAAATGGTCACCTATGGTATTCCTATGCTCCAAGGGTGTTCTGAAAACTGGACCCATGGATGAAAAGAACTTTAGCCCTTCAGAGAAGCAAGTCTAAACAAAGGACGCCAGTCTGTTACAGGAATATTTATATATGTTTAGAAATTATCATTAATACTGTTAAATATTCACTAAGAGACTTATGCACGTCTAAACGACCCTCATTTCACACTGTTCTGCAAAGGGTATGAAAACGTATTCTACAACAGTGGGTAGTCATGTTAGGAGATATTTTGAGTTTTGGATACCTGGGAATAACGGTACCTCCTGTAACGTTATGGGAGACGGGGAATCAATTGGTTCAAGCGTCTTGGATACAGCGTGTGAAGCCCATTTCTGGCCCCAGTTTCTCGAAACAAACTTAAGTCTGAGTTTTGACTTTAGTTAAAATTTTGAGAAAAAGTAGGAAAATGCATTTCCCACAATAAACTGAAATGGATATCAAACTCAAATTTAGCAGACAATCTGAGTTAGGCAGATAGGGCATGTGAGTAGTTTTGTCTTGTAGGTTTTAGAATTGCGACTGAGTGTGAACATTTAAGATTATTTCGAGAAATCAAACGTTGGTTAACTATCTGCTGTGTCGATGTACATCTACCTTGATGTGAGATTGAGGTGAGACGTGAGAACGAGGTGAAATGTGATATTGAGGTACGATGCGAAAATGAGGTAAGATGTGAGAATGCCAAGAAAGATACTCTAAACAAGAAAGGGGTTCGAATCACGTGGGTTCGATAACGTTTTGTGGTCTGTTTTGACCTGTCGTGAAGGTGGGTCGCACACTCCGTCTTCATATCCAAGCAGCATCAGCTGTAGTGGGTTCGAATCCCGCGTGTGCGTACCTTTCATGGTCTGTTTGGTCTTTTCGCAAAACTGGGCCACAGGGTCAAATTCTCAGTCAACAGGATCCAAATTTGTCAAGCTTAGGATTCTCAATTTGTTCTTGTAATGGTACTTGATCACTCCTTCACTTTCTATCTCATTACTCGCACACATTAACATATTGACATACACATTACCCATCCCTGTCTTGCGTTAAACTTCGTCGGTAGTCGATAGCCGATCCAATGAGAGTTTTTGTAAACAGCTCACAAGTGTAAATTTTATCAACTGACAGTGCAAGTTGAGATGCCAGTTTTGCAGGTAAATGACATAACAAGGTTAACCTTATCCTGAGTGAAGAATGCATCTCAATCTAACATGACGGAGGAGGTTTTGTCAGTTGAAGAAATAACACAAGTCGTGCTCACGCATATGTTGCTTGGAGGAAACACTGGAGTCCTGTTTACACGATCAGATTTGTTGCACACGATATGACACGCGCCGACAAGTCGTCTGACTTGTTACTGTATTTCCCCAAACCAACTTTAAATAACAGTTTTACCAAACCCTCATTTGTATCAAAATATGTAATACAATCACGCTGTGAACAATTAAGATGCATTTTGTATTTGGAACCCATTTGTGCAAATAAAAAAAATAAATATTTAGCTGTCCGACACCTGAGATTGGGTATGGTGAGCATCAGTATATGAGCAATAGCGTTATATAGATAATTCAGCTGTAGATATGCCGGGTATGATTAGGATTAGACCCACGAGAACCCGCAGTTCAAATAATTGCGTGCCCAAAATGCCACTTTTACTCTTACTGTCATCTCGCCATTTCAACGAACAAAAAAATACTGGTACAGAAATCTCACCACCCACCACCCACAATTTGAATGTATTGAAACAACTATTGCAGAGATAAAATCTCACCACCCAGCACTCACTATATAAATGTATTGAAACAACTATTGCAGAAATCTCACAACCCAGCACTCACTATTTGACCTTAATATCCTCATATTTCAGCTATTCAAATGGCAATGCCTCACTGGAAAAGACTCACTGCGCGAATATTACAACTGGATTATAATGCCATTGTCCTATTATGTGAGTTATACCATAAAAACTACAAATTGTATTCACATGAGTGCTGCTAGAGCATCACAGAAGTTAGTTCATTATGCAGCCATGATGAGCTGTTTTCCAATATTTCCGACCTATACCTGAGGTGTATAGTCCTAGAATCCTACATCACTCGTAATAACAGTTTTTAGAAAAATCGATTTTGCAATAAAATGAGAATTTTAAGAAGGGAAAATACATACAACACACTATACTGATGAGGGTCAATAGTTGATCATGAGGCTTCATACACTCATGTATTTGTCTCTAAATAATTCCCTGTACGGAAAATGTAGAACTTGCAACTCTTTGTAAAAATGTCTTACATAAAGCTCTTCAACTATATTTTACATCGTGTCAGCAGCAACAGCTATAACGTTTATAACACTAGCAGCAGCAGCTCCGGCAGTAGTAGCAGCAGCTGCAGTAATAGTAGTAATATAATAATTATTACTATAGTAATGATAGTATCAATGATAGCAGCAATGCTTGTTGCAGTAGCTGAAGCAGTATTAGAAGGAGTAGCAGCACCAACAGTAATACTAATAGAAGCAGCAACACTAGTAACGGTGGCAATAGTATACTCAGTAGTAGTGACAGCAGAAGTAGTAGCAGTAGCAGTAGTAGTTTTTGTAGTAGCAGTAGCAGTAGCAGTAGCAGCAGCAGCAGCAGCAGCAGCAGTAGCAGTAGCAGTAGCAGTAGCAGTAGCAGTAGCAGTAGTAGCAGTGGCAGTAGCAGCAGTAGTTTTTGTAGTAGCAGTAGCAGTAGCAGCAGTAGTTTTTGTAGCAGCAGTAGCAGCAGTAGTAGTAGTAGTAGTAGTAGTAGCAGTAGCAGTAGCAGCAGTAGTTTTTGTAGCAGCAGTAGCAGCAGCAGCAGCAGCAGTAGCAGTAGCAGTAGTAGTAGTAGTAGTAGTAGTAGTAGTAGTAGTAGTAGTAGTAGTAGTAGTAGTAGTAGTAGTAGTAGTAGTAGTAGCAGCAGCAGCAGTAACAGTAGTACAAGCACTTGTAGCTTTAGCATGTTTCTGTGAGGTCTGTTCACCACACTAGCTTGCCATAAATCATATGCGGTTGTGTTGTTGAAGAGACATTGATATGTTCGCTGTCTTGTGTTAACATCTTTCACTTTACACGCCCATCAGCTGGGCAAGCAAGCACATCCGCCGACGTCTCACATGTGTTGGCAACGTAGTGTGTTATTCCATGTGATAACACCGCATATGTTGACCAAACCCATTACAAAACGTTACTTTGACTGGGGTGAGTGAGCGAGTTAGGTTTTACGCCGCTTTTAGGAATATTCCAACATGCACATATTCACGGCGGGGGACACAAGAGATGAGCTTCACACACTGTACCCATGTGGAGAACTGAACCTCGGTTCTAAGCCCGACGAGTGTACGCTTCAAACTATTAGGCTACCCCTTCGCTCCTTATTTGGCTGGGCAACATCGTAGTAACTCTACAAGGTTCAATGTGAAAACAGTTTCATCAACTATCTGAGTACTCTGAGTGAGTTTAGTTTTACGCCGCTGTGAGAATATTCCATCAATATCATGGCGGTGGACAGTAGAAATGATCTCCACACATTGTCCCCATGTGGGAAATCAAAACTGGGTCTTCAGTGTGACGAGCGGACCCTTTAATTCAAGGGAGCAGTCTTCCTTTGGATTTCCAGGCCTGTTTCACTGTATAATTTGCATAGCCAAGGCAAGTATTCACTAGAAGTTTGGACCAGCCACAAAATTACAAATGTTATCATACGTTATTAGGCTGACAAAACTCTCATAAACACTTCAACCCCCAGGTCTAAAACACAACTACTCGAGTTGAACACACCATCGAATCACCATTTTCGTTTTTCTCACCCCTTGTAGGCGATGTCGTTGGTTTTATTGTGACATAAAAACGTGTGGAATTATTATTTGTTCTTTTTCAACACATTCTTTAAAAAATACTGAAAAAATAATGAGGAGGTTTGTTTTGAACAATTGTTTACGTTTTGAAAAAAGCCAGCTTGGCTTGGCGTAGCTGTCATAACATTGTCAATTTTACCACCGCGAATCATAAATGGATACATTACCAAACTCGAGGGTTCATGTTGCGATAGCCCGGACCCTAGAGTTGGTAAAGAAGCTAGCTATTGTCAAGGCTTCGCCATGCCTCTGACAGCAACCTCGGCAACAACTACCACGGTGAGCGCGAGGCCGTCGTTATCACAAGCCTTATACACTAAGTAAGACAGTGGCTTTTCATGTAAACGAGCAAGTTGAGATTTTAAGTCGCATCGACAATTATTCTGCAAAGTCGTGACAAATTATAGAATTATAGAAAGTAAAAGTAACTTTTTAGAAATCTGCTAACGAATCACAAAAAACAAAAACTAGGTTATCACAAATATCAATTTAAAGCTATTAATTAAATCTAAAACATTTTGAACATAACAATACAATATAAATCACGCTATATCTTAACTGAAGGTAGTACATTTGATTCTTGTGTGGACCCCTGCTGGATTTACTTTACTTCTTCAGTCGATAGCAATTTTAACAATCTAACTATGAATTAAAATAACACATATGCTACAGTAGTTCTTTGAAATTTTCTGTAATTGTTCTGGGACTAACGTACGCTCTAACGGGACCTTTCATGTCACATTTTAAATGGTCTCATATCCCAAGACTAGACAGTGTGGATAGTTTGCAAGCTCAGGTCTCTGATCTAATCTCGAAAACCAATGCCTGACTTGACTTCGTCACTGCATTCTCAAGGGATGAATCGCCAGCAGCAATGACAAGCCTCCCTTCCTCATCCCTCGTAGGCGATGTCGTTGGTTATATTGTGATATAAAAACGTGTGGAATCATTATTTGGTCTTTTTGAGTTGATATTTAAAAGGTTATACTTATCGTCAAAAATCACTCTTATTTGTTTTCAATTTAAAATTACATCCCTGAAACCAGTACTACCATTAGACATACAGTGCAGAAATGTTATAACAATGTGACCTAATCGTGTTTTTGACGTTATAGCATTGTGATGTAAATGATGACTTCAGGGCATCACACAAAAGATAAGCAGTATGTATCTCTTGCGAAACACAGTTTTGGATTACACACACACACACACACACACACACACACACACACACACACAATGCGTCCTGTCAAGTTTCTTGACGTCGACGCTGCTGGCGACGTCTTCCCACCAGATTTTAGGTCCTAGATTTTAGAAACTCTCTTAGCGCTGATATAGTCGTAAGTTAATGTTAATTGACGTCACTTACGACTATCTTAGTTAAGAGAGCTTAGAAAATCTAGCCCCAGATACTGTATCAGATTGATGCAGCCTGCCAGGAAATATATGTCGAAGTTGCGGTGACAATAAGGAACGGGTGACGCATTAGATATGGGACGATTAAGAGTATATGGGTTCTCTGAACCACAAGTAGTTAGTCGTGAAACCCCTACTGTACGAGTGATGAAGTATTTGTGGCACTGTATGAGATGTTTATGATTACGTTTATCCGTTGAAGGGCGTCCCATCTGTTCCGTCTTCAGGTACAGTTAGTTGAACTGAGTCATCGTGACATATTCTCACGTATTCAGGTTCTCATGCATCCTATCTTGCTGTTGTCTTGTTGTTGTTGTTGTTGCTGCTGCTGTTGTTGCTACTGCTGGTGGTGGTGATACTACTACTAACTACTACTACTACTACTACTACTACTACTGCAGCAGCATTTCATGTCAAATCTATCTTATCTCATCTCATCTCGTCCTATGATCACGATTAAACTAACATTTAGAAGGTGTAGTTATTTAATTCATATGAAATATAAAATTACCAAAATATAATAAAATCCAAACACAGATCAAAGGTGGATTTTAGGAGCTTAACCCATCTAAATCATCCTCGACTGCATTTATTACATTTCCTAATTTTATTGATCTCGATGGCAGTCGGAAAAGATCGTGCGAACACTGGATGAAGATACTCCGATTGCTGTGACTGTCCGTCAACGTGTGTGACTGAAGACACAGCCGCTGCCATCCAAACTCTCGGACCGCACACGACTAGTCTGCTGTGACAGTGCTGAACAGATTACATCGATCAGCTTGCATAATTACTGTCAAACAGTGTTCCAGTTCAGATCATTACAGACCTAAATGAGCCACAATATGTCCCCATGTGTCATAATCTATCTTGGGCATTTACGAGCTTCCTTAGCTCATTTTACCATGATAACACAGCCACAAAGATCGAAGGTGATTTTGGTAATTCCACGGGTCTGGTAGTCTGTTTGAATTTTAAAGCTTAAATTTAGACTAAGTTCAATAATTGCTGAATCGTTGGATCACTGCCCGCATTACCAATAACAAATAACAGAACTCTGGCCGTCTTTTAAGGTTATATGCAAATTAAATGCATTGTTGATGAATCGTCATTCGTGGTATTATTGATCGGAGCTAGCTCGTCAGGAGCGGTTTATCAGATGACGAGTCTTCTCAAACATATCCATTTTATGTGGTAGTAAATTCGTTGACGTATAGATGTCTGGGGAGATGAAGTTTTGGGAGCAGTAAAGAACGAGAAGAATATTACATGACAACTTTCATTCGTTATGTGTTTGCTTAGCTTACATTTCGGAAAAGACGCTCTTTAACGACTGACACTGTTACATAAATGCTGGAGTGCAACATGAGGAGGGTCCTTTCACTCGTCTCACTTTTCATTATAGGAAACGTGTCGTGAAAGCGGAGAAATTAAATTGTATGAAAAATATGATATTCTGACTCGTGTTTCCTTAAAGTCTTTTCTGGATCGGTGGGGTAGCCTTATGGTTAAAGCGTTCGTTCGTCACACCTAAGACCCAGGTTCGATTCTCCAAATGGGTACAATGTGTGAAGTCCATGGCCAGTTCTGGTGTCACTCGCTGGAATATTGATATATGCGGCGTAAAACCATACTCACTCGCTTGAAATCTTTTTGGAAATGTTTGGAGAACATTCTGAAGCAAACTGTCTCCAATTATTAAAGCATCACAATCTGATTATGATATGAACCAGAGACCCCTTTGTTGGCGCGGTGTAATTTCAAGTAATCGTACCTTCAGAACAAATAACTTTCTCAGACGCTTTTAACATGTCAGAGATAATCACATAACGGAAAGCATTCTAACACAAATCAAAACCACGATTCCAAGTCTGACGCCAACAGTTTGAAAGTAAAAAAAAAATAATTGGTAAAATTCAATTTTTGTTTCGAGTTTATGACACCTCAATCCAAATCTGCTTTTACCTGTCACATCTTCATCACTGGCACGGCGCATGTCGGCACCACGGTCTATGCGACGCCATTACCAAATCCGGTCACGTGACCTTGTAACAACACCTAACACTAGGATTTCGGGTTTTGAGTGCAATCAACATGTCGACTGCAACAGAATACCAATAAAACCGGACACGTATGAAAACAACGAAATTCAGAAACTATCTTTTGGGAAGAGAGAGACCATATTGACACCTGCACATATGTCTGGAGCTGCCTTTTTGACGTCTGTATTCTCGCTCCGTAGTAGCTTCCAGAGTGGCAGGGTATTTCAAATTCCACTTCGGTACATATGTCTTGAGATGACTGTTTGACAGATAGCTGAACGTGAGCACAAAAACAGGAAAATGAACTCGTTACCCTAAAGACCACATTGGTGCATCTACATCTGTCTTGAGCTGCCTTCTTGACAGGAGGAAGTGAACACAAAAACAGTTCTCAGGAAAATTAGCTGGTTATCATTAAAACCCACAGTGATGTTCTTGTGATATGGAGCTGCCTTTTTGACAGGTGAGGTGATTTGAAATTAATTCTCAAGAACCTTATCAGGATATCGAAAAAAACCTTCCTCCGTACATTTCGATATACCGGTTGAAGAAAACAAACATTCGTTTCTGTCCGAGAATTATGCAGTGTACAAAAACCGAACGACCACGACCTGTGTCATTAGAGAAGACTAATGTCCTTTTCATGTATAAAGTAAACTCTCTTTATAAAAACAAGGGATAATGATATATTCATACTACTAATCATCAGTACAAAGATAAATGTTGGCGACATGTCCCACAGTTGCGAGTATCATGTGCAATGGCGTCACAGTTGACCTTAGGGTATCATTCTGAAAATGCACAATGTAATTATCTCTGTAGATAATCATTTCTGCGCCTAGTGGCAGCAAGAGTTGTATACTCCCCAGGGAGTTGAGACTGAAATACGATGTGCTGTTGAGATTGACATCCGGTGATCGAGGGAAAATGCCTAATGTAGCGCTTTGAGCATGCTTTATGTCTGGAATTCAGCGCATTATAAATACACATATTATTATTATGTTTTACAGATTAAAAATTGAAATGCAGCAGAGAGGGTTCGGGTGATCCTGGCACAGTCAGGCTGGTCAAGCTCATCATCAGCTCAGGGCCCTCGCCCCCTCTACACGCAGCCCAGACAGCGAATGGGACTTCTCCCAGGAAACACTGCCTAGTCGAACCCACCAAGAACTTTCCGGAGAATATGAAGGCTCCCCAACACTGCAGCCTTCTGCATTACCCAGATTGTCAGAAGGGCTGTGCTCCCAGTGGAGAACCCGGGCACTCTCCTCATCTGCGCCAAGAGATCAGGAGGTACCAAACCAAGGGCACCGAGAACAATGGGGAGCCTGACGACAGTGTACTTGGGATGCAAGCGAGACATTTCAAAGGCGAGGTCCGCATATTTATCATGCTTTTCCTGAATCTTGCCAATCACATTGCTGTCAAAAGGGACAGAAAATTCAATGATATAAATAATTTCATTGGTTTTATCAAAAAGGACAAGATCAGGTTTGTTGGCAGGAATTCGTCTCAGGCTGTATATTGGCCTATTCCAGAGAAGTTTAAAAGCATCATTTTCCAGGACGCCCTGGACATGTTCAGGGTCATACCATGGATGGACCTCGGAGTCAAAGCCACAGGCATGGCGGAGACGATAATAAAAGCAGCGAGCCATGCCATCATGTCTTTTAAGATAAGCTGTTTGTGCCAAGGAAGGGCATCCACAAGGTGTTGGACAGTCTCTGTAAATTGATTGCAAAGACGACATTTCATATTGATGTTTTCTTTAAGAATCACATTCTGGCGATTGCGAGTGGGAAGTGACTGGTCCTGAGCAGCAAAAAGGAAGCCCTCAGTTTCACATTTGAGACCAGCCGACTTCATCCAGGCGAAGGAGTCGGTTGGATTGCTGTTCTGTTCCACACACTGCATATACACACGATGCAGTGGCTTCTCAGACAGTTTCTCCACAAAGGACCGACTCTGGGCAGATTTGGTGAAAGACTTCACCTGGTTTACTCCCATCGCTGTACCGTCCAGCAGTACATCGCCATCAACAAAATCAACTTCAAATTTCAAATTGTGTCCAACAACCTTGGCACGCTTAAAGTAGCTGTGGAATTCCTTGCTTTCATCATGAATCTTGACGTGCATCACCAGAGGATCATCTGACAAATAAATATGTGCAAAAGTACACAATAACATTCTGTCATGAAGAGCTTCCTCATTAATCAAACCCCGACCTCCCGAATTGATTGGCATATATAAACGATTAAGAGAGGAGCGAGGGTGGTGTGCTCTGTTATCAGACATGATCCTTCTGGTCAGGCGGTCAAGACTCTGGATGTCTTGTTTTGTCCAATCAACTACTCCAAAGGAGTAGGAGAGGACTGGCACAGCAAAAGTATTGGTGGCTTTGACTTTGTTTCGAGCATTTAGCTCTGAACTCCAGATTTTCTTTAAACGAGATTTATACTCGGCCCGAAGTTTATCTTGAATCTGGGCATTCTGGAGCTTGTCTCGAACTTGCATTCCAAGATAGGTGTAGGCCTGATCTTCCACAAGATGCTCAATAACTCCTCCCCCTTGTAACTTGACCGATCCATCATTAGTTACCTTGCCACGTTTCAGATGAAGTGTATTACATTTGTCGAGTCCAAACGTCATGCCAATATCATTAGAGAAGGACTCGACAAGGAGAACCTGTTCTTTCAAATTGGTCTCTCCTTTGGCAAGGAGCTCGATGTCATCCATATAGAGGAGATGAGTAAGAGGTGTTGGGGATCTGTGCTGAGGAGGTCCGGGATGGTACCCTTCCTCCCCGTTGAGCAGGAAACTCAAAGGATTTAGAGACAGACAAAAAAGCAATGGACTGAAGGAGTCCCCCTGAAATATTCCCCTTCTGATTGGAATAGATTCCGAAGTCTGCACCTCTCCTTGCGAGTACATCTCAAGTTGAGTCGACCAGCAACTCATTAAAGACTTGAGTAAATGAAGTAGTCGCTCAGGGAGGTCAATACACTGAAGAGACTTCAGAATCCATTCGTGAGGGACAGAGTCGTATGCCTTTTTGTAGTCTATCCAGCACATGGAGAGGTTGCGGTGATAGGTTTTAGCCTCTTCCAAAATCATTTTCTGTACAAGAAGTTGATCCTTGCACCCCCAACATCCCTTTCTCGCCCCCTTCTGCTCTCTGTAAATTATCTCATTGGAAGAGCAGTAAGATGACACGAGGTTTGACAAACACCCTGTGAATAATTTATATTGAGTATTTAGACATGTGATAGGGCGGAAGTTTTTGGGATCAGTCAAGTCTCCCTTTTTGGGAAGGAGTATTGTGCGACCTTTGCAGAACCATGGAGGAACATCACCTGTATCCACAAGAGAATTGAAACAGTGAAGGAGTGGTGCTTGGACACAGGGAAACAGTTTCCAGTACCGGTTTCGAATGCCATCAGGCCCTGGAGCTGTATTAGATTTGGACTTCTTTATAACAGTCTTCAGGCAATCTGGGGAGATGTAACAGACAAATGACCTAGTTACTTTCTCATGCATTGCGTGGTCATAATCACTGACCCATGGTGCCTCCAGGTTACAGTTGCCGGGTACAGACCACAACTGTTTCCAGAACCTTTCACTGGCAGCCATGGGAGGCCGTTTATCATGCTCATCAACACCACTTGTCTTGAGTTGCCTGTAAAATTGCTCTTCATATTATTATTATTATTATTATTATTATTATTATTATTATTATTTACAGATTAGAATGAAAATGCAGCAGAGAGGGTTCGGGTGATCCTGGCACAGTCAGGCTGGTCAAGCTCATCATCAGCTCAGGGCCCTCGCCCCCTCTACACGCAGCCCAGACAGCGAATGGGACTTCTCCCAGGAAACACTGCCTAGTCGAACCCACCAAGAACTTTCCGAAGAATATGAAGGCTCCCCAACACTGCAGCCTTCTGCATTACCCAGATTGTCAGAAGGGCTGTGCTCCCGGTGGAGAACCCGGGCACTCTCCTCATCTGCGCCAAGAGATCAGGAGGTACCAAACCAAGGGCACCGAGAACAATGGGGAGCCTGACGACAGTGTACTTGGGATGCAAGCGAGACATTTCAAAGGCGAGGTCCGCATATTTATCATGCTTTTCCTGAATCTTGCCAATCACATTGCTGTCAAAAGGGACAGAAAATTCTATGATATAAATAATTTCATTGGCTTTATCAAAAAGGACAAGATCAGGTTTGTTGGCTGGAATTCGTCTCAGGCTGTATATTGGCCTATTCCAGAGAAGTTTGTAGCTGTCATTTTCCAGGACGCCCTGGACATGTTCAGGGTCATACCATGGATGGACCTCGGAGTCAAAACCACAGGCATGGCGGAGACGATAATAAAAGCAGCGAACCATGCCATCATGTCTTTTAAGATAAGCTGTTTGTGCCAAGGAAGGGCATCCACTGACAAGGTGTTGGACAGTCTCTGTAAATTGATTGCAAAGACGACATTTCATATTGATATTTTCTTTAAGAATCACATTCTGGCGATTGCGAGTGGGAAGTTATTATTATTATTATTATTATTATTATTATTATTATTATTATTATTATTATTATTATTATTATTATTATTATTATTAATTGTTTTTCGTACATTTTGAACAACGGATACCACCTCTGCAACGCAAAGATCGCGTACGGGCATCTGACAAACATGTAAGTAGAAGTCACCATGCAGTCCATGTGACATGTACGTATATGTGCCATCTGTTACAATACGGAAAAGGAGGCGGTGGGGCAACCTTGCGGTTTAAACGTTCACTCGTCATTCAAAAGACCTGGGTTCGATTCCCAACATGTGTACAGTGCGTGAAACCCATTTCCCTGGTGTCCCTCGACCTAATATTGCTGGAATGTTTGTTAAAACCGCGTAAAACATGTTCACCAACGCGACTCACTTTAGAAAAGGAACCAACAAACCTTGAATGTTGACCCGATCAGGGTATCCCAGGTCAGCGACAAGAGTACATGATCGATTGATCGGCAACCAGACTCGGCGTAATCGAGCTCGATGCGCGATTGGATTGCTGGCAGTTTTAATCAGGCTACTTGGGTACGAGTTGCGCGTCAGGCGATTACAAATCGTCTATATACAAATCATCTCCATGCTCAGCGGCCACGTGTTCTGCCGCCCCTAACAAGCTGTCATATTACCAACAGATGGCGATGGTGCAGAGAACATTGAAGTTAATCGTAGCTAGTCACGTGTCAAGTTTCGATTCACTATGTTTCTCCTTGATGGACGTGGTAGTGTCTAGCCACGTCGAAATGAGACAGTTAGTGAGTTTGGTTTTACGCCGCTTTTAGCTATATCCCAGCAATATCATGGAGGTGAACACCAGAACTGAGTATCACACATTCTACCCACGTGGAAAATCGAACCCGGACCTTCGTCGTGACGAGCGAACGCTTCAACTACTTAACTACCCCACCATCCCGTACAGACTTACGCGATGCAGCGGTGATAATATCATTCAATGTCACTCACAACAGTTCCTATTCACAACCGCTTACGTTAACCACTAGGCTATGCTGCCGCCTAACGATAGCCATGTTTCAGTAGGAATCGAACTAGCAACATCGACAAGCGTCGAAGAATATACCTCCCGGACTACCCTAGTGGCACAACCAGTGTAAACCTTAACACCGAATTAGTTAATGTCGTTAATTAATAAGACAGCTAAACCATGATAATGAATGTGTAGTATTTGTTACGAATTTATTAAAGATAAAACAGTCAGGGAAATGAATATGCTTTGTTTCATTATACGACAATGTGTGACATTGTTTTGAACTGCTATTAAAAAAAATAGACTTCAGGGACGACATGTGGCCTACCCAAAGTATATGTTTACAGCATAAATTAACGTTCTGGCTCCGTGACTTGCTGACGACCTGTCCGGCCTCACAGGGTGGTGGCATGGATTGTCGCCCGTGATTTTAAACACGGATTGTTCAAGTCAGTTGTTTGGGTGGGCAAGTGAGTGAGCAATATTCAATATCACGGCAGGGGACACCAAAGATCTTTGAGGACTTGGGTTTTCATCTAGAATATTAGTGACAGGGCGTCAAACAACACTCATTTGTTCATTTATTTCACTTTGTAACCATTAGTAACCAAGACCCGAGCAATGACGAGCAGCAGCACTTTACTGAACCCAAGTTTAAGAGTTCCATTAATTCTGTCAAGGTCGGTCTATTAACTCCTTCGTTCGGAGGGGTAGAAGTGGATAAAAGCGCATCAGGGAATACTCGTTCAATTAGGTCGAACCGGCAAGACATTTTCTCAAATTGCCACGTACTGTAGGAAATAAGATCAAATAAGATTGAAGAAGTAGGTTCTGTCGATTAAATTGAACACTGTCTTAAATCGTAAAGATTCCTCCATTGGATATTGTCATGGACATTGTGTTTCTGGTTGGGTCACGTTCTGGTCAAGGCATTTTTTATTTTGTTTGTTTGTTTGTTTTTTTGTTTACTACATACTAAGTAAAATTCTAGCTGTCTAGTGGCGGTCTGTAAATAATCCAGTCTGGACCAAACAATCAAGTGATCAACAACATGGGCATCGCTCAACTGGGATACGATAACATGTGTCAACCAAGTCAGAGAACCTCTTATGACTAACATTAGTTGTTGAAGACCGATTCTAACAGAGATCTTCACGGGTCAGAGACTTGCTTCAAAAAGGCTGGACACGTGAACATATGAACTCCTCAAATGGAACTTTATTGACATAGAAACGAATGGTAATCTACCCTGATGTCATAGGAGCATACCGCTAAACTCTCACAGAATGACAATCTGCAAGGCGTCATAGAATATAGATCATGACACATATCGGAATCGCCATCCTGTCATAGAACATATCGCTATTCTGCCATGGTGCCATATACAATATGGGCAGCTGCCATGCTGCCAAAGGAAAAAATCGAAATTGATCATACCGTCAAGGAAATAATCGGGAGCAGTCATGTTGTTATTGGAAAATACTGGTAAGATGTCATGATTGCATGACAAAATATCCACAAACTATCACTCTGCCATGTGAAGATACTGGCAGATGCTACATTCAGTCAAAAGAAATTATTGGAAATTATGCTGCTGTCATGTCTAATTACTGGTAAGCGATCATGCTTGATTTGCGTTCCAATAATAATTTGCTGTTCAGTTGGTCCGAATATTCTTCATCTTGAGAAAATGACAAAAACCGGGGATTAAGCTTCACGGCGGGAGTCCATTCTTAATCTAAAGCCAGGCTATTTAGTGCCATTGTGAACGAGAGACACTGTTGCCATATGTGTTGCTTAACTAATAACTTAACCGCATCACAATTCTTGAATCAGACTACAATCATACCTAACCTAATTCTTCTTTAACGTTCACAGGTCAAGCACGGAAAAATACACTAAAACCCTCCCATGCTTCATCTCGATTCTCCGCTTTTCTACATGAGAAAAGCATCAATCGAAGTGTCATTTACCTGCCATTCCAGGACCTTCTTTCACATAGCACTAAGGTGACCGTAAGACACTAAGGCAAGTTTAGAGTAAACTTAAAGAATGGGTGTTAAAGTTAACCTTAGTAAGGGTTTCTTTGTGAAAGGAGCCCCAAGACTCCACGATCCAGATGCTAATGTCAGATTTTTTCACCATAAAACCCTCCCCCGGGGCACATCCAAAGTATGAACATCCACGATCTGTAATAATATAATTGGTCTTCCTTCACCTCAACTGCCCCTCCACCCCCATCACCCATCCCCTCTTGTTTCCCTGATTCGCAGTGGGCATGATTAGCAACCCACCCAGGCCAATACAATTACACATAATCAAATTTCTTTTCCCCTTCCCACCTTCACCCCCTCGCTATCATCCTCACCCACTCATTTGCTTCCAGGAACTCTTTTCTGATGTCGAAATGCACAAAGAATAAATACATAAATGTCTACAGGTTGTGATTCTAGCACGTTCACAAAGCACGAACTTGCCAGAGGAAGAAACAGAACATAAAGCTGTTTTCATAATGCATTAATAAATTACATTACGACAATATCTGCCTGAAAAGACACTTGAAAACACTAGTGTTGTTCTTACTGGGCAAAGGTGACGCACATATATTTATTTAAAAGTGAAATGTCATTTGTGGCTGATTTAAATATATTACAGCCATGAAAACATTCCCCATCATACACTGGGTGTCGTATTATAAGACATGTGTTTGCTTAGTTGAGTAAAACGAACGATCTCCCTGGAACAAAGCAAAGAGAGATTGGAAGTTGCAGTTCATGGATCGATGGCGCCGTGTTAATGTAACCCCAAGAGACGGATTTGTACAGACCACCAGGACAGCGAACGACAAAGATGTCTTGTGATCTGATGAAAAACTGAATTTGTGTTTTTAAAAAAATGCTACCTTTTCTTCCGGTTTGAACTTTGAAGTGTTCTCAAATAAAAAAAACAAACATTTGGAACCTTAAGGCAGACAAAGTCTCTAGTGAAATAATTGCAGAAGAACGAGTCTTGCCGTTGACACTGCGGCGAGTAAATGATCACAGCAATGTATATACTTAATACAACAAAAACATGTCAAACATCCACTGTGACGATGACGAAGACAACGATGAAGGTGATGATGATGATAGTGGTGGTGGTGGCGGTGGTCATCATCATCATCATCATCATCATCATCATCATCATCCATCATCATCGTCAATATACTTTTGTCTTATGTGTTTTATAAGTATGTGATAACACTGTTCTTTCCATTCTTTTCTATATTTGTATTAGTTAATGTCCAAAACACTTCTCTTAATATTCTTTTTTCTTGAACGGTCATGAACCAGAGGGTGTTATTTTATCCTATCAAGACGTTCTATGTAGGCAACGTCTATGGCCTATTCAACTGTCTACTGCCATGTTCAAAGAGAACCACTCCACGCCAGCGAGTGCCTGCAGTATGGAAACGGACGCTATCGACATTCGTGGTTAGTGTTTGAGAGCTAAACACGATCTTTGCCATACACAGTCTTCTGGAGCATGTAGGTAAATACAGGCAGTTAGTCAAGGGCCATGGAACGGCACCGCGGTGTCTTCGAAGTTGTCGATGAAGTTGTACAGTTCGGTAGGCGTTGTAAGGAGACAATGAGTGTCAGCACAAGTAGTACACCAAGTGGACGTGCTTCCTGTCAACAATGATAGTTCACCGGACGCTGATAGCAGCGTACCTTCGAGGTTTTATTCACATGTCGTTTAAGAACGTTATTGATGAAGAAAATGTGGTAGGTCTCGTTCGTCGATGAAGACGATGATGACAGAATAAATAGAGTGAGTGAGTGAGTGAATTAAAGGTCAGCAATATAGTGATTAAGTAGAATACAACGACACTGATGACATAAGGGACCGTTCATTATATATGTCTCTGTATGTGGGGTTTGGTGTGTGGGAGGGGGGTGACGGGGGAGGTGGTGATGATGATTTTTATGGGGAAGCATGTAAAATACTCACACACAGACAAACACAGACACACACAAACACAGACACAGACAGACAGACAGACAGACACACACACACACACACACACACACACGCACACACACACACACACACACACACGCACACACACACACACACACACACACACACCACCGGCCCCATTATTGCAAGAAAAGCCACTGGTTGTGTCAGAATGAACATTGGTTGTAGAGAAGGCAATTGATGGCTGAATTTATGAAAGATCCTTTTCGTCACGTGTACATCACGAGTACATTCAGCAAAGCAGCTACGTTACGTACAAATTTAAATTCAGTTGAGACCCAGAGATAAGAGAAAGTCCGCTTTCAGAATATGCGGGTCACAAATGGCCTAGTGGTCGAAGTCGGCACAATTCATTGTACAGAATCCGGGTTCATCCGAGATGTGTTTCCGGGTTTGTGCTCGCCATTTCTTGCTCATGGAATAACAGGTCATCATAACAACAGTTGTAATGATAAGAATATTTAAATTTTCCAAGCTAGACATCCTTCTTAATGCACACAAACTTATAATTATTACCCCGGAAAACCCAAGCTGTCTGTTATGCGCTCGAAGGTATAGTTACATGACGCATCCCACCGGGTACCCATTTTGTGTTGGGTGAACGGAGGTAATTTTGAACAACCTCACTCGCCGAAGGTGAGACCATATGTATCAAGTGTGCTTCAGGAGTCAAGTTGTCACGGGCGGTCACCCATCCAAACTCTATCCGCGCCCAAGGTTGCTTAAGGTCATCTGATTGCCCAGGACTACATGCCTCTATCAGGCAATAGAAATACTCTGCACGCCAGGGAATAGCCGATTATCGCAATGCAACGTCCAATTCAAACCTTCCTTTCAGCTCGCGTGACACTGTGCATTGGAGAGATTTTAAAAAACACGTCGGAAATACGTGTTCTTTACATTTGAATGCTTGAGCATTCCAACACCAAGACAAAGTAATCAAGATAGAGAGTAAATGTCGAAAACCGTATAAAATAAGCTGGTGCTAGGCTTATATAAACAATCATCATGCCTTCGCTTAAAGAACATGGAACCTCATAAAACACAAAGTAATTTATTTCGCCCCAGTGCTGAACAGAAAACACCGATTGAATTAACTTGTATTTAAATGCACATTAGATTAAGACTCCGTGACGACCAATTATCCCAATGCTTTTTACAAAATGTAACATTCTTCAGCGTCTATTGCATTATGTGTTTTTAATCCCGTTTTCTGCGGAGCTGTATAAACCCTCACAGCGTAATAGGATAAATCAATGACCTCTCGCACCATCTACACATCTTGGAATTATACTCCCCTTGGCTCATATACGGAATGAATTGCAACGTAACGGATGCTATGTATATTGATAAATATACACAAAGGCAAATTGGAATTTTAGAGACCTCTGTGTAGATTTGTAATGTTATCGATAATATAAAAGTTATACACATATAGATTCGGAACAATATATTTCCTAAGGCAGGCTGGTGTTTTACAATGCCACGGGGTGCAATGTGGCTGTTTCAGGTTGCTGGTGGCAATCCAGCCAAATCTTACTCACGTGTGTTAGTTCAAAGTTCAGGATGTATACATAATTAACGGTTAATGATGTCCTTAATCATACCGAGACTATGTCTGGGTTTCACATCTGGTATCCGTTCCCAGAGTTGTGTCGACCAAGGCAGACAATGTGCACCAGACTGTGGAAGACGACCCCCTTTGACGTGTTTTGAAGGGGATTTCACAACGTACGTGATCCGGACTACTTTGTCGAAGGTTCCGAGGCTTGGTGAGTTGGGTCGCTCACATGTGTACACTTGCGACTAACCTGAGATTTTTACGTTCGAAATCTCGACGGGACACACACACGCACGCACGCACGCACGCACGCACGCACGCACGCACACACACACACGCACACATCCCCTCAAGTGCTTGCATTTACACTTGACTGCATCGTACTTTAACGTTTTCTGGACATTCAGTTGCCACTATGGTACAGCATAGTCCTTGTGTATTCCAAAGTTAGTCACCATTTGTAGTTGTGTATAACATGCGATAAGTCGAAGTATTAAAGAGCTTCATCTTCGACAAAAAAGGTGTTCGACATTTCGCTTGGAAGAGCCCTGTGTTCTGTCCAAGTAGGAATGATGTTGTAGGTCACATGGAATGATATCGATTTATCGATTACCTATATAAGTCTGCACGTGGCGTTGGGGTAGTCGAGTGGGTAAAGCGTTTGCTCGTCTCGCACTCCAATTCGATTCCATACATGGGTACAATTTCGATTTCTGGAGTCCCCTATCGATATATTGCTGGAATATTGCATAAATCTCACTCACAATAAAAATAACCGGAGTAAAAAATCATTACTGGTTTTTTTTCCAGATATATATTTTCTCGGATGTCTCTTGAGCCATATACTTGAGCGTGCCAAACACAACGGAAAGAGAATGGTGGAGGTAGCTTTGGGGAAAACGACACTAATTAGAGTTATGATTTCTGTACAAATAGCAATAATTATACAGGGAAGAAGGAGATATCTAAAAAATGTCAACAGTTCTCGGCTACAGCCTGGGGCCGAGGGATCCCTAAACAGTCTCGCCTGAAATAAATCGCACGGTGTTAGTACACCCTTTGTTCCGCCAACACATTGTGGCACTGCATCGTCAGGTCCTTTCATACCTCGGCCTTGTTCGTTCATCTTCGGAAAGTCATTAGCGATCAGGGGCAATTTTAAGCACTTTCCTTTTGATTGCCGTTAAAAAGTATTGTGTGATTACAATGAGTCTGATGAGACACCACATTTAATTCATGGTGTTAAAGAATAAAAATTATTTGTGATTAATTGGAAACCAGTCGATTTCGCATCCTCAATTTGAAGTGATTTAAGAATTTCGTCATGTAAGAACTCATGATATGTACGTCACCTTGGTTTAACGCCTCACTCAGTATTATTCAGTGGTCTGTAAATAATCGAGGTTGGGCCAGACATCCAGTGATCAATACAATGAGCAACACATGTGTCAACCAAGCCAGCGATCCTGACCACCCGATCCCGTTAGTCGCCTCTTATGACAAGCAGGAGCTACTGAAGACCAATCGAAACCCGGATTTTCACGGGTATGTTTCATAACGAAAAACCGTAGGTTGCATTTGCGGAAATGATCGAGATAGCACAAGACTTGAGACTATATGAAGTTAATTCAACACAGTATTAACTTACCACAAAACAATTCATAATGCAGGGTTGCCGTATGTTGGGTTTGAAAAGGATAGCTTAGTTATCCGTATTCCGTTACGTTTCTTATTCAGAATTATCAACTCCCAATATCTACGAATACAACGTGATATAACTCTTCTGAATGAAGAATCTCAGAAAGGTAAAGCCTTCAAGATATTGTAATTGTAAGCCACGAAAATAGAATCTCTTTTTAGAACACACCATTAGCGTCTAAGGCCATTCTTAAAGGACGTAGTATTTTAACACCATTACATGCATGCCAGAAGCAACTGGCGCCTTCACAAAGGTAACGCAGTACACATCCAGCAACTGTTTTCTTGTCAGAAAAAAATGGAATCTGTCCCGTTAGAACGATTCTTCACAACAAAGTTCACCTCAAAACCGATAGGTCAAGGCTAGGATTCAACAAGTGATGTTTTCTCAACTAATTGTGCTTATTTACCTATCCAAGTGACCCATACTCTATGAATACATGGTCAGTTTTCCACCACTTGGCGGTTGACCGCTACATTGATTGCAATAACACATCGTACACATGCGGTTTCTTGAAAGGCCTAGGTCTTACCCAGTGTTCGGTAGGCCAGACCTTTAAACGTTAAATCGATTTCAGGGCTGACACTAACGGGGGAAGATCTGTTAAAACTGTAAACATGCATTCATTAAAACTAATTAAGGAGAATGCTGATACGCCTGGATTTTGAAGGTCGTGACCTCTTCAGCTCCTCACTCGTGGTGATTGATAAAGGAGTCGGTTACTTCTTTCAAAGATTTCCGCTGTTCGGTCTTCACTTCTCATTGAGAATCCAATACATTTTCAAAATGAACATGTTAGCTTTGAAGGTCTCATGGAGCAAAGCAGTTTTGTGAATTTGCTAGTTCCTTGTACCTCTTCAAAGAAAGAGTTTGCGGTGAAGGAGAATCAGCGTTGTTTCCGGGCTGTAATTATGCGATACATGTGTAAAACTCAACGATGGCTGTAGACGTGGATCGAGGTTGACGGTGTGTTTTGAGGGTGAGGATGTGGGTGTGGGTGAGGTGGTGTGAGGGTATGAGGTTGTGAGGTGTGGGTGTGGGTGTGTGTGGGGGCGGGTGTGTGTGTGTGTGTGTGTGTGTGTAGGGGGTGGGGGGTGCGAGTGAGGGTGAGGTTTTGGGTGTAGGTAAGTGGTAAGGGTGAGCATGGTGGTGACGGTGAGGGTTTTGGTGTGGGTGTAGGTATGTGTGAGTGTGAGTGTGAGGGCGAAGGTGTTGGTGTTGGTGTGGGTGTAGGTGAGGGTGGGGGTGGGGGTGGGGGTGAGGGCGAGGGTGTTGGTGTTGGTGTTGGTGTTGGTGTTGGTGTTGGTGTTGGTGTTGGTGTACGTGTAGGTATGGGTGAGTGTGAGTGTGAAGGTGTTGGTGTAGGTGTAGGTATGGGTGAGTGTGAATGTGAGTGTGGGTTTGAGGGTGAGGGTGTTGGTGTGGGTGTAGGTGAGGGTGCTGATTTTGAGGGTGAGAAAATCAGCTTCAAACGCTCCGTAGATGAAGACACATCTTGCCAGTGCCATGACATTCGAGTCAAATGTTAATTAATTGTCACGTTGAAACGAAACGATGTTCGTGTTTCGCATTCATCTGTCTTTCCGCTTCCTAATCGTGCAATGAGCTAATAGCAGCAACAGTGACGGAGCGGCAGCATCCAAGATGACAGGACATTTGAAAAATAGTTCCACGTAATTGGTAGGACTCCTTTATGATACTCTTTGTACGCCCACAAAAATTAACACGAGAGAATTTCAAAAATCGGGCATGGATGTGGTAAATTGATGGTGGTTTGAAGTTGGTAAAGGAAAGCATTCATGGCAAGTGAAGTTTTAAAACGATGCCTTAACTTGGATTTAGGTGGTTTGGTTTCTTTTAAGAAAGGAATGCAACTTCTATAGGAACTTTTAGATTGGCAGAAAACTCTCTTTGAAGATTAAAACTAAAAATCCGTTTTAGACAACACTTTTCGAAGACGATGCAGCTTCCGATTTACTTTAACGTTTTCTGCTACAAAGGCACACGACTATCCCTGGACTTCTGGAAGTCTCTCAGCTATTAAATCAGTAAAACGTATTTCCTTTAAACTTCAGAGAAACGTGTTGGGTGCTTTAAAAGTGAGTCATTAAAATGAAAAGACTCTATTTTTATTATTTCAAAAGTTATTTGAGTGAATCGTGTGAGCTGTTGTCCTAATGATGTTTATTTTGTTTGCACAAGTGCATCAGAAAGTGTTGAAGGTGTTGACTTCAACGTCAACTTAAACTTCTTTATCTTCATAAAGCCACTATTGGTGGCACAAGAGCAAAGAATATACAATATTAACAAATGTACATAAATATAAACATTACAGTTTTATGACGTTGTAGCACAGCAGGAAGGAACACGCAGCCTGTGAGCTGGTTGGGCGGCAGAGTAGCGTTCTAGTTAAAACGTTGTCTCGCCACGCCACGACACGACACGTCACGCCAGGGACAGGGTTTGATTCCCCACATAGGTACAATGTGTAAAGACCATTTCTGGTGTCCCCCACGATGATATTACTGAAATATTGCCAAAAGCGACGTAAAACCAGCTGCATTCAAACAGAGAGTCATACTCTGATTTTGAATCCAGGCGTGGATTAGGGATTCTATTCTACACAGAGAAATCACCCGGCTTATACAAAGTAATGTGACCCGGGTCCTAAGTCTGACGAGCAAACTACCCAGCTGTCCCTGCGTTAAACTGGAATATTATTGAGAGCGGCTTTGAACCAGAACGCTCTCTAGCGTTAAGTAATGTTTGTCATGGACAGTCCTTGACCGTGGAGGAGGAGTGACCGTGTTTGGCCTTCAGCCCTACCCCAAAACGAAGCACATACAGGTGGTCTCATCTTAGGCAAATGAGTTTGTTAAAAATTCACCCAACAGTAAATGGGTACCAGGTGTGACAAAATGTAACGGTTAACATCCTAGCACCTCCACAGACAACTTGGGTGGATCAGGGTAATATGATAATTCCGCGCATTATTTGATTCAAGGAAACTTTGAAGTGTATATTGGGCACTCTATATATGGACTATGTAATATACTCATGCATGCATCCCTTAGCATTCGTACAAGTGCCTCCTGATCATATCAATGCCAGGTTCAGTCACCCATGCTATATAGCTAAACATTTCCTGAACAAATAGTTTGCCCAGGAAACCCGTTAAACCATCCAATCACAGACCCAGTAATTCGGATAACCGGTTGCTGTTGTAAATGTCAATAGATTAACACAGGAATGGAAAATTGGTAAATGACGCGATCACATACATTATTTAATCAAAACTCCACTTTTGACAGATTATTTCGTCGGGAGATTTAACCTAGAAAGATAACAATATAGGGAAGTGTAAAATAGTGTTTATGATGTGTTATCGTTGAGATCCTTAACGACAGCTCGGTCACACTGAAGTGATGACTTTTAACACGACATCTTTACATTTCTCGCACTAAAAGTACAGATATTGCTTGAGCTTGTGTAGACTCAGATCACGGTTGAGTTGCTTGATGGATACGCGGTTTGAGATAAACATTCGGGGTCTGGCTGGCCGCACTCTGCCTTTCATGGTCTTTAGCCGGAATAAACAGTCGGGGTTAGAGACCAACAGGGTTTGACAGGTTGTCCATAGTTGAGTTTCCCAAGGGGGAACAAGTGCGCCTGATACAGAAATCATTAATCATATTTCTACCTTTAAGACTCGGGAGTAATAGTCAGCACATTACACTTGAGAGACGCTGAGTAAGTGAGTGAGTGGGTGGAGGAATGGGTGAGCTTGACCAACAAAAACTGATTGAGTGAATGAGCGAGTGAAACACAAATACCAAACCCAAATGATAACATTACCAACATCACGATGAAGTGCGGTGAATTTTAGACACAAACCAAGTGCACAAGTCGCTAAACTGAGTGAGTTTATTTCAACAAATACTTTTGTAATGAGTATTGATTCTTTGGAGTTCATCCGCTAAAACTGTGGTCACATGTCATATCACAATTTTGTCCTCTTTAAATATCCCCAAGACTCAACACGCACATCACAAAATGTTTAGAAAATTTTGGAGTTGTTTTTACAGCAACCTGTTTCATAACGTTCTTAACCACACAGCCACGTAATGTTGTCTTTACTCAAATTTTAAAGAGATGATTGGTACACTTTCAACGTAAAATAAAATATCATAAACAAGCGATAGAGAGAAGTTGACACAGGTTAATATGCTTGCACACTCAAGTGCTATTTCTTTGTGACCAATTTGCCACGTGTGAAAGATCCATGTTTTGAGATTTCTATTGCCTCATCAAAAGGATGCCACAGAGTATTTTCACATCTGTACACATGTTCAGCCATTTCGCTAAAACAACAAAGTTAGTGAAACAGAAAGTTTGCATGTGTCATCACAGCCACTGTTTCCATGTTGACTTAAGACATCGTGTCAATACTGAAATCGCAACGTCGCTTCACAACTTTGCCGTTCCTGCTGATGACGTTTCATTTTCATCTCATCATCTTGAAACATTATAGATTCATGTAGCCAGCTGAGGTCTCATTAAACACATCTTTCCGTTGTACTTTTAAACTACAGATACAGAAACCAGGAACTCGATTTGTGGCAATTTACAAGTTGATAGGAGGACAGTTATGTAAATATTAAACGTCAATACCAGAGAATAATCAGTTTCGATTTTGGAAAGAGTTTCCATTTGGCATAAAGAGTAATATAGCGTGGACGGTTATGCGAATGGATCTATGAAAATCAATGACGACACGCGGCGACCGACTTCGCAGGATAATAGTTGTTGAATTTCTTATATGTTTTCATTTTGGAAATTTCTGATGAAACGCTGGGAACAAGATGAATCCTGGAACTGGTCTTCTTCTACCCAGGAGGCGTATGAGGCGAATAACGGAATCGGTTGGGCCGACTCGATTATCCAGATCGCCGCCATATAGCTGGAATGCTGATAGTATGTGTTAAACAAACATAGCAATAAAACGAATCGAAACAAAGGGAAAAGCATCCAGACCAAACAATTAACACACTGTTCTAGGCTTTCACTTGGTTGGTTTGTCATATTCTAGCTGTGTGGCTGCGGTCTGTAAATAATCTGAACCACATAATCCAGTGGTCAACAGCCACAGTTTCGAGGTTCGAAAACAGACCTACATTCTCTTAATTCAACGCATGTGTAATTGCAAGATGAGAACGTTCATAGCCTAACAATTTTGCACGTCTTCCTTAAGTATCACGTCCAGGGATGTTCCTTCGGGGCTGTCAAAACAATGTCAATTCCAAGCCCTTTCTGTTGACACAAACTCATAACGTTTCTCTAAGAAATGAGATAGTCGTGCACAAGATCATTTTGAATTGTACTTTATATGGAATCTTTGAAGAGATGTAGGCAGTGGCTTGCTCTCCCTTTTTTGTATGGTCAACAATGTACAATGTCCCATATTCCATCATTTTAGTTCATTGCGCGGAACGGATTTCCCGCTGGAGGAACACTTGCAGTGATTCAATATCATGATAAGGTTATACGTCCACCACAGCCGTGAAACACATTGGTCAGAGAATCCCGGACACAAGGTCTCGTTGATTGGATACCGGTTCTTACATAAAAGTCCACTTCCACTTGGAGCTTGGCTTGGAGCTAGTTCAGTTAGCCTTGTGGTTAAACGTTCGCCCTTTGGACACTTTACATCTGAGTTCGATTCCAAACCTGAACCCAATTCTGGTTTTCTTGCTTGAATCTTGGTGAAAGCACACTCACGCTACCTGTGCTGTTTCAGGCTGTCGGGAAATAACATCGACAAAAGTCTTTCCATGTTCACAGGAACAGCAGACACAATCCATATTGTGTTTACAGCCATTGTAAACAGCTTGTAGGAACACGTGTATTTCATTATGTTTCTACATTATATCAAAGAGCGTGCTAAATACTAAGAGAAATAAAGCGTAGGTGCTTGTCCATTGTGGAAAACACCCGAAAGTTTATCGATCATGGACCGTCGCTGGAACATTGAAACTGGAACATTGCTACGTCCTGCGTAAAACAAAATTCACTTCTTCCTCAATTTACCGTTATTTCGAACGTTCCATTTTTACGGCACAACAGTGCATGGTGTGTTTATTATCTTTATCTTATTACGCTAACGTCAGTATCAACAGTCAAAACAAAGGAAACAAAACAAGAAAGAATATAACACCACTACTATGTCAGTCGTTTGCTAAAAACACACACCACAAATACATTTTCTGATCATTTTCTTGTCAGACAGATATGAAAAATGTATCCTTGAACTGGAACTGAGAAATGTTCTTTCTCCCTCTACATAATCAAGGTATTGTGTTTTTATTTGGCCTTCATACGGTTGTGTCTCATGAATAATTCCGCTAACCAAAGGGCATTAAAGATGGTCTCATTGCTATAAAAATTCGATCAGATAGAGTCTGGTGTTGACCAACGCTACACTAGTGTTGTCGGTAGTCCATAACATTCTTCCTACTATCTCAAGTGTCCTCAACTGTGTTTGTTCAAGATCGTTGCCGTCAGCCGTTCAGCGCCAAGAAGTGGTTTCTCTGTCTATTAAATCAAACTCGGCCAATATCTGACTCTTTTAATGATTTATGGAGCCTATGGTTTTGTGCTATTTCACAAAGAACCGTTGGAGCGTGAATACTAAACGATAAAGTCGAAGGCAGGACACATCATTGCCCACAGGCATCAATTTCAAGAAGCCTTCATCAAATATCTTGTGATTGATAGATTGGTATAGCCGTTTTCTATTCCGGACTTTCCATGATTTTGTATCAGATATTAAAAAGAATGTATCGATTTATTGAAGTACACAATGTTTGGTAAATGGAATAATACATACTTGCTTCTCCAACTTAAATAATCGAAATCGTTCTGGTGTCAAGACTCAAATACAAACGGATCAGTTGCTGGATGCACTGTCTTGCTGTGCTGTGGTCACATAAGGCACCTACTGTCCACCTGTCAGTTATATATAACCAGTCAATTTATCTGTCTGTACCTTTCTATCTGGGTCACACTGTGTCCGTTTCCTTATTTCTCTATCTGTGTCGGTATCAATGTGTCCGTATGTGCGTTTGTACACGGGGATGTAAGTCAACAGCTGTGTCTGAAAGTTTCTGTGTCTACATGCCCTTGTCCATCTGACGCCCTACCTGTCCATACATGCATTGATCTCTCTGTGCCCATGTCGAGCTGACTGTCAGTGTCTCCCTCTCTGTGTATCTGTCGATCTCCCTATATCATTGTCAATCTATCTCTGACAACGTCTTTTTGTCTGTGCCTTTGTCTATCTGTGTCCATTATTACCTACTGTGTCCGTATCCAAATATCTCTGTCCGTTCTGCCTATCTGTATCTGCCCGTGTTCACGGATGCTCGTGCCTGTCTGAGACTTGTTGGATGTATATTCATCTATGTATGTGCACATCAGTTATGTATAAGCTTAAATTCAATATCGACTTTAACTCTCGAAATATAAGTCATGAGTTGGACGTCAAACTCTCTCAAACCCCAATCACTTCACCTTAAATCTTCTCCATCATCACTTCAACTAGCAGCCCTCCCCGCCCCATCTGTATACCAAACAACGCCCTGTTGCCTCTTCAGTACACCAAGCAAGACTATGCACACTCGACGGTTGTCCTAGCAACCACTCCACCTCATCAGTGCACGCCTGCACCCTCATCACCGCACTCAGCAACTTACTCCAGTCTCATCACTTCACTTGGTAACTTCCTCCACCCTCATCACTTCACGCAGCAACATCCTCCACCCTCATCACCTCAGCAACTTCCCCTCTCTCATCAGTTCACATAGCAACATCCTCCACTCTCATCATTTCACTTGGTAACGTCCCCTACTCTCATTACTTCACTTAGTAACGTTCTCCATCTTCATCACTTCACTCAGCAACTTCCTCAACCCTTATCATCTCACCTACCACGCTAGATGGTGGAGAGTTCTACGCCAACATCGCCTGTTTATCGACAGTGCTGATTTGTCCAAATCCCTCCAATGTCCTAATCCCTTAAGAACATACCATTGATCAGAAATCTGTTCAAGAATGTGTGTTCTGTGAAAGTCTGAGAGCGCACGTCTGTCGGCAAGTGTTTGTCTCTGTCTGAGAGTGTGTGAGTCTGTTTGAGAGTGTTTGTGTCTATGTGAGAGTGTGTGAGTCTGTTTGAGTGTGTTTGTGTCTACCTCAGTGTGTCTGTTACCATTTTCAGCGTCCGTGTTTATTTGGGGATGTATGTCTATCTGTGTGTGCCTGTGTCTAGCATTTTTTTTTGTCTAGTTTAGATGTGTGTAAAAGTCATTGTGAAAGTCTATGCGAACAATGCGCTCCATTGCTTTGTTGATATTTCAAAATATATTTGAGAGTTCGAGTGCCTCTCTGAGATGTCTTGTGTCTGTCTGAGAGCCATTTTGTCGCTCTTGGGTCCCTGTGTCAGTCCGAGAGTTCATGTATCTATCTGAGAGTCCCAGTATCTATCTGAGAGTTCCTGTATCTATCTGGGAGTCCATCTACCTATCTGAGAGTCACTGTGTCTCTCTTAGAGTTCCTGTGTCTATGTGACAATTACAGTGTCCATCTGAGAGGATCGTGTCAACCTGATATTTCGGTATATATCTCAGAATTCATGTGTCCGTCTGGGTTTGTCTGAAATTGTGTGTATCTATCGGCGAGTGCTTATGTCTGTATCTTAGACATTGTCTGTCCATCCGAGAAGGCCTGTTTATCAGTGTCAGCATATAAAGTTATGTCTGTTTATCTTGACCGCACCAGTTGATTGATAGTATGCCCAGAGACCGACCCCCGCGTCAGACCGAAAGACGTTGAAAGATGGTACTTCTTGTTAAACAAGAACGGCCATCTCCCAGTCAGTACACCGTGTCAGAGTGAAGTATGTTAAACTGCTGCATGGGTAAGCACTATACAACCGCCATTAGCCTGGGTAAGTTCAAGTAGCTAAAGGTACACACACACATTCGCGATGCTACATAAGTAAAGTAATCTTACACCGTTCCAGCTCTTCAATTGTCGCCATCTGTTAGGTATCGACCTACGTATTACTAAGATCTACTACATCCTACCAGCCTGCTTATATATAGAGGATACTAAACGACCTTCTGTGTACGTTTCATACTAAACCATTCACTCGTTTAATAGAAATGGTATTACACTGAAGGTCGTTTAGTATCCTCTATGTCTACCAATCTACCTGTCTACCCCATATACTAGTCTACTCCCATGTACTTGTCTACTCCTATTTTAATGTGTCCCATTCTACCTGTCTGCTCACATCTACCTGTCTACCTCAACCTATTTGTGTACTCCCATGTACATGTCGACTTCCATTTGACTGTTCGCATCTACCTGCCTACTCTCATCTACTTCTGCTCCCATCTACAGGTCTAATTACATCTACTGTCTGTTCCCATCTACATGTCTACTTACATCTACTTTCTATTTCCATCTACCTGTCTACTTCCATTCCACCTGTCTTCTTGAATCTTTTTGTACACTCCCATCTTCATGACTATTTCCATATAACATCTCTACTCTAATCTACCTCTCTACTCCCATCAACGTTCTAATCCCATTATCTGAATACTATCATCAGTTGCCTACTCCCATGTACCTTTTCAACAGCAGACTACCTGTCTACCCCCATCCACCTATCTACCCCCATCCACCTGTCTACCCCCATCCACCTGTCTACCCCCATCCACCTGTCTACTACCATCCACCTGTCTACCCCCATCCAACTGTCTACCCCCATCCACCTGTCTACTACCATCCACCTGTCTACCCCCATCCACCTGTCTACCCCCATCCACCTGTCTACTACCATCCACCTGTCTACCCCCATCCACCTGTCTACCCCCATCCACCTGTCTACCCCCATCCACCTGTCTACCCCCATCCACCTGTCTACCCCCATCCACCTGTCTACCCCCATCCAACTGTCTACTACCATCCACCTGTCTACCCCCATCCACCTGTCTACCCCCATCCACCTGTCTACTACCATCCACCTGTCTACCCCCATCCAACTGTCTACCCCCATCCACCTGTCTACCCCCATCCACCTGTCTACCCCCATCCAACTGTCTACTACCATCCACCTGTCTACCCCCATCCAACTGTCTACCCCCATCCACCTGTCTACTACCATCCACCTGTCTACCCCCATCCACCTGTCTACCCCCATCCACCTGTCTACTACCATCCACCTGTCTACCCCCATCCACCTGTCTACCCCCATCCACCTGTCTACTACCATCCACCTGTCTACCCCCATCCACCTGTCTACCCCCATCCACCTGTCTACCCCCATCCAACTGTCTACTACCATCCACCTGTCTACCCCCATCCACCTGTCTACCCCCATCCACCTGTCTACTACCATCCACCTGTCTACCCCCATCCAACTGTCTACCCCCATCCACCTGTCTACCCCCATCCACCTGTCTACCCCCATCCAACTGTCTACTACCATCCACCTGTCTACCCCCATCCAACTGTCTACCCCCATCCACCTGTCTACTACCATCCACCTGTCTACCCCCATCCACCTGTCTACCCCCATCCACCTGTCTACTACCATCCACCTGTCTACCCCCATCCACCTGTCTACCCCCATCCACCTGTCTACTACCATCCACCTGTCTACCCCCATCCACCTGTCTACCCCCATCCACCTGTCTACCCCCATCCAACTGTCTACTACCATCCACCTGTCTACCCCCATCCACCTGTCTACCCCCATCCAACTGTCTACTACCATCCACCTGTCTACCCCCATCCACCTGTCTACCCCCATCCAACTGTCTACTACCATCCACCTGTCTACCCCCATCCACCTGTCTACCCCCATCCACCTGTCTACTACCATCCACCTGTCTACCCCCATCCAACTGTCTACCCCCATCCACCTGTCTACTACCATCCACCTGTCTACCCCCATCCACCTGTCTACCCCCATCCAACTGTCTACTACCATCCACCTGTCTACCCCCATCCACCTGTCTACCCCCATCCACCTGTCTACTACCATCCACCTGTCTACCCCCATCCAACTGTCTACCCCCATCCACCTGTCTACTACCATCCACCTGTCTACCCCCATCCACCTGTCTACCCCCATCCAACTGTCTACTACCATCCACCTGTCTACCCCCATCCACCTGTCTACCCCCATCCACCTGTCTACTACCATCCACCTGTCTACCCCCATCCAACTGTCTACCCCCATCCACCTGTCTACTACCATCCACCTGTCTACCCCCATCCACCTGTCTACCCCCATCCAACTGTCTACTACCATCCACCTGTCTACCCCCATCCACCTGTCTACCCCCATCCACCTGTCTACTACCATCCACCTGTCTACCCCCATCCAACTGTCTACCCCCATCCACCTGTCTACTACCATCCACCTGTCTACTACCATCCACCTGTCTACTACCATCAGCAGGCTGCACATATGTACCTTCTAACAACAGTTTACCTGTCCACTTGCATCTACTCTCTCCCGTCTGTCTACATTTATCTACCTTTATACTAATGTCTTCTACCATCAGCTATGTACTTCCTTCAATTACCTTCTAATATGTTCTTGCCTACAACAATCTGCCTGTTTGTTCCATATTCCTGCCTACTGCCGTCTGTCAACTCACACTTATCGCGTACTACTCCTGCAGGCATCGAACCTGCAGGCCTTGCACGGGTTCGATTCCCTACATGGGTACATTGAGTGAAGCCCATGATATAGCTGGACTATTGCTAATAGCAACGTAAACCCATACCCGCACTCGCACTCGCCTACAGACCTGCCCACAAATGTAACTCGTCAGTATTGAAACGAGTCCCTCTCAGTCATTCCACGCGACAGTCTATCTACCTTTCTCGCAGAGACATCTCTCTGCTGCCTGCCCATCCATGGTATCCGTTAACACCATTGCAGTGTTTTCTGTCAATTAAGCTCATCCAAATCCGAGATTACAGTGCAGCCCAATTCCCAAATCACGCCTACCTCGAAACAAGAAGCCGAGGACTTAACCATCCGAGCCGCCCTGTTATGCTTTATTGTCAAGTTAACGCAACACTAAACCAGCTCGATCAGTCGTTTATTGCCAAACCTGCAGTAATTGCACTGCCCTGTTTTATCGGGATTACCAGTAAATACCTACACTGCCGTGACAACTAAACAGGAATTAACGGCCTCGATGACTCACAAAGTCCAAATTGATGCGAGTATGTCTGCCCTGGAGGAACGCTCTCGATGATCTATACAACGGCTTCACCCTAAAAGGTTTCGGTAATGTTGTCCAAAATCCATCTTCAGCAACACCTCCCTGTGATTGATGAAGAGACGCTGTAGGGTGTCCCAGCGCGTTCGTCACTAGCGACCTTACAATGTAATAAAACAACAGTGTTGTAATAACAATGCCACTAATTCGGTTAAAACACCGGTCCTTTTCCTAGTAAATGAGGAGAACGGAAGAAAAGTAGACCCAAGTGTTGGCCAAGACATAAACGGCATTACATCCTTCAATGTTACGCAATTAAAATCCAAGTCTCGAATGATGTATGGACCAAGGTGCAAAGGTTGATCCGGGTCTGGCTAGTTTGTTGACAGTTACGGATTGTGACCTAGCGTGTATGTGTATCTGACTGAAGATCATACTGAATCAGCGGCCTCACCTACAGTTGGTGCTGTTAGCTTCGTAGCATTGCTGAACGCTTTTGTTTGTTGTTTAATGCCACGTTCACCCATATTCCAGCTGAATGGCAACAGAATGTAAATAATCCAGTCTTGACGAGACATTCCACTGAGATCAACTGCGTCATTCAGTTGTAATCACTGGATTCTCTGGACCAGATTTCAGACCACCATCCTATATGGAACATTGCTCGACCCTTCGTACAGATAACATTGATAACCACCTGACAACCGCCAAGGGAAGGGAAGACAAACCCCCCCCCCCCCCCCCCCCCCCCCCCCCCCCGGGAAAATTTAAACAGATAACGCATGCTTGGCCATGTGGAAATACAAACAGGTTAAAGCCGCTAGTTTTTATATCGGGCCGTGTCATATGAAAAGACGTTCACAGGCCAAAACCTCAAGGGACAAAAGACCCTCGACCAAATATGCCACACTGGACAAAAGTCGCCAGTTAATTTGAGCAAACCTGTCAAAAACCAATCCCACCGAAATTCCTCACAGCTCTTGTATAGTTTATACAGTATTTTATGTAGGAGAAAGTATTTTATATAGTATCATATACTTTTCTCTTTACCATATATTTTATAAAGTGTTTTAGGGTTTTTTACGCATCAGTGTAAAGAAAATGAAGGAAAACTGGTACTTTGGTATTTTGAAAAAAAAAGCATTTCTCACAGTTCCCAAACCGAGACATTCCCATATTATTTAGAATCATTATATCATGAAGTAAATATGAAATTCATGTAATTAATCATTGGTTGTCTTTATTCTTATTTCCCACTGATACAAAAAGAGTGAACATGTTGTTACCTTTCTTGGTTTGAATCTGAAGTACTGAGTCAGAATAACGAGTGGAGTATAGTGCACAAAGACGTCTCTACATCTCTACAATAAGCTTGAGCCCCACGATTGTACCGTTTCAGATCATCTCACCTCTGCTTGTGTTGGACATTAAAACAATCTCTTGGTTCGTCAGCAGCTTCCCTCTCAAGAACGTAGTGGGCAATATGTATGTCAGTCCTATAGTTGTCAGTCTGTAGAAGAGGGTCCTTTGTGGCAATATCTAGTCACAAACTAGGAGATGACATTGTGCAAGGGTATGAACGTGCAATGGCTCAATTATTCTGGAACTGAAGTTTCTAAACTGACTGAGAAAATTTGTCCCTACAGAGAAATACCGTATTATCCAAATTAAAGGGCAGTGGGGTGACCTGATGGTTTAAGCGTCCGCTCGTCACGCGGAAGATCCGGGTTCGACTTTCCAAATGGCAGGCCATTTTTGGTGTCATTTCAATTTCCAGAGTGAAATTGCAAGAGCATTCCATAAAAACATACACACTCCAAATTAAAGAAATACTTTTTACGTTCTCGTTTAGTCGACGTCATACTTCAAGGTACACTGAATACCAAATATGATGCTCTTAAATAATACTTCTGAAATACTTATTCTTCCACTCAAACACTGTGTTGAATTCTCCATCACAAGGGATATGTATTTTACAGTTAAAACAATGAAGGATCTTTTTACCAGCGTTAGGTCTCATTTAATTATTGGTTTTTTCAAATAAATTGATTTTTGATTGAATTTTGAGCAATATGTTTCTGTAAAAAGATGTATTTTAATAACTGGCAGTTTAGATTCGTAACTAGAATTGTTAATGGCTGTACCCTCAAAGGGGGCTGAAGTATTGTAAAATTATTGTCCTCCTGAGAGGGTACGTAAGTCCAAAAACATTCATAGTAAATTTAAATCTACCAGGTTTTTAATCGTAGTATTCCCGTTGTTTTCATTTTGGCTAGCATATAGTACACTTGCCAGCGGCTGAAGGGATGATGTAAATCCAACTAGGGTCCATGCAGATAGCAAAGGTACCGTAAGTCCCCATGGTCCCTAGTATGGTGACCTACTTTCTGTTGTTGGCGATCTATAGCCTGATTTTATATTGTACTGTCTAAATATTGATATTAGTTTTAACTCTTCATGCTAGTTTTAATTCAAATTGTGTTACTGTAGTTGTTTTACTGACCTTTGTCGACAGGTTTCTATAATACACATATATTCCATTTCAGTGTTTTGTTCCCGTCACGATATGGCTAAAATATTGCCGAGGTGACGTTAAATATTAACTCACTCACTCCACTCAAACAGCGTTTGATTTTTCATGTTTCATTTCCAGCAATGTACACCCATGTGATGTTTGGCGTGATGTTTGACTGACGTTATGAATTAAACAGTTACACTGAGCTCAAAGGCCAAAAAATGATTGCTCCATGTAACTGTTAGCTATCAGCCACTCAAAGTATCCACTGAATTGTCTGGCTATCTCCGCTTCATGTATATTTCATGTCGACTTTACTCCAAACACGAATATTCCTATAAGCTGTCAACCGTCTTTCGTGCATTTTCAAGACATGATTTTCAACTTAACTCCTAATGTGGAATATACATGTAGGGGGTTATGTGATCATAGCGCCATTGTAGTATAGGCTTACGGTGGTTTTTATCATAAGATCTTTTCGTTGAGCGGATTGTATTGTGGTCGGTGCTGCACACAGTACAGGTTACAATAAACAGCGACGTAATTCACGATGCAGTCACCGCCCCAGTCAGCTACGTTCTGCAGGATGTGCAAGTTACAATAACTTCAATACACAGCAACGACGTGCACGGAACAATCTCCATCGCTGTGCGCAGTGCATCCGTCATACGACGGTCACCAACGACACCGACGTCAGCCACGATACAATCACAACTATACATAACTCCATGATACTTCACCACAACACGTAGAGACGTCATGCACAATACTATCGACGCCATTCAGCATCTTCCTATACGACCGGGTCACTAATATACACCGTCCAAGATACGAGCCATTCGAAACGACATCGCCATGCACGATACAATCATCGGTCGGTACGTAGACGTGGAATACGCACCTTCATGATTATCACTTTACACGGCATGGACGACCATGCATGTCACTGTGTGTGATAAGAAATACATTTCTCTGTCCGTCAACGTCATGCACTGACAGTCATCACCAACGCAGCGACATCATGCACGACTTATACGGCCATTAAACATTACGTGTCTTCCTGTGTGACTCTAAACACACGAAGCTGTTTGCCATCATACTCGCTGTAACTAAATTAGATACACCGGAAGACAAGGGCAAGTTGAGTTCAGACATTATAGATTGCTATTCGCCGTGTGCAGCAGAGATGTAAATTGTCGAGACTTGTCTAGAAGACAGAACACTTTTACAACCTAATAGAACCATCACCGCGTCCTGTACTCACACACTGGTTAGAGAAAGTGAATATAACGGTTTCTTTCAAGCGTTGTTTATTTCCAGAAAATGCAAACGGAGAGAAACGTATTTCAGGTGACCTTTATCCCCTTGAAAAATACCGAAAGGTCTGACAAATGGATTCACTGTTTTACTTATGTTCACTAGAAGTAAAACCACCTTAACCACCTCATCTATTTCAATTTTTTAAACCCCGGATAATGCAAAATAACTCTTTGCAAGGTTGTGAGACAAGAAGGGTCGCTTGAACTTTCCAATCGTGAACATTACTCCTAATCGAGCTTGGGTATTTTTTCTTTAAATGAGAATCGGCCATCTCGTTACGGTTTAAAACGTCACACAACACTTGACCTTATTTGGTCAACATTGAATCATTCAGTGTCTCATCAAAGGTTTTCAGTTATACATGGTAGATGTCATGAAAGACAATATGTGGGATTTCCTATATGGACCATATGTTGCTGTGTTTTGTTCTGTTTTCTCATTCGATGAATTGACTTGCATTTGCATGTGTTTGTGACAGTGTGACTGGTGTCACCAGTGAGGCAAGCTAGTTTCCCATGAAGTCATCGATTTTTTAATGGGGTATCCAAATACATGCTAATGATGTTTCACTTCACATGTTGCCGAATCGAACTCAATAATTTCACACGACTTATCATACTACGAAATGACAACTAACACCTTTAAAACCAGCAGCTAGTCATGACATACACAAATCAGTGTAATAGTTTCGGATGCGACCATTGAGCTAATTCACTTCATGTTAACTACCAACACTGCACCACTCAACAGAATTCAAAGTTCGCCCATGACACCAGGTCTCCCAGGACGAAACCAGACCCCTAAGATCTTTCCATAATAGAAGTCAGGTCTCCGAGTTTTTTCAGTGGACGAAATATGGTCTCTGTGTTCCTCCAGTGGACGAAACCGAGTTCTTTCAATGGAAGAAACCAGGTCTCCGAACTCTTTTAAAGGACGAAATAATTTGCCCAAGGTCGTTTTATGGACAAAATAAGGTCTCCGAGATCTTTTTATGGAAGAAATAAGATCTCCGAGATCTTTTCATGGAAGACACGAGGTCTCCGAAATATTTTCATTGACGAAAGGCGGTCTCCGAGTACTTTACAGGGAAGAAACAAGGCCTCCGAGTTCATTTAATGGACGAAATAATGTCCCCGGTGTTTTGACAGTCGAGAAAATAAGGACTATCTCAAACTCCATGGCATATTTAAACCAAAGACATAAATTTTAGCAATCATATGAAAGTGATACTCCATACATACTACTCACAAAAACATAGATTCTTTCATTTTGCTACAGACTGACATGCCAATAACATGCTGAATCTGTGATTCGTACCTTTTTTGAGTAGTATGATAGATATGTTAGTATATGACTAGATGGAAGAAACCCATCCAATTTCGGTAAGAGGTGATCTCCTATAATAGCAGTAAAGAAACCGTGACTTCTTGATCAAAAAAGGTTCTGGTTTCCTTTGTTTATAGTGTCTGGGCGGTGTAATGGAATGTTTTATCACCAGCCTGTCAATGTAAATGATTGTATGATTAAGGACAGGCATCAGAGTATTTCGTTAGTATGATATTAGAATCGTATCTGTATGGTTGCCATGAATAGGATATTTGTTTTCAGATCAGTCGTTCCATGCATTATGTAACAAAGGATTTCATGTTGTTATTCAACGTGTCTCGTGTGTTTGGGGTTGGAGAGGAGGTCACTTATCAGAGCATCAGTAAAACAAGCTGCAGTGATTCTTGCACTTTAGTGGGGCGGTAGGGTAGCCTAGTGGTTGAAGTGTTCGCTCGTCAAGACCCGGGTTCAAATGCGAGATGGGTATAATGTGTCTGGTGTTCCCCGTTGTGATATTGCTGAAATATTGCTAAAAGCGACGTAAAAGCAAACTCACTCGAATTGTAGTTACATTTGTGTCAATAATAATTCGCTACCGCTGTAACCATGTGAGTGGGTGGTTAGTTGGTTGCTTACTTATGTCAACCATATATTACCAATATTGCACGACGTGATCTCCATCACTTAAACCATCAGCAATCGTCAACACCATCATCTCCAACACCAACACCAACCAAAACATCATCAGCACCAACTCCGCCGCAAACCTATGTTAATTAGAACCCCTTGTCTTAAACCATGTCCATTTCAACGTATTTATTCAACACAGCGCTGGATCATTAGTCTAAATAAACACAAATTCACCTTGACATAGAACAGAGCCTCACTGTTTCAAATGAACATAGTGGATCGTCCTGTCTTCCCGCAGAAAATAAGAAACATAGGATTATGCTAGT
Source organism: Haliotis asinina (assembly GCF_037392515.1). NCBI lineage: Eukaryota > Metazoa > Mollusca > Gastropoda > Lepetellida > Haliotidae > Haliotis > Haliotis asinina. The sequence continues at coordinate 33,764,043 of NC_090281.1, read as the reverse complement.
CAATCCACTGTACAAGTTTCTGGGCAGTGTCACTTGACATCATCTGAAACTGTTATACAGCGTATGTAAAATATCATCTTGATGCTTACATCAAAATGAACACTGTGCACGAACAGATGAGTGACATCCTCCTGGACATATTGCATTAAAACCGTATCATTCTGTCATAGTTTAGTCCGACTTTAGAAGCATCAACTCCAAGCTTACAACTTTGAACCTTGCGATGTGTCAATGAAAGTAGAACGTAGTCTGAAATTCTATTTGTGCCTATGTCTGAGGACGGTATTTTGTGTACATTAATATTGTTCTTTTCCTTTTGGGGATATTAAAATGGCATCGTGATAAACATTGTACTGCTGCTGATGCTGCTACAAGAACAGGAACAACTACTACTACTACTATTACTACTACTAGTATTACTACCATGTCAATATTGTGGTGCTCACTGTGTCAATCACTGGGTTCACATGGCTCCGATTTCAGCCAAAAGTAAAACTAAGCGATGTTAAACAACATACACACACGCGCAAGCACACACAGCCACACACAAGCACAAACTACAGCCTCTGAAAAATCAATGGGTGCCAATCTTACACCATTCATTCCCTCAACACAGATAATACGTATTTCCTCGTGGCCAGCCACTTGTTATCAGAAGCAGTGCAGGTTGAGCTGAACAGACCCTCTAAATCCCTATATAATTGGGACGTTAACGCTTAAAGCCGAGTCGAGGCCCATTCATACAGTCACACAAAATCCCAGTGGATCATTTGTTACGAGTGTGCACCAAATATGAAATATGTTACATCCCGAAACTCTACCTCCGTGCATAAAGAGGCTTCTGTTCCCTCGTTGATGTAAGAACATGATGAGCAGGTTTATGGTTTATGGGTCAAGCTTGTCACGGGAGAGCCCAACGTGAGGCTCACAGTGTATGGGTGTTTGAAATCCTGAGGAGACATTTGGAATTGAAGCTGCCAGGAATGCAGACAAATCAATCGGCATTCCTGCGGCCTGAATAATAAAACATCGCTTTCTAAACAGAATGACCTCTGACCAGTATCTCACAGGTCTCAGACGACTCGATGACCAGTCTGAACAGAGCAGCATGAACTTAGAAACGGATTGGGGATTCGAATCCCGAATCTGATTTTTTTGTTCAGATTCAGGATTCAAATCCTGAACTTGAATTTCTGTTCACATTCCGGATTTTTCTTTAATAGATTCAGCATTGCTTTCTGTATGTATTGAACAGTATGTGAACTGGGGTCGGACTATCTGACTAAGCATCTGGGGAGAATTAGAACAATATCTGACCTGTGTCTGAACAATATCTGACCTGTATCTGAACAGTATTTTTACAATATCTGAACAGTATCTGAAATGTATAAACGGAATCTGGTCAGTGTCTGTTTAAAATCTGAACACTGTATGTACGGAATTTGGTCACCAGCTGACAGTACCTGAGCAGAATTTCATTAGTATCTAAACAATGTCTGCACAGTATCTGAACAGGGTATAAGTTGATAAAGATTGATAAATTAATTTTGGTGTTTAATATATGCAGTAAATGCAGTATTAATATATGCAGTAAACGCGAAACATACTGAGATGTGATTCGTTTCAAGGAAACTTTGGTCATATCTCCTTCGCAATCTGTTTGTAGATTAACTCCAGGTACCAGTGCCCTTATCAGCAATAGTAACAGATGAAGATGAGGTAGTGAAAACTACTATCTCTGATGGTGAATGTATCCACATTATTGATCCGGTGCTCCTTTTATGAGATAACCCTCACTAAGGTTATCCTTGACTCCCAGTCTTTAACACTCCACTAAGCTTACCTTAGTGACTTACGATCACCTTCGTGCTTTATGAAAGGAGACAGCTTAGCGTACATTTATTATCTTCAACTTACAAAACCTACTAAGTTGGAAATATCCGAGCTATTCAAAATGCTAAACTGTTTTACGATGTGACAAAAGGTAATTGGCATTTAAAAATTTAATATCTGCTTTATTGTACACATCCCTGTCATCAAATAGTCTTGAATGTTGAATTAAATTTTCTGCGATGTTGGTCATACCTGTGATGACGAGTAAATCGATGACATTAAAAGTCTGACCTATGAGTCACGTACTCAGGGACTCAAGTGAGCTTTCATCTAAACGTAAATTCGTTAAACAAGCAGAAATATTGATTTCCATCCTATTTCCAAGGTTGGTTGGCGTTCGTAGAAGATAACGAATTTCTCCTCACATTTCAAAATAGCACTCTGTAGTTTTTTCCCAAAGGTCCAATTCAGAAGAAAAAAACATCTTACTTGTTTTTGATGTCTTTCAAGCCCAAGGTGAGGACGGATGTTCACCTTTATCAACATTCATCCAACATTAGCTCAACATTAATTGTATTATGATATAACAAATGATGCTCACAGTTCTCATCGTGCTTGGACACACATCAAAGAAGCTCCCGTATCTGTGGGTCTGATGCACGATAGGTACTTGAGTGATGTACTATCTGTTTGTAGTTTGATCCTGGGTCTGAGAAAGGTTGGTCAGTGGAGTAGAGAGGGGTAATTAGCCTGTCCAACCAATGGGAAAATCTCTCCCGACATGTTATCTTCTCGATTCATTTCCTAATAAATCAACCTTTAGGAGTGTTGCGCTATCCGATGGTATTAGTTTCATATTTTCGTACATTAATCCATATTAATCACAATGTTGAAAGCGGGATCTGCCCGTGTTAAAAACATGAATCAGGATGATTTTTGTTTAGATTATGAGTGGAGTTATATTTTAAGGCTAGTATCAATCAGTGTTTGTTGATAGCGTCACTCTCACTAAAGATACTGATGTTATACGGCTTGGATATTGCCGACGGGACGTAAAGAAAAGAGGGGGTGCTCGAGTTTGATGAGATTGTTGAAGTGGAAAGTTATGGTGAGATGGGAAATCTTCCTGAATTTTCATCGGGTGTGAATATTTTAGTTATGGCTTTAACAGAATGAATGACAGAATTTAGTTTGACACGCTGTTAGCAATATTCAAGCTATATCGGTGAAGTGATGGGCTTCACACGCTGTGCCCTTCCGTGTGACGAACGAACGCCGAAACCTCTAGGCTATATCCCCACTCCTGCTTGAAAAATACAGAACTTCATTTCGTGTACTTTTTTGACGGCTTTGGTGACACATTATGCTGCCACATCGTCATATGTTTCATTCGTTTTGACGCCACATATCTTATATTAGTAAGTGTTGGTTTTTATCACTGACTACGTAATTTCAGGTAACATATCTAAACATAGTCCGGACCAGGCAAGCCGGTGACTGAAATCATCAGACATACATATTTTAAATAAAGCCATGTCTCAAAACCAACTCATTGCATCCATTGTAGCCTTCCGTGTAACAGGAACTGTTAATAGCCGACTGGTTGCTTATCCATAATATATCTAGTTGTTAACATATGGTTCTTTATACACCAACTATAAAACCAACTGTAGCGGGGAAAAACAGCATCCGACTCGCACGTTCCTGTCTACAGAGGCACCCGTATCGGGGATTATTGACATTAGTAAAGGCTTATAGCCGATATGTACAGAAAAACCCAGGTCTTTCGATAAGACATTACACTCTGTGAATGAGACTAATTTACATCAGTGCAGAACGTAGATTCGAACACATCACCGAAATATCAAACTCCCGATACAAAAGAAAACCGCAATAAAGGTATTCTCAGCCTACTACACGACATGAAAGGTTCTATGAAAACAGCGAATAGCTGTCAAAACGGTGAATGGAACACTGAACTTCAGTAATGACACTAGTTTGCGAATAGTCAATCATGTTCTGTCATACCGGTAAATCCGTCATTTACGAAACTTGCCATTAAATGGAAGTGTTTCTTGAATGACGCTGCTTACAGCACTCCGCAAATGAGTCAAAACAAACGCAAAGGTGGAGATTTCAAAAGTAACTGACTAGAGAACGTGGAGGAAGTTTTAGGTTCTCAGCATTCCTGGTAGTCAACCGTGGCACCGCTTTGGCTACTGCTTTGTTTGGACCCGGAAATGGCGTAAACTCACACTGTGAATGTCGAAATGGCCGCCGACAGGACCAATCAAGGGCTGTGAGGCCATGGCCCTGCGTTTGATACTCTTTTGTGGAATATTGATGGCTTCCATAAACATGTCATCCTCTACTTTCAGGTGAAAGATTTGTGTGCCAATCAAGGTCCTGTATGTTTTTGTGAATAGTGTGTGAACCCACATTGCTAATTCCCAAATCATCTTTCCGGTTTTCCTTCCTTAAACAGTGTGAGAATTAAAACTAAACAGTTGGGACGCCGCAGCGGCGTGGCTTCTGTTCCATCAAAGGAAACTGGTTGAATGATAAATAAATCAAAGATTCTTTGACTGTATCGAGAAGACGGTTGTCCAGGTTTGATCAACCAGTCCTCGTCGCTGTGATGAAGTTGCCTATGTCTCTTCCGATGGTATCACAAGTCTTTAACATCACAGACATGTTATTACTAACCGTCCTGATAACATACGTGCATGATATTGGAGGGATTTGTGTTTAACACCATATTCCACAATATTCCAGCTAGTGCCAGCAATGTGACTGGTCTGGAAATAGTCGAGTCTGGACCAGATAGTCATGTCAACATCATGACCTTCCTGATAAGGATTGATAAGGAAATATATATGAACATCTTGGATTACTTTTAATCATCAAGATCAAACAGAGATGCCTTTGATGTTTTTTTAAAGTAACATCGCACTCAGCAATATTGCAGTTATATGGATTTTAGCAATATTCCAGCAATATCACGGTGGGGGACACATTGGGCTTCACACACTGTACACATGTCGTGAATCGAACCCGAGTCTAACGAATGCGTTAGTCACTAGATTACCCCCACCGCCTCGTTGCATGTATCTACTATCTGTCAAACCCTGGGTTTATGAAAACCGCGAACATCCACGACCGTTTTCACATTTAACAAGAACTAAATAGAAGCGTACTGTCCATAACTTACCTTCTTTACTGCTTGACAGGATTGAGTCACTTAATGCATTTAATCTTCAAAGACCGTTGTTGAAGGAACATTTCGATCACATTTGATGCAGTTTTAAAAAGTTGTTCATCTGAGCGTATTAATACGTGAGCGTTTCACAATGATTCAGACTTACGTGCTGTTACGTGTTGAATCCTATGAATAGTCAAGAACGTAACATGGTTGTTCACTGAACATAATGTATCTCATGAGACGTAAGCCATACAGTACGTAGAGCCTTCCATTTAAAGGACACAGCGTCCCTAGAATACGGCAGTCCCGGGTATATAACCACAAGTATACAGGTTTATATGTGGCAGAGGTATTACAAGATTTACTGGCGTTAGAGGGAAGGAGGGAGGGAGAGAGAGAGAGAGAAAGAAAGAGAGAAAGAAAGAGTGTGCGTAAGAGAGACAGCGTGGAGGTGAGAGAGAATAAATAGGGTGAAGTGTGTGAGGAAGGTTGAGAGTGGGAGTGGGAATGAGAGAAATGTTTTGAGGGAGAAAGATGGGCGAGGACAGAGAAAGGGAGAGGGGAGGAATAGAGAACAGAAGAGAAAGGGGATTGATGGAAAGAAAGAGAGGAGAGAGAGAGAAAAGGAGCGAGAGGGACATAGATGAGAGATAGAATGGAAAGAGAGAAGAAGCAGTAGGGACAGAGGAGAGAGAGTTGAAAAAGTGATGAGAAAGAATGAGCTCGATAAAGAAAACTGAGAGGCCACAGGAAGAGGCTGTATAGAATCAGAAAGGCGAGTTGTTTTCTGGGGTTTTTATATTTTTGTGGTTATTCATGTAGATACTTTTCTGACTTTGAGACTATACACAGCAATGTCTGATTAAACTCATTCTTGACACAGATCGGAACTTCTATTTACGAATGACAATTATACTTCTCTCAGACAGAATCGCGCCGTCATCCGTCAAAATCATGTGTAGAACACCGTAATTGTTATCCTCATCATTAGCTGCTGACATGGCAAAATATTGGTATTCGATTTCCCGAGGTCGATGATCATTACTCTGGTGGTGAGAATGTCCCAGACACTTCCGTAACTTCAAAGAAACAGCTAACGCAATTAACAATTTATGTTACTTAGCTTGTTTGTCCTAAAATAGAGCAAATCTATCATATCTGCCAAACTAGAGTATACAAGAGTGAACAAGTGAGTTGATAGCTCTGAGCAGCATTCAGTGTTGGTGCGGAGTTTCAGCTTGCTACATACTGCTGCGCATATGGAAAGATTAGAACTCGGACTTGAGTCCCCCATCAAAAACTCATGCACAGCCAAGTCTGATGTGAGTGAGTGAGTGAGTGAGTGAGTGAATGAGTGTGGTTTTGCGCCGCCTTTTACACTATTCCCATAGTATCATGGATGGACGGGAACACCATAAATGGACTATTCACAATGTATCCATGTGGGGAGTCGAACCTTGGTATTCAACGTGACGGGAGAACGTTTGAACCTTTAAACTACCCTAAAGTCCTGACAAGTCTGGTATGTTTGACAGTTACATGTTAACTGACTTTCAGTTCATTTGTGAAATTAAACACTGCTTTATTTTCTGCATGTATAAAATTCATGTTTTCATTTTCTTCCTAATATTTTCAGATCAGTCGATAATTCTCCAAATGTTTTCAACTATACTTTACCGGAGTCCGCAGATACATTCATACTGAAGTTCCCCGTGATTGATATTTCACTGATGCAGATCAAGTTACATAATATCAAGTTAGAAATACCTTGGCTCGTTTAGAATGCTTGTAGCACCTTGCTATTACCGCGGTGCTACATCACTACCTTCGTGTCAGTCTGAGTGTGAAAACTAATTATTACAATTGGGCACATCTATCTTAATGGATAGACGAAAGTGTCAATTTGCTACCGGTCTATTTGTAGATCTTTTCTTCATTGCAATCAACGTATATTAATGAATATGTTCGTACTTGTACAAGTCTATCGCCAGAGAGTGAGTGAGAACGAGAGAGGAGTGAGAGGGCGACAGAGAGGGAGAAAGGGACGTTGGGAGAGAGAGAGAAGTGAGATTGGAGTGAGAGAAAGGGAGAGAGTGTAAAAGAGAAATAGGATTGAGGGAAAGAGAAAGGAGGGAGATGGAGATTAGATGGAGGAGAAAGAGAAGAGAAAGAAGAAGCTCGATCAAGAAGAGAAGAGAGAGAAGAAAGGGAGAATGGAAAGAGAAAGAAGAGAATAAGGTGGGAGACAGAAAGAGAAAATGGGAGAAAGGAGACCAACAGAAATCAGAAAAAAATACAGGGCACAGAAGGCGTGAGAGAGGAGGAAGATTGGGATAGTGGATGAGAAAGGAGAGAGACAAATACATGTAGTAGAGACGAGAGAGAAAAAGCACGGAGGTGGCGTGAAGTGAGATTGCTTGTTGCACACCTGCTGCAGTCGACTAGTGTCACTTCTATGGTCAACAAGGAGTTAGACAAATGCATAACTAAAGAGAATAAAATGTTAAGAAATTTCATAATTCATGTGATCACATTCCACTCACCGTCTAATAAATCATGTATTTATTTACACGTTACATGAAACCAACCCCTTCAATAACATTACCTTGATCCAGCAGAACCTTGTTTATTTCTTCCGGGCCATTGATTATTTACAACTTTGAGATCAACCCCCTTCTGGCTATCTCGCAATCAGTGCCGACAGGAACGGCCTCTTTCCCCTTCAACGTCGGGAACACGTGTCTACCCACGTGCCATCCCATATGCTATCTCCCATTCAATGGGAACCATATGGAGTACACACAGTCTGTCTAATTGGCATGATCCCAGTGGTATTGCTCAAGGCGCAATAGTTTAATTGCAAAGATAGTTTGCACCTGGTAGCTATTGTATGCAAGGACTTCATAGCCATCTCCAGGATGGTGTCTATGTCAAGCTACGCTACGCTAAACACTCAGGTGGAAATGCGTCCACACCAACTCTGTGTGTTCTAGCAGTAAACCAATGATGACTGGATGATTTGACTGGGTGTAGGAATGCATAACCCACATCCGTGGTTCCATGATACGGTAACAACGATTGGCTGCTGGCTGAGTCTTCAATTAATTCACACGAATTACTACAGTTTGGATTTATATGTATTCACGCGTACGGACAGGGAATAGTTAATAGATTGATTCCTACTATACGTATAACAACATTTGTTCAGTCGAATGAAACCAATTCAGTTTATATGTACTCACGTGTACGGACTAAGATTGATTGATGGTAAGATTCCTACGTGACGTAAAACAAAATTTCTTCATAGGAATGAAACCTGTTCATTTTTTATGTGTTCACGCATACGGACAATAAAGAAGTAATAGGTTGATTCTTAAGTTGCGTAAGACAATATCCAATCAGTCGAATTGAACTCGTTTAAATCTATATATGTCTCGCGTACTGATTCCTTGGATTTTTAGTACTCTCCCGTTGAAGATACTGCAGTGTAATATTTTTACGGCAATATTGCGATACTGCATGACGTATGACGTCAAAAAGGTTAAAAGCGGTGACGTCACATTACTAATGTCGCTGTCGCAATCAAAATCATTAACTCGTTTAAAAACAATGGAATAACACGGAAGGTCGTTTAGTATCCTCTATATCTCAGAGGAGCATCAATAAATATAACGACCAGAACAGAACGAAGTTCTTAGTTCTTATTTCGTCAAAGAAATGTATCTTCCTGATATCCAGGTTAGAATTGGTCCTCAGCAACCGATACTTACCGCGAGAGAGTAACGGGATCGCGACTTGTTAATGCAAGTCGTCATAACGTATTTGTATACATCTACATTCCCCAATGAAACTCTCTGGTCTAATCCCGAATATTTAAGCCTGATGCGTATAGTGGTAATACTGAGAGATACGGCGTCAACAACATAGGAACTCAAACAGATGAACAAAAGCTTGCAGTTTGATACATTTCATGTGTTTAATATCACGACTGATTCATCTAAATGAAGGTATACCAACGAGCTGATGCAACCCCTGGACTGAACTGATCAAAGATATTGCATTTCATAAAGTTTACCACGATAGCAGAGTCATAAGTGATACATTTGTTCTTACACACGGCGGCAACATATGGTTATCTGTAGTCAAAGGAACTTGGAGCGCATGGCCATCTGGACTAATATATTCCCAAAGTAAAGTCATGTATATGGTTTATATATGAGACCCTTGAAGGAGCCCTCGAGTATAGGGGTAACTTCAAGTGTCTTTGTTCCCTCTTGCTATGCCTGTTCCTTCTTGGGATGTTGGTTCCTTTTTGCTCTGGTCGTTCTTGCTATATCTGTTGCTTCTTGCTATGTCTGTTCCTTCTTTCTATGTCTGTTCCTTCTTGCTATGTTGGTTCTTTCTTGCTATATCTGTTGCTTCCTGCTATGTTGGTTCCTTCTTGCTCTGTTCCTTCTTCCTATGTTTGTTCTTTCTTCCTATGTTTGTTCCTTCTTCCTATGTTTGTTCCTGTTTGCTATGTTTGTTCCATCTGGCCATGTGTAACACAACTAGCAGTACATTACAGTCCCAAGACTGTTGTAATATAACTAGCAATATATCACACTGATCTATAACTGGCAACACCAGACATACGTCATATAACTAGTAGCACATGACACTTGTAATATATAAAAACCCAAACTTGAAAACTTCAGTTGACTTTCGTAATATAACTAGCAACACATATAGCATTCATAATATGCACTTTTAACTTGCAACACTAGACATTCGTAACATAACTAGTAGCAGATCCTATTTATGACCCATAACCAGCACCACATTCTATTCATAATAGTATTATATTACTAGCAACACCAAATATTCGTAATATTCGTAAGTACCATCACACCAATTTATAATATACAACCAGCAACACTAGACCTTCGTAACAATATTGAAAACACATAACATGTGCCTAACAACATAAGGCCTCCATAATAACGACGCAGAACCATCAGGTTATGCCTAGCGACCGTAAAACTGCTATAATACATTCAGAATCCCAACGGCCATCGCAAACATCAACATTAAACATTATCACTGGCAATAAAAGCACCTTGACATCAACAGTTGAACATCTTCAAACAAGATCACGATCAGCCATTAAGCAATATTACAAGATACAGATAGCTTCTATTTGGTAATGTACATGATATCCCCTCACTGAACTAAGATTTTGATTCATCTTTTTTGCAGACCCGTTAAACCTCAGTGCTGAAAAAATCGTCAAACATGACGATGGCATAATTTATACGTTAGCTAATACAAGTTTATTGAGGTTTATTTTAGAAAGCACGATCATTATCTCCTATAAATGTTTGCTGGAAAGGCAAGCCGATAAGAGCTTCTCTTAACTGTAGTTTCAAAATCTTCAAAGGGAATGAGCGACGTGGTCAAGAGTAAAGATACCTCACTAAGTAAAGATACCTTGTACATTTAAATGAACAAAATTCTTGGCGTCTACTTTAATATTCGAATGAAACCAACGAACCTGTAACGCAAACTTGTTACACGTTGCACATATATCATCAAAGGCTGGGAATGCAATATCTTCATTAATAAGCAATAACATTTTCTTTGAAGTCAGATAAATTATAAATGAATGGACATATTATTACTTAAATACGTATTCCTAAGGGAACATTTTGAGATAACCATTGTTGTTGCCAGATTCAATAGGAATCTTTTCCATTATCCGATTTTAGCACTTTTAGCTACCATAAGTGTTTGCTCGAGTATTGCTGTCGAGTTCGACAGATGCAACGCAAATGTAATAAATAAAGGGAATTCTACTTTTTCATGTGATATATCCTTAACTTGCATTTAGTTCTCACTCAATGTCTTGTTAATTGGTTGGTATGTTGGTTATCACCGCGTTGATTACTGTGCAAGCTGTATGACAGAGATCTTCCAAGCATTACCTCACAATCCAGTTTAACACGCCAAGCTCATCGTTCACATTACGTAACTATTGGACACCATGACAAGTATCACCTACATCAGCGGGCCTGACTACTGCATGGATCCCACCAGGCGTCCCTACTCTCCAGCTAGCTTCACAAGTGGTGTCTCGCTAGACCGTGGCTAGTAAAATTCCAATAGGGCCAGTAAATCTCCACGGACACAGGCCCGACTGACTAGAGAATTTGCATGGGGTTATTTTGTAAGTATATCACACTCTCCGATTTACGTTATGACACTCATATAAGATTATGGCCTGATGAAAATATTCATCAAATTGGCAGCCTAATAATGAAACCCATCTCTACATTCAAATTTCGGCGTAACTATCCCGACTGGCTAGCAGGCATCACACACCAATATATAGGAGTCCTCATAAAGTGTGAAATCATGAACATGAGGGAAACTTGGTACACTGAAAACCTTTGCATAGTGTCTCACTGTCCCAGATCCACATTATTTTTCTTACTGTTTAGCACTCGCGGAAGCCTGACTTCTATCCCTGAATGAAGCAAGTCTAGATTCCCAATTCACGGGAACCTCTACAGTTTAAATGACTTAAACTTGTTACTTTCAAACCTATAAGCAAGTATTCAGTATTCACTAATCATTACTCTAGCGTTGGCATTTACAGCCAGTTTTAGGACGAAGAGAAAATGTGGTGGTTCAGTGACAGTCACACACACACACAGACACACACACACACACACATACTCACCACCTTCCACTCACTCATATATACCCTTCCCATGTACGTATTTTCACCTTAACTCGTTATTTATTTATTTTTCAACCTGTCCCTATACCCTATCAACATTACCACGTAATTTGCTACTCCAATGCCACGTTCAATCATCACGGCAAAATGTTCCAAGTAGGCGTTTTTGTTACAATACAATTATTTTTTCCTTATAGCTTCTTTTTGGGGTAACGAGTACCCTCAGATCGAACTGATCAATTAGAACCGGAACCCGTCCGTCTTCACAGTCTCTGAACCGCATTATTTTCCCTTCCGCCCAGCCGTTTCTGGAGAGCTAATGCCCTTCGGGTTCTGAATCTCCACTCTAATGGGGCTCCTTTTCAGTTTGAAAGGAATCATATGTGTCTGTGAAAATTATATATTATATTAATAGACTTTGGTATGCCGGAACTAATGTGTAATCACTTTCTCAATACACACCGGAATCAAACGCGAGACAGTCAAAGATGTAATGGTACCGAATTACATGAAGATAAGTTTGGTTCCGTACAATTCGAAGATCACTATGAATGAATCATCCTACGTCATAACAACAGCCGGAAGAACAATCAAGCCAGTCAGCTGATTTAACCCTGCACGTGACCACCCGTCAGTGCCACCTGTTGGTGGACGTTGGTTACCTCACTACAGTATGCAACGCTTAAGTTAACCTATTATCTACAGCATTTAATCTCAGCCTTGAAGTGTTCATTGGGCCGAGGAACAGAGAAGTGTATGAGTCGGGCTATTCAAAGAGAGGGACGCTCTAATGTTTAAATTGGATACTCCAGCCTATTATTTATGCCCTTAGACACACACTGAGATGTATATGAAAAGCCTGTTGAGGATGCCGAGAATGGGTTAGAGGAATGGATACAGGCAGAATGAATTTATGGGCGTTGCAGAGGAATTTGACCACATTGTTTGAGGCGGTCAAGCCGTCTGTGGTCAGTTTATAGCTTCCGAGCCCTTAAATTGTAAGGTGCTTGTTTTACACTGAAACATAAGTTCAGGATCGTAAGTGATTTTGGTATTTCAGTGGTGTGTTTTGTCTGTTCTTCAAAATAATACCCCTCTGAAATATTGTGTTTTTTTCAAAATTGTTTTATTCGATAGGTTAGCTGGAGTCGAATATGGATCGAGTTATCCGATGATCGACATAAGCAAATACGAATTTGACTTTAATGTTAAGTGGGGATAATAATTCTATTTTGTTACAAACGATGCATCAGTTAGAGAGTTTGAGTTAACTTGGTTTCACGACAAATCGCATTCAACTCTGAGTTTGTCACCTGTGCTAAGTTTCATTATTTACGATTGGTATGAGTATTACTGTCAACTAAGCAAGTCGAGTGTGTGTGATAATGAACACTAAGCACGGCAAAACATCACTTGATTACCAACACACGTAGTCGGCGATCTAGCCCAATCTGCCAACCGCAGCTCATAGTCCAGATCAACCCGTGAAGATCTGGGTTAGAATTGGTCTTCGGTAACCCATGCTTGTCGTAAGAGGCGACTGACGGAATCGGGTGGTCTGGCTCGCTGACATGGTTGACATTGAAAACTTTTGCATAGTCAGTCTCACTGTCCCAGATCCAGATTATTTTTCTTGCTGTTTAGCCCTCGCGGAACCCTGGCTTCTATCCCTGATTGAAGCAAGTCTTGATCCTCAGTTCCGAATTGCGTAGATCAATGATCATACTGCTGATCACTGGATTGCCAATGTACGATGCGTAATATTTGGGATCATACTTTCTCGGTAAAGCGAATGTGTATCAGCTGGCCACTCACTCACTCGTAGGTTACCGTTTGTAAGCCACCATGATAAGACGGAAGAAGCTGCTGTTTACATCGTAATGTGACAAACAAGGAAATAATCATCCCTAAACTGACAGTTAAATTAACCCGGAATATTGTATGTGCATTTTATCACTGTCTTAATAGTAAGGCGCGAAATTGATTTAAATTATTGATCATTTTGTATAAATAAATGTTCATGCAAATAAATACGGAAACAATCAACAGACCAAACATACCGCTTCGCTGTTTTCAACGCCCTTCATAAGTTTAAACTGACATAGACAGAAACTAATTAAACCACATTCCTTAAACTAACACCTGCTTTTGTGCATCCACGAAGTCAAGCTCCTTCGAATTGAAAGATAACACTGTTTCTTCAACACGTCAATAAGACCTCATTACAACGGCCTTTAATGAGAGCCAGAGCATAAACAGGAAATTAGACGAAAGTTTATTAGCACCTGAAAATTACAGCGCGGTAACAACACGGGACTATTTTACGGAGCGGAAGGATACGTACGCTCTTGTGATTGCGGGTAACAGTCATTGTGAAGCTTAATGTATTTTCATCCCACGCGTTCAAATTAATATATTTTTGATGAAATCTCAACATATTAAACTATATGACGAACAATCTGTAGCTGTTTGTTGGTTTTACTCGTGTACAAGGTGGTGATGGTTTAAGCATGGAACATAAACAAACGCCAAGTATTGACAGACTCAAGGAGCTTTTCTCCAACAATCATTTCCACGTTGTAAATCAATTCGAGTTTGGTTTGGTCTGTCTTAGGTACAGAACGAAATATCTCGAAGCTAAAATGGTTGTTTATTTTACTGAAATACACAATTAAGAATAAAATACAGTTTTGTTTGTTTTCCCTCTGACTTGCTTTTGCGTATTGCTTTCAGTGTTTTATCCAATTGGAAAGCTGCCTGTATTACTTTCTACCCAAATTTAGTGGTAGGTTGTGTTATAGTGATGAGTGAATGCAGTTTTACGCTGATTTTAGCAATATTCCAGCAATATTCCAGCAATATCACAGCGGAGGACGCCAGAAATGAGCTTCACACATTGTACCCATATGCGGAATCGAACCCGGGCCTTCGGTGTGACGCTTTTACCACTAGGCTACCCCAACGCCCCGCAGAAACACTGAGCAAAACGGTATTAAAGCAAATTCACTTACTCCCTACTCCAGAGGAGCCACGATAAATACATCAATACTTGATCTGTTGAACATCTGTTTTACAGTATTTCCCAGAGTTGGAAGCACGCCAAGAATGCCTCACACGTTGCACCCTTGTACAGAATCGAACTCGGGACTTGGGTATATCAAGTCAACTACTAAGCTATGTAATTTAAAATAAATGTTTCTGAAATGTGGAAAGAAAACACCAATAAAGTAATCATTATCATAATGCGATCTCCCACCCGTGGCGCAAATGCTTTGCGTTCAGTTCATAAGCAGGCGAAAGATTAACAGTAACTATTGATAATTTGGCAAACACAATATGTTTTACAGCGTAATTATAGAAACTGTATACTCGTAGCATCTGGGTATTGTAAGTTGTCGACAAGCAATTCAGTAATCGATCAAATGAAATTCGATTTAGCTTGAACCTAGTTCAACTACTGCCAAATATTTGATCATTTGCTAAATATCTACTGGATATGAATTAGGTTTGGGATGAATTTTCCTTAGAGATAACTGAAAAATGTGTACCAAATACTCGCCGAACTTGGCATTGTGAAGAATTTGGACTTTGAATTAAGGTTACATTTTAGAAAATGAAATTTTGTGTGTATCTTGGTTGCTTAAACCTCGCACAGCTGTATCCCTTCATTGTGTCGGTAAATAATTCAGCTGAGTTACGTACGTTATCAGAGACATAAGTCACCGGGCTGCCTAGCTGATCTTTTTAGCTGTATGTAAAGAAATATCACATTAGCTCCTTCATCGTCATGACTTTTGTACGATGGCAACTCCCCTGGATTATTGCAATACACATATTCATATAACACTCGAAATACACAGAGAAATACAAATACGAAATACACAGGTCTTCACTTAGCATTCACTGTGAATAATTCACCTTGGAAGCTATCGCTAGCTAGCGAGAGAGAGAGAGAGAGAGAGGGAGGGAGGATGGGTGAGAAAGAAATAGCAACAATGAGTTTAAAAGGGTTTAATAAAGAGAGAGAGAGTGCGATTGGGAGAGGAATGATGGGTGAATAAGGAGTATCAACAGTGAGTGAAACTGGGTTTAATAAAGAAAAAGGAGAGAGATGAGAGGATAGAGAGAGAATGTGACGAACACAGAGTGGAGAAACAAAGATAGCCTCAGGTAAGCAGGTATACCAAGTTGATTTCAGTTTTGGCTTTAGGTATATGTGTATAATATTCCCTGGCATGTAACGAGCCTGTGATACAACTTGCCAGTGAAACACATCTAGCTCAGTCTGATAATTCATTCATCGGGACTTCTATTTACGAAATGATTAATAGTATACTACTCCCAGACAGGATCACGCTGTCATAACAATGTATAATCGGTAATCGGTATCCTTATCATGACATGGTCAGTTATTCGATCTACTAAAGTCGGTGATAGTCCGACTGTGAGAATGTCCGAGTTTCTGGTTTTCAGAGGAAATCCAATCCCGCGAGTCTCAGCACCAGCCGCCTCCCGTACGCAAGGAAAAGCATGTCGTTTTTGACGTGCTGGTCAATAGATTTATACACCAGCGGTGATACAGAATGTAATATGTTGCAATCCGACTGGGATTATAAGACAATATTATTGAAACGAATACCATGATTCAAATATGTGCCCACAATTAGTAAACGGATGCACAGACAAAAATAAAGTTCAAAAATACGAGAGTGAGAGGGAAAGAAACAACGTGAGGGAAAGAGGGAGAGAGAGAAAGAGGGAGAGAACGAGACAGAATGAAAGACGGGAGAGAGCGCGTTATAGAAAGAAACCGACAGCGAGAGAAACAAAGAAAATGAGAGAGACGAAACTAGAGCAAGCTCGAGACTCATTTCATAAACAAACAACATATTCAGAGAGAGGCATAGAGTAAGACAGACAGACAGACAGACAGACAGACGGACAGAGTAAGCAAGAATCAGACAATGCCAAAAGTGAGATTTTATTGCTCCAATGAACGGCATGACGTTTATTCCCAGGTTCACACGTACTCCTCAAGGCTGTGAAGATAGATGGAAGGCACAGCTAGGTACAGAATGACGACAGAAAGAAGTTCTAAGTAACCACGTTATTAGCAGAAGGTCAGTTGATTGAAAGAATAGATATGAAGTGAAAGACGACGGACGAATGAATGGTGTGAGAGTGGCTGAGTAAATTAAGGGGGCATGTCGAGACGACGCTCCGGGGGGTCGCACGGAGGAGTCGAGATCGCCACTTCTGTTACCGCTCACAGTCGGGGGCTATCTAACAGTTCACATTGCTCAAATACTCACAAGACGGGTTACATAACCGTGCCTTGAACAGGGATCTGGTGATTCACTGTAGTAGGTATAGGAATGTTATATATGGACAGACTCATGATATTAATGTTTTCCTGCCTTTCTTCGACGCATCAGATGATATTTACGTGACAGCCATGTAGCTACTACCTGGCGGGGTTCTAATGTAAGGTCATGATGAAGATTGTTTCTATCTCTACCTGTCTATCTATCTACAAGACTCTCTGCATTTACGTATACCCAGCCGTCCGCCCGTCTGTCTGCCTGCCTGCCTGTCTATCTAAGAGGTCCTGTCTATCAATACATTCGTCCGCCCGTCTCTCTGCATGACTGCCTATAAGAGGTTCCATCCGTCCATCCATTTATTTCGCTATTTTTTATATACCCATGATGTTTTCTGGATATACTTCTTTCTGTCTCTCTCCTGTTTCAATAAATTTCTGACTCTCTGTCCGTCTATCTAACTATTCCCCTCTCGAAAGATCTTTCTGCCACTCGATATATCAATGTACCTCATTGTCTATTCACATACATACATTCTATACATACATGCATCTCAGACACTTTCTGCGTGAATGCATCCATTTGTGTAAAATTTTACAGTTCGTGTTGGCACATGTAAGGATGGAGTGGCGTTTGATGTAGCATCTTAAAGCTCCCTTGTTGCTTTACCGTCTGCTTGTCTAACGCTATTTGCCACTTACAACCTACTATACTCGACAAATGCCCGACTATACAAAACTAAAGCGTTCCTTCAGCTCTGCCTGACGATGGCATACCGCTTGGTCTCTTTGGAAATCCCAGTGATGCGCAATTGTAGCGTGCAACTGGTTTCCTCTGATTGACAGCTAGTCCCAGGAATATATTTTGAAGAGATAAAAAATATATATCTAGAAAAAACATCCAAATCGTGTAAACAAATTTCCTGAATTGCAGACTAAGACTATCTACACGTAAGAAATCATTCATGACTGGAGCTGGACTATTTTATTATCTGGACTAACACTTAGCCTGTCAAAATATATCATTGTGAAAAAGCCCCAAATAACTCACAGATGAAAAGGAGCCCAACGGTGACGGGAGGTTCAGAAACTGATGTTGATGAAAATCTGGATCTGCTTCATTTGGAGATTTTGCATAAGGGGAGGGCCTTGACAGAAGAGTAAAATAGCGAGACAGACTGTTTTGTCCCTATGGAAGTCCAAAACTAACAACTGTCCGGTACAGTCATTATTGTCTGACAACAATGACGTCCAAGACACCACGAGAGCCGCCTACAACACCATCGACATGAGGGATGAGAACCTTGACATCGTCTGACCATGCTCAAGGAGACGTTTAACCAAGTGAGATGATCCTAATACACCATTTTCCACTTTTACGAACCCTTGACCATTGACTGCATGGCAGTAGGGTCTGCCTAAGCGATGTTCGTAGACATTGTGGGTGTAACAATTGATGACTATTGTTGCTATTCGTTCACCATTCATTTTCTGACAAAGTGATTCATACAGTTCTTCAGCCTCACGAATGCTATCAGTATTTTTAACCAAGACCTTCGACATTTATTCATCAGTTGAGATCTTTTATTGATGTCAAACATATCTCTGTAGGCTCTTCAGCGCATTCCTTGACAAAGTCGTCTTGGTTCTTGGAAAGGATGTGTTTGACAGCTCTGTTCTTTGTTGCAATTTGACTTTGCTTGTTGCGACAGTAAGACAAAGTTTCACAGTTTTAGAACTAATATGCAGTTTATGGTCTCAACATTATTTCACGAACCCCAGATGAAACGTTACCTTTCTTATTGTTGTCAAGGACACCGTTCACATATGTAAACTACAAGGGTTCTTGAACACTGTTACTTCGCTTAGGAATTACCTTTTCATCATCACTTCACTAAAGGATTTCACCCCACCAAGGATAAAATACTGCATGCCCTTTCTCATTTCATATGTTAAAATAAGACTGCTTCAAATGTTTGTGTAAACTGCAGATTTTGACCAAAAAAATATCAAAGTAGGTCAAATGAAAAATGAGATTAAACCGTGCCAAAAGCTCACTCACTCACACTGTAAATTACTTGAATCCATCATTCAATTATAAGGCATTGTTTAGTAAACACATCTATTGCCTGATTACGACATTGGCAGTAACATAAATAAATATATCCCGAAGCTATCTCCATTTATCTCTGGACCTGTCTCTTTATCGGCCTCATCTGTATCAGTATATCCAACCACTGTTTTAAACATTTGCATTGACGTCTATCGCGTTTCTTCTCAGTATGCCTGTCTGTTTATATATCCGGCCACATTTAAACCTATCTAGGCAGAGACATAATCCGTCTCCAAATTGCATTCCAACTGCCAGCTATTCTTTAACGCTGTCTCCCTACCCATTTGTACATGTCAAACCCGATTATTTCAAGAGGTTGGTGCGAATGTCTGATGGTGCAGGTATTGTCCATCAATACACGGATCCGAACGGTTAATAGTCTGAATGGCTGACTGTGACAGAATAGTATTTTCAATCTGCGCTTCCAAACAAATAATTTCTCTGAATTCTTCAGGCAAATTTTCACATTCCTAAACATTATTTCTCAAACCAAACCGAAAATATCTGCATGAAAACACGCCTTTTGTGTTCAAACTACTGAATGTGTAAGTGACTGTGGTTACACGACAGTAATACTACTGAAACAAATACATGCTCACTACATACGTAATCAGGGTACCGATCCATAAAAGCGTTGGTACGACATTCGTAAGTCTGTTATATAAACTACAGAGTCGTAACGTTTCGAACGCTTTGTGGATCGGAGCTCTGAACGCTACAGTAACGCTGGTTACAGCGGCGATGTCATATGGATGCAGAAAGGTTTCGTCGCTTCTATGGCAATATTCCATTTGCATCGCGACAGACTGCTCATGCACGGTTTATAAAATACCAGTATCTGGAATAGGAACCGGATCTTCGGAGCGATGAACGAAGACATTACTCACATGTCTACTAATCACCCCTTACCAGAAAAAAACAACAGAACATGCGTATATCAGATATCAGTGTTGAGCTGTTCAGGCGTATCGGTGTTCTTTGTGTCAAAACATGTCCATGTTGCTTAAACACTAAATTCGATTTCAGTGCTAAAAAGTATGCCTCGTGGACCACCGTTTAACTTTGATTACGAAGAGAAAACTCTCCCGGACACGTGGCGGAGAACATAGACAAATCGGGAGGGGTGGAGATGGTGATCGGTAGCAGAAACTCAGCCTCTGCTGATACTGCCATGGAGACACAGATTTTATGGTTCTCACAATAAGCCGCTTTGATTGCAATCCATATCCCAAAGGAGTCAAGGAAATTCAGTTCGATCTGGAACGAGTTCCTTCTTGCTACATAAATCCAGAAAGAAAGGTAAACGACCCTGGGAGATTGGTAACTCGGGGCTTATGTCAATGATAAGAAACAAATGCATTTCTCTCTACAAATGAAGACCAATGATTTCTTAGATACGAATAGGAGTCCTTTGTACCTGGAATCTTTGGATGAAGCTAACGCATTTCATTTACCTATATTGCTCGTTTGTGTGCACGGAGAAATAGTGGTATTATTTGCATGGATTTATTTCCCTTGTTATTGTACTAACCTGTAAATTGAGGCACTGAAATGGCGGGTTAAGCAAAATATCTCTTGCATGACTTGCAAACAGAAAATCTAAGCATTTTACACAAATTTAATGACCTGATATTTATTCATAGTTTATTTAAAATGATTTTATATGTCATTAGTTTTGTGTGTGTTTTACAACTTGACGAATATTAAAGTGAATTTTGACGTAGATGACGAAAACGTGAAATAACATAGCAAAATGTGGTGCAACAGTGGTGAGGGTTCATGTGCACTCGTGTCAATATTAATATTAAATGGGTAACACCACTAAAGGTGTGCTATATCGACAAAATGGATGCATCAATACTGAAACACAGAAATGACATGCTTGGTTATTGATCAACACCCGTGACAGGACATAACGACAGTCGCAAGTCAAGTCGCCTGTAGTATAACGGTACCTCGTTTGAACTATGTACACGGGTAAATCGAAAGTCGATTAGTCTTGCTATTTTTAAAGGGTTTCATTTCGCTAACGGTATAGGTTTAAATGGAAAACCGTGACTTATGCTTAGGGATTATTAACGCTGTTAGGAACAGGTTGATAGCTAAACGAACCTGTTACCGCAAACACCTGGTGTCATTACTGATTTCCAGTGTTGAATTAACTTGATGTTGGCCGTACGCGCCATAATGGAATCCGTTTAATCGGTAATAAGTTCATGAGCCGACCTTTTTATGTTCACAGATTGACTTTTCTACAATTCAGACGTATTTCTTTGTGAAAAAATCTGATCTGAAGTACTGTTCATTAACACGTTCTTGAGAGGCATATAGTCGCTGGTTTTCAGGTATAAGAAAAAATATTAACATGTCATCTTTATTTTACAGGGCGTTGGGGTAGCCCAGTGGTTAAAGCGTTCGCCGTCACGCCGAAGACTCGGGTTCGGTTCCCCCTATGGGTACAATGTGAGAAGCCCATTTACAGTGGCCCCGCGCCGTGATATTGCTGGAATACTGTTGAAAGCGGCGTAGAACCAAATTCACTCACTCACTCTTGGTTCGTGATGTTAATTTATGTAACTAATTCGAGATATTGCCGACTCCATAGGACTCCTCTAGTGAATCCATCTAAGAATGCTGGGGTATGTGTCGCAGAGAGGTGAGTGGTCGGTTATCTTATTAGAAAAGCCCTCTCTCTGTCTGTCTCTCTCTCTCTCTCTCTCTCTCTTTCTCTATCTATCTCTTCTCTCTTCTTTTCTGCTCTCTTAACATCTTCCTCCTCTGTCTGACACTCCCTCCTATCTCTTACATACATACATACATACATACATACATACATACATACATACATACATACATACATACATACATACATACATACATACATGACACCCCGCACAATGTCAAATAATGCAAGCTGTCGCAACGTCCTAAAACTTCATTGTATTAATCTCACAGTTTTAGCACGTGCGGAAACAAATCCTTATCATCCTAAATATATCATACTACCTGGGACAGGCGTGTGCGAGTCACGAGGTGTGATCGTCGACAAAGCCAGATGCTTCACAGCGATTGTTCCGCCTTTCTATCAGATAGCGATCTACTGATGTGACGTATTGCTCTAGCCGCCATATGGACGTTGTAGGTCAAACGTATCCCGTAACCTAGACATACTGTCAACATCACGCGTGTCATTGTTCCCAACCGTGACGTGAAGCTATTCGTTACCGTTCAAACATTCCAAATGTCGCGAGCAGGACGCAAGCATTTCGCCTCGCCATCGCGAGCAGAGAAAGTTCGTTGACGGTGTAATGCGTACGGACATTGTTCCAGCAATGGAAAACGTCAACAGTGTGCAAAAATGCATCTTGAACTACTGTGCAAATGGTTATTCGAAGCTAAGAGTGGTTATTATTTATGTGAATTCAAAGTGTTAAGAAAACACCATGTAAAGCACATTTCGGATGCCCGCCTCAATGGTGTCGGTGGAATATTGCGAAGTGGCGTAACACCTGATTTCAAAACTTACGTACACCTAGCAAACTGGAAAAGATGAACGTGTACCTTTCCGTTATGATTTTGTATTGTGCATAGCATGTGTTTATGTTATGTATTCGCTCTGACAGAAGATTACATGAAGGTTTAGAATGAAAAGCATAGCTTCAGAAACACTGACATAAAGTCTCAGCCTCTACAGGTGACATGGACAAAGGCTTGTGTCTAACATTAAATAGAACCATAAAGCCCTTTGAACATCCATAAGAAATATCTGCTAAGAGCAGATCTGATTGTACAATTGCTCACAATACGTTTGTTGGACAACAGTGGCAGCGGAATCACATCTGTGCGATACGGTCTGTAAACATTCGAGTCTGGAACACAATCTATGCCGCATATATTTGAAGTCTTAGAGTTTATTCGTGCTTACATAAACGCTGATAAATTTGCTGATGAATCTATATTTGAATACAGATAAACATGTAATGATGAGACACAAGCTAAGTACTTTACAGGGCTGAACAATAAAAGCAGTCAACATGACATATCATATGATCATATGAGAACTTTACAGAAACTCTCTTTGTATTCAGACGCGCTGAGTGTAATGGCAGTGTTGTAAACGATCCTCTGGCGATATCAACAGATTCAAACTTTAACATGAATTGCTTTCAACTGCAAGAGAGGACGCTCTTGCATTCTCGAGTACTTGGCGGTAGCGGTTGCTCACAATATATACAGTAACTACAAAGCGTCAAGGCGATACGGGAACATTATACAGGTGGAGCATCCGACCACTGTGCACGGGACGGCCTACCTGTGAAAACACTCCCTCGGAAATAATATTTGTGTAACCTTTAATTCAGTTGACTGCGCATCCGGACTCTATCAATCGAAGGATGATTGATGATAGTTTGTGTTACCTAAGTATTCTGTAGGTGTCTATTCGTTGATTTCCGCCTAATGTCCAGACAAATGTACATATCAAGTTTTCTTGCACTTGTTGCACAGTATGGCGAATCTTTAAAGTGGCTTTTAGAACATGAATGACGAAAACATGTATTCACATAGGAAATGTGTTCAACACCGGTTTGAATTTGTATGTCTACTCGTTACGTATTATCTTGATGTCGTTGAAGATACAAGCACAATACTGCTGCGAATCTTTAAAGTCATTTTTAGAACAAAACGAAAACAGACGAAAACATGTGATCACATGGGAAATGTGTTCAGCAGGGGTTTCAGTTAATATGTCTATTGGTTGAGTATTATCTTGTCATTAAGACGACTTTACGTGTCAACACTGATCTCTTTAGACTTGTTGCACAATGCGGCGATTCGTTTTAGCACATAAACGTTTAATCAAAGAGCTTCTGAATCAGTTTATATGCCTACTCGTTGCGTTCTATCTTGATGTGCTGAAAGATAGAAGTTGAGTACTGCTGTGTGTAATGGTAAGAAAAGGACACTTACCTTTCTCTTGTTTCTGCTGCGGACGTCTTCTGTTGGGTTGGTATTTCCGGGAGCACGAGCTCCCCAAATATAACATCCGATGCGGAAGTAGCAAACACTGATAACTAGCAGAGGCATCATGTATTGTACAAGTATTATGTATAAGTTATAGTAAAACGGGAAGTTTTTCAGTTGTCTTGGGAAATCAAACTGGCATGTATCCTTATCAACCTTGTAGAACAGTGCACAAGGAAGTCCAGAAAGGATGGCAAACCACCATATCGCCGTAATGATGATAGCGGCGGAACGTTTGGAGCATCCAGCTTTGAAAGGATGAAGCACCGCGATGTACCTGTCGACGGCGATGACGCTTAGCGTGATGATACTGACGTTGACGGAGATGATCTGCACGAAAGGAGCAAGAGAGCACATGAAGTTGGCTAAAACCCATCGCTGTAGCAACGCTGCTTGAAATTGAAATGGAATGCTGAACAAACCGATGATGACGTCGGCCACGGCGAGATTGGCGATGAAGATGTTGGTGACGGTGTGCATGCGGCGGTTCCTGACGATGACGAGGATGACGAGGCCGTTGCCGATGACGGCGAGGAGGGATATTGAGCCATATAAGAATGCCAGGAGGAATATTAGTCCAGGAGGAACGTCATATGCCTCGTCTTCAATAGTTACGTTCCTCTCCGTCAACGTCAGATTATACAACGTGTGAGGGAATGACGTGTTGGTTGAAAAACTCATAGTATCGCTCTGAGATATCTCTTTCCTTTAATCAGGGATTTAGATCTTGAGAAACATGTTTAAAAGTACAAAGCCTGGGACACAAGCGGCCTTAAAGGTTCATGACGAACAAGACGTTACAGATATTCAAGATGCCATGTCCAAAGATGTACTGTTGAAATGTCCTACCACTTAGAAACACTGTCTTCAGATATACGTTTCCCGAGTCTTACACAATGCACATGTTCATCTGTGATGTCAAACATCGTGAAACATTCTTTTTTCATGTAAGAGGACGTTATACCTAACGTCGTAATGTCATCCCACAAGTGTCTCGCTGTCGCACTGTGGTCAACTGTTCAAATCATGGACTCTTAAGTGACAACATATCTCAACTAAACACTGACAGAAGTTAATTCATTTCCGTGGATTGTCCGTACCGAGTGAAATGTGTGAACTACACTGTCTTTTGCGACCTAACATTTAATACTCTTTCGATACAGTTATTAGTTTTAGAATGCAATTATTTCATTCTACGTTTGAATACATAAATAATTACAATTTGAAAACAAAACTGACACAAGAAATGTAATTTTCTCCTTCGAGGCAAACCTAATTGTAGGCAAAAATTGTCAAAAAAATAAACATTAAATTATGCTCTAATAAGGGAACCACTCAACAAAAATGGTTGTATACGAATTAAACAGCAGAATGCCAGTAAGATTTAATCTTTTCATAAAAAGACAATAATGATCAACACGGACGAATCCATTACTCGGATGCAAATATCGGATTTGTAAAACTGAAAGGACCTGTCATGTAGGAAGTTCAATGAAACAAAACTGTCCTGAAGTACATGTACCTCCAAATTCTGTAGACTCTTCCAATTCACGTTTCCTTCGATATTATACTCTCCAGCACTCCAACACCGTTTCCGTCACAATTCCTGCAGAACTTTGACAGGGCTTTTTCAACGTTGAGAATATCACATTTTCATTCGCTGGCCTGGTTCCGTGGATTACATAAAATTAAGATACGAATTTAAATCACTCTGTAAATAACTTGAGTAAAGTTTAACCTCACATGATCTGCAGTGACTGGCCTGTGCCAAACTGCGTCGACCATAGCATAACCCTCACGGATCAATACCCCGTATCACGTGACTGTGACGTCACCGCGCGGAGCCTTCTCCGCGTTCGCTGGCGAAGGCGCTCAGCATATGATAAGAAAACCTGCCTGCAAGAAGTTTCCCAGTGTGTCTCAGTTCGTGGGACTGAGACGATGCTCTCTGGGAGATTTCTAACTTTCAAGCGACTATGCTGGATGTATGACAATCTATATGACAAGAGAAATTTGCAATGTAAAATTTTGTCAGCAATTTTGTGTTCTTATCGAGCAGCTCCCGGTTTCGTGGATATCGATCTCGCAACAGAAGCAGACATTGTGCCACGTAGACTAGCGGGAACACCTCCCCAAAAACGGATTTTCCTACATCTGTTAAACTTCTAAAAATTGCACGTTGAATACTTTCATCTCGTAAATTCAAACTTGACGCAACATCATGCAGTTGTTAGAAGTAAGAAGTACTGGTATTCATTCACCAGGATGGTGATGTCATAAACTGACATTCACTTACAGATGGGTGATGGATGGGATTGAATGGTTGTGTTCGTGGTGACGTGTGTCTGCGGGAAAAAATATGACAGCAATTTGCTTTCTTTCATAATCATTTTACAGTCTGCTATTGTAATCCGATGACTAGATTGCTGTGAAGTTTGTTTGTTTTTTTTTCTCCACGAATCCTGTAAAGTCCGCCAGGTCACTCCAACATGCTCTATATAAATGTCCGCTCGATTGACACTATATTTTTTGTCAAATGTGATAAAGAACAGCATGTAAACGGATCTAATCATCTTACCAAAATAGGAAGATATCAGTAAAAAATATATATTTTCATAAACATAAAAGTTCAGAAGGATACACTTAATACATGATCTAGAATAAAACTTGTCGGACTTCGATTTTGTGGAAGCGGCGGTGCCTTAATTGGTGGGTTGGATCGCTGAGTTTGCGGTCAGACGATTAGGTGCCGTACTCTGAGAGTGTATGCTCGAATCTCGGGATGAGGGTTAACAGCCCGAAACACGAAAAAATCAATATTCTACAGAAAAATCAAATAAATAAATAACATATGTTATGTTTTCAGAATCATAAACTATTTTCTATTATCCATTCCATGAAGCTCATCTGAACCGATCAAAGTAATCACGTGGCTTTTTCAGTTTTGATACATCCATGATTTTAATAAGAATCCGACTTTTCTAACCACCTGCGAGACAAGCAGCAAGAATTAATCTACCATGTGAGATGTAAATCTATTGAGGACACATACACGTGACTTAAACTGCTTGACACCTGTGACCGGACGTGGAAGTCACATGGCTAGCCTCCCTTTGACCCTCCGAGGTCGATTCATGGCCATGCGCATCATGCGTCATTTGTTGACCTCGATCAGGGCTGATGTTATTAACGAACATGCCCCTGACGTGAGAGATGGTAACTGACGCCAGGAGTCGGCGAAAACGTATTGACCTGTCTTATTCAAAGAGCTACTGACATTGTTGTACACTGCTTTTAACACATACGGCGGGTTGATGCATTGCTCACAGATTTCAAGACTATAGGTCGTTAAGAGGACGACCAAGAAGAAAGGAATTTTGGACGGGACATATTTCAAAATCAGGATAACAAACACTCTTTGTGAAACGAGAACGACTTATGATTTAATTGTACAGTGGTGTAAGCTCAAATGTTTATTTGTTTTTTGTTTAACGAGCACTTGTTATTTCAAGGCGGTCTTTGAATAATAGAGGTGTGGGTTATCCTAATGGTTAAAGCGTTTGCTCGTCACGCCGAAGACCCAGGTTCGATTCCAAATATAGATACAATGTGTGAAGTGACTGTCCATTTCTGGTGCGGTACTGTTGAAATATTGCTAAAAACGGTGAATTTAATAATCGAATCCGGTTCAGACTATAAAGTGATTGATACCAAATGTATCTCACAATCCAGTCTAGTTAGTCCTGAATGTCAATTCTAACCTGGCTCTTCAGGGATGTTTCAAAGGGAGACGAGGACCATTAACTAGCATTTCTACTTTCATAAATCATATCATGGTTTTGTATTGACAGGATATAGTACAAACGTGCAATGAGAGAAGTCAAGCAGATGAAGTCAATAAAAACGTGTATCTCGAACATTAACTAAACCAAATTGTTTTAGAGTTGTTTCAATATCTCAAACATGCAGTTGAGTAAAATATAATTGTCATGTTAAAATAAGCGAAAATACTTTTTGCGATTAAAAAACAATCTTTTCATCACAGTTTAAACATACTTGTAGTGCCGAGACGGAGGTGAAACTGGTGACAAGAAATGGGTACAATTTCCATTCATATGAACACAGTCAATGTAGTTCATAATAGTTATGCAATCGTTCCCTCATTTCATAATAAAAGAGACCCCGTTGGCTTGATCATACTTTGATATGGAGATGACTCATAACATATGACTGTCCTTCAATAAGTTGGAAGTCAGGTTCAAGTTAGGAGTTAGCCCCGAAAATAATTCACTTTTACTGACTGCGCCCTAAAGCAAAATGCATTTTCTTGGTACCATGTTAAAACCTTCAACTTTTTATGAATGGCCGTTTTATCCTTGAAAAATTGCATCGTTGGGTTTCATTTTTCGTCTTCAGTCGGAAATGACCAACGGTGCTTTCAGTTTCCATGGCAACACTCATTTACAAGGCATAGAAAAAGTTTTTCGGGGAAAGCATAAAATTATTTTTAGATTCCACCGGATAACAGCTTTTGAACATTTGCACAAAAAGTAAGGGAGTGTTCGAAGAACATCTGGTTCATTTGTTTCTGGCTTGATCTGTAAAATTTCTTGTCCAGTGATACGTCTGTTTTTGCGCACCCTCGTGCATTACGATGTGTGGACAGTTAAAAAGGTATGATTGAAACTCGTCCGGACTGCAGACAGTAGCGCTGCTGTTCAATGTGGAAGCGAACCAAGTCGTTGCTATTTCTTAATGCCTGATACATTATGTGCTAATTTCTCACATGTTTGACATTTTCTATATTTTCCTCTCATCAACATTTCAAAATAAACTGATGCTATATTTGTGTCACAAAACTAATGAACTTGTAACTAGCGACATAGATTGAAACACAGTTTTGTCGAAATACTGTTGTCTCGAAGTAAGCATTTGTCCCTTTATATGCGACATGCGTATTTGATAATTCGAACTTCAAGTATTTACGTAGGACCCTTCAACGTCGACACAGAGTTGTTGACTGTGATCGTTTCACCTGGGAGGGACTAGAGATAGAAAATATGCCAACTATATTGGTTGTTATTGACGTCTAATTGAGAGATTATTAGTCTCTTGGCATCTGGCAGTCAAAGCAAATTTGAATCAAACAAATATATTTTTCAGGACATATAAATTATATGATGTACCTTTGTTTGACGCCATAGTCACGTATAGTTCATCTGACAGTCTGTGTACAATCACAATTAGACCAGACAATATAGTGATTGACAGACTGAGCATCGAAACCAACTCAACGGGTCCAGACTATCGATCGTTTCTATCCTGGTTAATGACGTACGTCCATTTAAAAGTAAATAATTGCTCTTGTTACATACAGACAATTTCTCAGTGTAGCACAAGACACAAAATACATTTACAAATTACCGCAAACAGGCCATTGTTGCTAGCCACATTCCGTTTCAGTACATATATACATGGTGAGGCAGGGTGACATGGTTGTTTCGATGTCATCCTACCATTACGGGCGTGGTTTGGCGCTCCTGACTTCGACCTCTGGAATGTCTTATCGAGACTAGATTATTCGTGTCCGTCACACAGTTGAGCTAGTACTGAGAGTGGAGTTACCCAACAAAAATATTAATGTTACATGAGGTTAAAAGTTTACATTTACTTGACAAGATGTGTATGCCACTGTTAGTATTTGATAGTATATATATTTATTCATAACTCATGGCATTTACATACTGTATTATTAGTGTCCTTTATACAGTCAGGCTACCGAGGGTGATGTTAACCAACAAGTTATATGAGGTTAAATGCTTATATACTTGACAAGATGTTTATGCCAATGTCAGCATTTGATATTACATTTAGTGTAACTCATGCCAATTACATACTATATTACTGAAAGACCGCTTAATTGAATGAATGAACATTGCTTTATGACACAAAAGTACATAAATAGTTGCAGGAACCATGGGTGTTGCAATTGCCATCCTTGCATCTTCGCCGCGACATAAGGCTATCAGTACGTATCACCACGATAATTCACTCCACTGTTCCCTGCTCCACACCCATTTTGCTGGTGCGCCGGTACTGACTGAAATACCGTTCAAATTATTGACTAATTCCACCTTTCCTCAAAATGCCTTATAACAATTTTAGTAACCACCACTCCAAATGTCTCTTCTTACGGAGCAGTGGGGTAGTCTGGTAATTAACGCGTTTGCTTCTCGCCCGACGGCACCTGTTCAATTCCCTGTATGGGAAAAGTATGTGGTGCTCGTCGCTGTTTGAAGTTGATAAATGCACTGCTTAACCTCACTCACTCAATCAATCACTCACTTTTTGCTGATGAATATTTTTAAACAAGATAGCTATTTATCTGGATGAAATGTCAGTTGAACACTAAAGTGTCTTCTCCTAGTGTATTTTCTTACATAGTCTTTCAGTAATATTTGTGGCGTCGAGAATCTGACTTCGATTCAATACTCAATCCAGTATCATTACTTTGTTCACGTTTTGACTTTTGACCATATTTCTTCGTCTCTAACCATTCCGATATCATTAAGGGCATCTCGTCCTTATCATAATCTTTCTACCCCCTTTCCCCTTATCCCTTCCCATCATAGTCACAACCCCTTATATCTACTTGAAAAGCATAAATGACAAACAAATAATCATCAGACAATATGCCTGATAACAAAGAACAGCATACAGCATTTACAAATCACCACCATTAAGGCGGAAATGATTAGCTTGGACTGCACACATTGAATAAAAAAGAAAACTTCCAAAATGTGATAGCTGATACTTTAGACGTGTTCATTTCATTCATTTCGGAGAGAAATTATTGTGTTTTGAAATCACTATTCGGTTTTATTTGCTGAAGAAATCCATCAATATTCTGTCAAAATGATAGGAACATCTCTATTATTATATTTTCTTCTCTTAAAGGATAAATGGTGACTTGGTTTCTGATTAAAGGTTGCAACACTCCAGCAGAATTGTGTTCTCTGAAACTTGAAACAAAGTCATTCCTTTAAATATTGACAAAACATATTTGTAAAAATATTTGAAAAATATTCCTTCATGTGAGTCAGTATTATGCACTAGAGTGTCAACTGCCGACGTTCGTGCATTTGTCTCCGTATGAACAATGCTTGTACATGTACATTGTCTGTACAAGCATTTATAGGAGGGGTCGTAAAGGCGTCGACCTTTCGTGCACTTTTCATGTCGAGTGGCTTGATGGGTTGGCTTTAATGCCACTTTTATCGATGTTACAGTTACATCATTCGACGATTTTGCAAAGAAATTAATATATGGATTATGCAGCCTTGAACAGGGAGAAATACATGCCAATTCTTTGAAGGATAAATGCCATAAGTCATTATTATCCAAGATTTTTTCTCAGCCAGAATATTACGATTGTGTTCTCTAAAACTTGAAACAAAGTCATTCCTGTAAAAGTATTTGCAATATATTCCTTCATGTGAGTCAGTATTATGCATGAGTGTGTCATCAACGCAGCAACAAATTTACGATTGTTCTGAGCTTGATTTCCATGTTCCATTTTGTTAACACATACTTTTCAGTACGATAGCTCTTTTTCTTGACGTTGTGTCATTTGGACACACGCATCATCTTCTCGTGTGTTTACTTACATAGTTCTTTCAGAAACGTTCGTGGTGTTGAGAATATGATTACTATTCAATCCTTAATCCCGTACTATTCCTTTGTTTACGTTTTGAATTTTGATAGTTCTTCTTCGTCTCTAAATATTTTGATATCAGGGGCATTTCGTCTTTATCATAATCTATATACTCTCTTTCTCCTGATCCCTTCCAACCCTTGTTCACGCATAATTGTCAACACGATAGCTCTCTGTCTGAACGAAATGTCAGTATAACAACGAGGTATTCCTTCCTATTCTTCCTCGATCGTCTCAACATCATTCTTCTCCTTTGTAATCAATATCGCCTTATATCTTACAGAAAAGTGTAACTGACAGAGTCCCATACGAAGGAAAAATGAGTGTCTTCCACTGAAGAAGCTCGCGCATTTAGCTCCGTCGTAACGATACTTAGGTGTACAAGCGTTTCTAGGCGGCTTCACAGAGGCGTCATTGGCGCTTTGATTGGTTGGTGTTACAGCTATATCAGGCTGAAAACAATTTTAAGAATCTGGATTATGCAGGTTTGAACAATGAGAAATATATATCACTTTTTTTTATCAAAATGTAAACTACAACACAGGCATAATATAAATGGCTTTAAAGTGAAATGCTGCAAGATATCATTATCCAAGATTTTTCTCGTCCTAGAGAATAACAATTATATTTAGTGACAATTAGTCCTTCAAAAACTACTTCAGAGCAAAACAAAACAAAAGGAGACCCCCACGCGCCAATCCCAAGTGTACATAATTTGATAAAGAGATGTTGCATGCAGAAATAGCTAAAGGACTGCCCACACTAGAAACTGATCGTTAAAACAATAAAATGAAGGTAAAGGTCTCCTCTTCATTAAATATCAGGGAGAACGAATGAAACTTGCACAACGTCAGATGTTTCTGAAAGGTGAGCGGATAGTGTGTTTGCTCATCATTCCTCATCAGATATATTGTTTCTCTGTTTTTTCTCTTCCCATGGACCAGGTCGTGTAAACCTCTAAACATGTCTTATTGTTTTGTAAAACTACGGAAGCGTATTAGGGCCAGGGTGAAAAATTATTTTTGGGTGTCGCTATCTCTTACGTAGGAGATAGTACGTCCTGTCTAGGACTTACTACCCCCTACGTATGACTTAACATCTATTACGTAGGAGATAGTAAGTCCTACGTATGACTTAGTATCTCCTACGTAGGCACTTCTGTGCACGCAGATTATGACTAATGTGCAACGACCTCTGAAATATCCAGCGCGTAATAGAAAAATGTAACGAAGTGCAATGTGGTCGTCACGATATGGCTGAAATATTGCCGATGTGACGTTAAATATTAAGTCACTCACTCACTCAACATGTAACAGTGAACCAACTGCAACGCATAACAATAGGGCAAACTGAACGCGTGGCAGTTAAGTACAACAGTCGGTCCAACACATGAAAGTAATAAAGTCTACACTCACTTAAAACGCCCACTGTATGTTATATATATACACAGGGATGCAACGAAAATGAATTTCTTCGCTAACCTGGGGGAAACAACTGCAAACCTTATGCAGATTAATTGCATGACGTTGATTCATCAAATTGCTGAATATCGGGCAAACATCGTGCATGTGAAGTATTTGCCATTTTTGACCGAGTTTAATCATTTGTTGAACGCATGACAATAATCTTGTCAACGTTACGAATTTGTTTTATTTTACACCAATTCATGTGTAAACAGTACCTTTAAACAGTATGGAATGTTTTGCAACATCTAGTTTAGAACAGGTGATTAAAGTATGCGGCTACATTTACACTAGTGAACATAAACTTTTGATGGGTAGTATAGTTGAACAGAAGCGTCTAATGGTGAAGGAAACAGTAGACCCTTAGAGTAAATCAAACATCTGATAGTAGACTCTAATGGGAAATATAACACATAACTGTAGACTCTATACGTAAATGAAACACATGGCTGTAAACTCTAAAGAGTTACTAAACAGTCAAGAAGGGGGAGTTAAGTTGACCATTTCAGATTAATCTATATTAACATATATCGAGCATCTCGATACAAGAGATACTAAGTCCTACGTTGGTGATAATAAGTCCAACATAGGAGATCTTAAGTCCTATGTAGGAGACAGTAAGTCCTACGTACGAGATAGTAAATCCTACGTAGGTGATAACAAGTCCTACGTAGGTGATAATAAGTCCTTTGTAGGAGATACTAAGTCCTACGGAGGAGATAACACACACACACACACACACACACACACACACACAACACAATAACAGGTGTATTAACATTGCGTTAGTGTCATAAATATGCATTGACGTACATTTCTACTATCACTTCATAATCCGAACCTTTAAAAGGATATATTATGTACCTCGTGGCAGATACTATGTCCTAGGTAGGAGATAGTAAGTATAGTAAGTAGGACTTATTATCTCCTACGTAGCAGATGCTAAGACATAGGTAGGGGGTAGTAAGTCCTACACAGGACTTACTATCTCCTACGTAGGAGATAGTATGTCCTACGTAGGAGATAGTGACACCAAAAACATATTTCACATGAGAAAATCATCTTTGTGTTATATTAAAAGTTCGGGTTTTTTAAACTGAGAACCAAATCAGATTACTTTATATCCTAATAAGGTGTATTAATTTTTACTGTGTAAACAAATAAACATGCAAGATATATGTACAAGAATGTTACTAATCTGCTTAAATATGTTAGTTTGTGCTACGGAAATGTAATGAAAAGAGTACACGCTCAGTCGCAGAAGATATTTCCCAACGTGCCATTATGAGGACACCTTAGTTTAAAACAACTTGCTTGCCCGTTGAGTTCGTGATTGGAACCATCGATTTATTCACATGATTGCTTCAAATGTAATTACCAAGAAACAGAAAAGCAACATTTAGCCGTTAAAAGAGACCACATGCTTGCAAAACAAATGCTCAAGTTGGATTTGAAAGATTATTTCTGCCAAAGATATGGACGGGAATGAAACTGAGCAGTGTAATATAATGTTATATCCCTCGTAAACACTGATGAGTCAGATTTGCAGTTTGTAACGAACATGTCAGTTCTGTTTTTTTCTCCTGTTTGTTCAAGCACTGAACATGCTGACCATGCCTATGTTTTGTGAATGTATATATATAGCCCTTTATGTGGAGAGCTTGGCAGTGTTTATGGATATCTGGTGATGATTATGTTCATGTTGACGATGATGATAGTGATGGTGATGTTGGTAATCAGGATGATGACAAAATATTAATGAGGTTGGTAATGATCATTCACATATGGGTGTCTGTGAGGTGTATGGAGCAAAAACACCACGAGAGAGTTGTGTCCCTCAGCTTCATAAGTATGCGTGATCGAATCCAGTTCTGATCCATGGTCTGACAGCATCATATACACATAGTGGTGACTGGGCGGTGGGGTATATTAGGGATTACAGCGTTCGCTCATCACGCCGAGGAACCTGGTTCGATTCCTGGGTATATTGTGTGAAGCTCATTTCTGGTGTCCCCAACTGTGATACTGCAAGGCTATTGCTAAAAGCTGCATAGAACTAAACTCACTCACTCACTCACTCACTCACTCACTCACGTAGTGGTGACTCACATGTAGTAGATATTGCGCTAGTAACTTTTAACTTGTAAAACAACTGAAATAATATGACTCGAAGTCTTTGTTGACTCCTGTTATCGGGTCCCAAACAAATAGAACCATTTTCATTATATCAGTCGTTAGATTGTTCCCTTTACTGAACGCAGAATTACGCAGAAATATCTCGGAGTGAGGCAATGAATAATACACAAAACGATACATGTATTTTAAGAGCATCTTGGAAGTTTTACAAATGAAACTTATTTTTCAAAAGCATTAAAGGGACTGCCACTTTGTAAGACTGTTACATACAACCTTTCCATATGTTGTGAACTAAGTAGTTTTGCGGTGTCCCCGCCCTCATACTGCTGAAACATTGCGTAAAACCATACTCTCTCGCTTACTCACTGATTCACACAAAGCTCCAGAACTACGGAATGTCTTGGGGTTTCATTCAATCAAATAATCACTATCTTGGTATGGCATCCCATCCTAATCAAGAATCACTTGGGTAGATTTTTTTCACACTTATACACTTACATCAATCAAGCTATGGGTGATTAAGAAAGCAGAAAGCCTCGGAGATATGTCTTGACCTTATACAGTCAGTCACATGTGGAAGACAGAGAGATGTTAGAAAATACATCAAGTTCACAACTATGGTTGTTGCTTTCCATTACATTGTACAGACATACGCGAAGGAAAAACCCGAACATTGAGAAAAAAGACACTACAAGACCTTACAATGTATACACATATACACACTTCTGTTTTGCTATTGTTACGAGATTGTGTTTTCTGTAATTTGTATTACTATTGATTACGTGAAACTTATTATTGGGTCACAATGTTTACAATTTTCAGTGATAGTTATTATGGGTCACATTTCGTATCACGATATTAGTATTTTAGCGTCATGCCTTTTAAGGTAGCGCTTTAAAGTTGCCTCCCTTTATGCGCTCTTCCGTTTGGGGTGTGTTTTGACTGTTGGTAAACACGACACCGACCGTGAAGGTTCAATGGAATGCTCAAGAATCAGTGACTCTGTATATGAGGGCTGGCTGGCTGCTGTGTTGACGGGACATACACACGTACTTACGCCCGGAGTAATACTGGAGTTGTGTCATCATTCGGCCTACCTCCTCCGTCTGCCGCTTCGTCAACGATTGACCTACATTCAAGAAAGCTCGCTGTAACAGATTTAGAAGAACTGTTTCTCACTGAAAACAAAAACTTTTATGAATTCATGTTACATTTGTGACCCATTACTTTGACCATAAGATTTGACTCAGCTGCTTTGTACTAGAACCCTCTATTGTGAATCATTGTATCTTAGGTCAATACATATTAATGAATATTTCAGAATTCTCGGTGTTATATTTTGCTGGTTCATGGAGAATTTCTTAAACCTTTTTGTCACGGCAATTATTAACACCAATGCGAGACTTTCTGTGTAATTACGGAAATGTTTTGACATGCTTTTCAAGTCATCGTCATATAGAGCGGAAACGTTGCTATGTACGTAGTAAACGGCTGACATACCATTTATCTCAAATGATAAAAAAAACAACTTAACAAGCAGTTACAAGCAGAGACACAATTCCTGTGTGCAAACAAACCATTAAGCAGTAGAACGGTTGAATAAGCTGTCTCTTCTTTAACTCAGCTATGTTTACAGATAATCTTACGATCCATGGTAATGGTGTCAGTATATGCACATGCGCATGTTTCCCTCAGAGTTAATGCCATAGGTTTCTATGTTCACAGTACATCTGTATAATAGCTGATAAAAGATGTCTGTATTTGCACGTGCAAACCATCATTGTCTCCAGGCTTTCAGAATTTCATTTATTTTATTGATTATAAACAGTCAGTATTTCCATCTACGTTTCCTAAAAATTAATAGCATACTTTTAAATAAATGATAAATGGTGACACTTGTTCAGACTGTAAACAGGTAGTTTCCTCGAGGCTTTCGTCGTAGTTTACTGGTAATACAGTGAGTCAGTATCTCCATCCGTAAACAAATATTTTCCTTACAGCTTATATTTTGTTCCCAGTTGTAAGCTTTAAAGTTATATAATTTCACCTGCAAACAAAGGTTCCATATATATATATATATATATATATATATATATATATATATATATATATATATATATATATATATATATATATCCTGAATATTACCGATTTACTTCATTGCGAATTTGAAGCTTGATTTTTTCTTTCGTTAGTCACAATGAACAAACCAATTTGACTGACCGTTTATTTTACAGGTAAGACTAGTTCATGATGGAGAAGAAGGATAGTAAGGTAGTGTTTATATTGACGAGCGGGTTAGTAGTATTAATTCAAACTGAAGTTTTTGTTTAGTTTAAAAGATTTGAATATCATTTCCAGTTTTAATTTTATATCTGCGATAAAGTGGTTGATTCACTGTCCTTCAGCGACACGTGTTTATAATCTACCTGTAATTATCCTGAAATTATAAGTTATTTTTAGTCACGATATGACTGAAATATTGCCGGTGTGACTTAAAATTCAGGTCAAGGTATCCAGTTACTACGCTACTCCCTGTGTACTGACGGGCGTGAGGGAGAGAGAAAACATCTCTTTCACAGCCAGCCGCTGAGTAATGATAGCATGTTTTTCAGTGTGTTTATTGAATAATTAGTTGGTGATGGGCGAAGATGAAAGCACGAAATAATCCCTTCCAGTCGACTGCAGCTGTTCTTGAGGAGCTGATGACAGACATAGTTGACCCTGTTCAGCCAGTCGGCACCCATTTATATCGCTTTAAGAAAGAATTGAAATATTGTTATTTGATAGATAGGGTGCTTAATATATCTATTCTAGTTATCTCTTTATTATAGGTATCACTACATTTATTATCAATAACAAGAAACATAAGAACATAGCACTATAGAATATTTTGCATTGTTCAGAAACATTCTGAACAAACAAATGAAGAGGAGTGAATAAATAATGCATAAATAATTGTAAATGTACAATAGGAAACTTTGCCATGGTCATGTTATCATTGTTATTATGATATTTATTTAGAGATGAATAAAAGTAAACTAAAATTTCATGCAGTTTTCTGTTTTAAAGAATGACCGTATTCTCTAAACCCAGATGCCGTTTTCTCGTGAGCGGTGGCCGTTTTCTCGAATTTTATTTTGGCCGTTTTCTTCAGTATAACCCTCTCCTTAGAACAATCATATGCGTACATACATTATTGGATAGACAAAGTCAGGCAAGGACGACGGAAATCAGTTTTCATCTTGAGGGATATTGAGAACTCCTCATAAAGATACCCACAAGTTATCACACAATCTTTAATGAATGCGACTGCCTCCTAGCTGACAAAACACAAACGCTTAAATGAATACCAGTCGAAGTTACTGACATGGAATGTATGAGAGATATGCAAGAAACACTGAAGCTGGCGAATCAATGCAGAGTTCCATGCAGCATTATTAGATTGGGTGAGAACTGCAGCCTCTCCAAGACAGGTTCATTCGCGATCTTCACAACGCAACACTGATTCCAACCATTACTGAGGGGCTGATGACATCTTTAGACACCAATCAGAAGCAAGCTTTTTTCATGTGGATGGTGTTTTGCTTTGGTGGTGCCAAACAAACTTTGTGCAGGAAAGTGCAACATGTATTTTTTTTAATAAGATGAATATCTCACGTTTTCATGATCATGTTTCTCTAAACGCTCGAGAACCCACATTGGATCAAAACAGGTACCATAGTTTCCCTATCCTGCTACTACTACTGCCTCTGCTACGACCACTACTACTACTGCTGCTGCAGCTGCCGCTACTGCTGCTGCATGATCGACGATGGGGCAGGACTCGACCCCTTCGACCAATGCTTGTCACCACAAAAACTGTCTGGTATTCCCAAATGACCAGTTTCCTGAAAATACTGCAGGTTGTTATCTGCGCTGCCTTGCTCAAGGGCATGGAATGAGGGGCAAAACGCTATCGTGCAGGAGTTGATAAAATGACATGACTTTACCAATCGCTTCTGACATGGTTTATTGGCATTTGCGACAAGCCTGTTACAACCATCAGGGAAATCACAACCTTGTCATTTTTAAATCTGTTCCACCGCTATGCAATAACTTCAACGATTACGTTAAGACGACGAAATTACTCACGGTTTTGGTTTTGCTTTGTGAGACTCATTTCATCCTGATGTGCTATTTCGTCATAGAATTCACCAAGAAATTTGCATGTTCTCCTCACTCATCGGTGTTGGTCAAAGCTTATCCGTTGTTTTTCTTTGCTTTAGATTTTCTGTTTTTGCAAGCCTTTTACATATGCGTCTCATAGAAATGCTGATATCAATGGTTCAAATCCCGATTCAGATTGATTTTTGTTCTCCTGCCAGAATCCTCATATTTTCTTAATCAAATCACATAACTGTGAAAAGGGACGGCGACTTCAATGATGGTATGAATGATTCCAGAATTATTCCAGATTATGGAGAAATGACACTTGTGATGAACTTAAATATCGGCTTCAAAATTCAAGAAGCAGTGCGACTTTCATCCCTCACCATTGATGTATGCCTACTATAGGGACTGAATAAAACCAGAATAATTCTGCGAACTCTTCCATCTGTTTTTCGTAAGTAATACAACTGATACGATCACCTTCAGACAGGTTCATGACAAGGACTGAAGCTCCAGAACTGTGTTCCGACTATGAACAAATGGAAAACCAAACACTACAGATGAGCAAAAGTGCAATATAGCATTATTACCATTGTTTATAGCAGAACTGTAGGGACCTAAGAGTTTTGGATGCAAGTGATACATTTCAAAGACGATGTGAGTGTGACTGAATCTCGTGAATCCTGTTAATCAAAAGGGTCAGAAAATTCAATGATACATACATATGCATTGGTTTCGAGATTAGACTGAATGGATGTATCTGTGGCTGTATACGCCTTCAACAGATTCTGGATCGTACCATGAATGGACCACGAGGTCAACACCACAAGCTTGGTGAAGAAAAGATGTGGTTTGTTTTCTTTTATTTTGGAAGGTTTTGTTGTTTTTTTTGTTTTTTGTTTGTTTGTTTTTTGTTGTTGTTTTTGTTTTTGGTTTTTTTGGTTTTGTTTTGTTTTGGCTTGGGTTTTTTCTTGTTAACTTTGTTTCTTTGTTTTGTTGTTGTTTTGGGGGTTTGGGTTTTTTTTTGTCACAATAATGACAGCTACTACATTATCTACATTTCACGTTTTCATTTTTTTATGCAGGAGAACACTTGCGAGTTGCGAGTGGTGCCATCGACTTCCACATATCTGCTGATTTGATATTACTCTTGATCGACATGTATTTCTGTACCGCCCAGTGGTTCTGAGCCGTCAACACAATCAGCATTAACAAATATATGTCTATTTAGAAACTATGTAATGCCTAGCTTCCATCGTGGGTTTTTGACGTCTCACAACAGGACAAATATTTGTCTGTGTACTGAAGATCTTGTTGTGAATGTATCTGTTCAACTAAACGTAATCACACTTATTGTCTGTGATGAACTAAACGTGATAACGATTATTTCTAATGGGCAGCTGAAGAACTAAATATGACAACACCTATGCGAAAAAACAAGTGTGTGAAGTACTAATTAAATATGCAAACTTTTTGTTGATGGATTTCTAATAATTTAAGTAAATTTACTAACTCCTAATATCTAAATGCTAAGTCTGCTAATGTTCAAAACCCGACTAATACCAAAATAATCTAGCCTCGAAATATCAAACTTTCTTTACTATGAAAACCCAACTGATTGTCTAAACTAAAATATAAACCTAACCTAACTCAAGGCATCTATTGTCTCCGATATTGAAAAAACAACTAAGAATTGTTTAACATTAAATCTGGGATCCTGTGTGGTTCACTCGCAGGTAAATCTCGTGAAGTCAGTGTCCATGGAAAGTACGAAATGAATGTGTTCTTACGGATGTTTGTTTATTCCATAAACACTAACTGAACGAGATGTGTTTTACTGAACACTCTCGAACAGTGTGTAAAAGTAAACAAAACAAGATGGTACCATACCACACCATACCATACTATACCATACTATACCACACCATTCCTCTTGTCTCTTTAACTTATATAAGAGACATTCATGGGAAAACATGTTATGCAAAAATGATGTCTCTCATTTTCTACAAAAAAATGTACCTACAAGCAATAACAAGAAGAATACATGAATACTTGAAACAAAATTTCACATTTTAAGCTTATCTAAACAGTTTCTTAAAGACTAAAGTATTCCTAAAGGTGAAAAGTGACCTCAGCAGTAAGATGCTTCACACTTGTAAGAGTTAGTGGCTTTATGAGTGTGAACATGTGGTTCAGGGTCTCATACTTCAAAGCAGACTTAATACAGCGACAGTGGCAACACTGACATATAGTCATTGCAACCATGCAATCGCTTTGTGTAAGGGAGTCTATTGGGTTTAGTGATCTTATCCCGTTTAAGTAGGATCCCTCTGAATAATGACTGCACGAGGTGACAAGTGCGTCTTGTAAGGATGGAAGACCCAACAGGACACATAGCGCTGAACAGCCTCAAATTCAACGTCCATTTACGATCTGCCATATATTTTCTTACATGCCCAGCCTAGGATGCCCGTTATTTCTTAATTCACTTCAAAGACCATGGAGTAAACACGTTTGACTGAAAGTTTAAGCTTGTGGACTAAAACGGGGCATCTGGTGCTTCATCATTCCTTCATGCTTGTGCATCTCCAGTAAAATGCAGTATTCAGATTACGCCTTATTTTGTCCTTGATGTAGTTCTCTCTAGTAGGCGATGTGAAACGAAAC
Source organism: Haliotis asinina (assembly GCF_037392515.1). Taxonomy (NCBI): domain Eukaryota; kingdom Metazoa; phylum Mollusca; class Gastropoda; order Lepetellida; family Haliotidae; genus Haliotis; species Haliotis asinina. The sequence goes on along the minus strand of NC_090281.1, from coordinate 33,721,700 downwards.
ATATTTGGGGAAATGCCATTTCGAGCTTTTGGTCTGTAAGTAATACACTCTGGAGATTTAAAAAGACGTCCAAATGGCCTGCAATACGTCAAGCCATAGCGTGCTGGCTGACGAACCGCCACTCGAGTATGCCAAAGCATATGACGTTATGTCAGAGAAAAATGTAATGACATTCAACATCAGATCAGCACGGTCGTTTTAAGAATCAAATCATTAAAAATAATTATTGTGCAACCTTTTCAATGTATTGTCTTGCTTTGTGAAGTCCACTCCTTCTAGAAAGACATCAATGCACCATTGTCTGGCATGAAATGACAAGGCCCAAGGGGACGTATCTTTGATGGCGTTCAAAATTGACTTCAGAAGATAATGTGACAGAAAACTTATTTCGATTCGCTGTTTTAAGTTATCTACTGAATCTCCACTATGACGTTCATCCAAACCGTAAAAAGATCAAACAGAACGTTACATTGGGAGATGCATTTTTTTCACTATGCTAACAGGAATATGTTTCTTTCCATGCTTGTCTCTATGGGCAATATTTTGTATGTTACCTATCTTGAATACCTTTGAATATTCAAGACCGTTTCTCGTCATCTTTAGTATTGAAGTGGTTATTATAAATCAGCATGCTGATGAAATTGTGTCATGGTGATGTTAGGTATATTTAAGTGGAAAGGCGTTTTCCCATGACGGAACCAAAAAACATACTCAGATATTCAAATCCACGATTAGTGTTTCTGAAGTCACTCAGTCCTGCACACACGTTACACGATTGACTGGTGCCCTCTTTTCTGTATAGATAGAATCTGGAACTGAATCTGACGGTTTCCTGGCGGACCTTTGTTGCTCATGAGGGTTGAATAAAACATGATATTGTTAAACGTAGTACTCCATACATGTTATATTCATGACCGTTTTAAAGGTTACATGCTTTAGAATACATACACACAATTAAACCACAACTATCATTCATGACATATATCATACAATGCTGATTATAAAAAGAGACATACAAACAAAACCATAAGCGTACAATCGCATTTAAAAGGGCAATATTTTGTACTTGGGTTTACTTCCCTCCAAACAAAGCATCCAGAATACCTAACCCAGCCATAGCGGGTGGGCGTGAACTTAAGTTTAACAAATACTTTCACTGGCTGGTTCATTTGCCGATACGCCCAGCCCTTTTTGTCTGTGAATAGAGGTGTTGGTGTTTGTAAATACATGAACATTTTGTCTGGATTTGTGTTCGATCCACTCAACAAATACTGAGATAGTAAACCTCTGCGTAGCTGGACACTGTCGTTCGTCCAGGTACAAAGCAGGCCTTGAAACAGACAGAACAGATCATTTTATTTCACGGTGGTACATGAGAATACAATAATATACAACTGATAATGTGTATACAATGAATATAGCGAATACTAGAGTAGTTAAATAGATTATATTTAATGTTTTGTTTTCTTTACTATAAATAGCCGTTTATGTCGGCTAAAAAAATAGAACATTTAGAGATAATGGAATTCGAAATTAACTGACAGAGAATCGGAAAATGTTGGGTTTTTTTCGCTAAGGATCTTGTACCAACGTCTTATTTCTATCGGTAATTTGTGATTTTATAACTTAAGCCTAAGAATTGGAATTTGTATAGGTCTGGGAAGGAGAATTCAGTTTCATAACTTGATAACAAATGAATAATGCTTTATGACTCAAAAGCATTCGAAGAGTTGCAGGAACCATGGCCGGTGTAACTTTTGTGCATATATCTCTGTATTGTCTCCAAACCACAATTATACGATTGTTTTGGATATATTCTTTTTGTTGACGCATACTTGTCGATACAATAGGCATATTAGCTCTTTTCTGAACTAAATTATCTTATTTTCATGCATTTTCTTACATAGTTCATTCTACAACTATTGTGGCGTCGAAAATCCGATTACGATTCAATCCTTAACCCGGTATAATTACTTTTTCACGTTTTAACTTTTTGCTATTTTCTTCATCTCGTACTATTATGGTATCATTAAGGGCATCTCGTCTTTATCATATTCTATCTACCCTCCTTTCGCCTTATCTCCTCCCATCATTCCCCATTCTTCGCCCTCATAATTAACATCATCCTTATAAGTTTTTGCTGAGAGGCATAACAGATAGAAGACCATACATGGGAAAATCACAAGACAATATGCCTGATAACGCAGAGAGGTATACAGCATTTAAAAATCGCCACCATTAAAGCTGACTTGGTGAACTTGGAGTACACTTACTGGAACTACCAACGTGCAATAGCTGACATAGACGACGTGTTCATTTCACTCAGTTCGAACCAAAATGTGTTTTGGAATTGCAGTGCGGTTTTGTTTGCTAAAAAGACCATCTGTTAAATGACTGGAACACCTCCATTATAATAGGTTTTTCCATTAATGAGTAAATGGTAAGTTGGTTCCTGATTAAAGGTTGCAACTCTCTGGCAGAATTGTGAGTGAGTGAGTTTAGTTTTAAGCCGTACTCTACAATATCCCAACTATATGGCGGCGGTCTGTAAATAATCGAGTCTGGACGGGACAATCCAGTGATCAACAACATGAGCATCGATCTGCACAAATGGGAACCGATGACATGTGTCAACCAAATCAGCGAGCCTGACCACACGATCCCGTTAGTCGCCTCTTAAGACAAGCATAGTCGCCTTTTATGGCAAGCATGGGTTGCTGAAGGCCTATTCTACCCCGGGACCTTCACATGTCAGGCAGAACTGTGCTCTCTAATACTTGAAACAAAGTCATTCCTTCAAATCGTGACAAAACATTTGTAAAACTGTTTGAAAAAATATTCCTTCATGTGAGTCAGTATTATGCACGAGAGTGTCAACAGCAGACGCTGATGCATTTATCTCCGTCTGAACGATGCTTGTACAGGTACGTTGTCTGTACAAGCATTTTTAGGAGGGTTCGAAAACGCGTCGACTTTTCAGGCACTTTTCATGTTGAGTGACTGAATGACTTTCATCGATGTTACAGTTACATCAGGCAGTGATTTTGAAAACATATATGTATTATGCAGCCTTGAACAGGGAGAAATATATGTCAATTCTTTGGAGGTTAAATACTGTAAGACATCATTGTCCAAGGTTAAATTTCTCAGCCTAAAGATTAACAAATATATTTAGTTACAATTAGTCCTTCACAAACTACTTTAGAGTAAACACAAACCAAGAAGAACCCCCACGCACCAATTCCACATGTACGTAACTTGATTAAGAGATGCTGCATGCAGAAATAGTTAAGTAACTGCCCAGATGACTTAAATATCAGAGAGAGAAAACGAAACTCCTACAACATCAGTTTTTTCAGCAAGCTGAGCGGACAGTGTGCGCGCTTGTCATACATATGAGTTCATCATATATATTACAACTCTGTTTCCTCTCCTCGTTTGGACTAGATCATGTACTTCTAAAGACTTCTTAGTTTAAGACAAATTCCTTGCCTGTTGAGTCTGTGATTGGAACCATCGACTTATTTACAAGATTGCTTCAAATGTAATTACCAAGAAACAGCCAAGCAAACATTTAACACGTAAAGAGACCACATGCTTGCAAAACAAATGCTGAAGATGGATTTGAAAGATTATTTCTGCCAAAGATATGGACGGGAATAAAATTTATCATTGTAATATAATGTTATATCCCTTCTAAACAGCGATGAGTCAGGTTTGCAGTTTGTAACAAACATGTTGTCAGGTATGTTTTTCAAGTTCGTGCAAGCACTGAACATGTTAACATGCCCCTGTTTAGTGTGTGTTTGTATAAACCTCTTTATGTGGAGAGCTTGGCAGTGTTTGTGAACTTCTGAACTTCTGATGAGGATTATGTTGTTCAAGATGAAGAGAGTGATAGTGACGATATTAATGTTGGATGATGATGAGGAGGAGGAGGAGGATGGTGATGATGATCACTACTCGTCTCACTCATACCTGGAGGTGTATGAAGCAAAGCAGCATGTGAGAGTTGTGTCCCTCAGCTTCAAGAATATGCGTGATCGAATCCAGGTCTGATCAATGGCTTACCTGAGTCATGCACACATGGTGGTGATTTGGGGTGGGGTATACTGGTGCTTAAAGCTTTTGCTCATCATGCCGAAGAACCAAACAAGCATGTCCGATGCCCCACATGGCAACAGTGTGTGAAAACATTCCTGGTGTCCCCCACTCTGATATTACCATGGTATTGTTAGAGCTGCGTAGAACTTAACTCACTCACGTAGTGGTGTGTCGCATGTGCTAGGGATATGCTGCCAGTAATTAACTTTAACACTTGAAACAACTGAAATAATTTTTTTTTTTCACATACAAACATATGGGACTCGAAGTCTTTGTTCGTGCATGTTATCCTGTCCCAAACAGGTACATCCATTCTCATACTATCATTCTTGTTATTTAGGATAAAGTTTGTTCTGCCCCAATGTGTTTTGTAATACAGTATGGTCACTAGGACGGTAGTCAGAGTGCTTTGATATTCAAACTTTCTTTACTATGAAAACCCAACTGATTGTCTAAACTAAAATATAAACCTAACCTAACTCAAGGCATCTATTGTCTCTGATATTGAAAAACCAACTAAGAATTGTTTAACATTAAATCTGGGATCCTGTGTGGTTCACTCGCAGGTAAATCTCGTGAAGTCAGTGTCCATGGAAAGTATGAAATGAATGTGTTCTTACGGATGTTTGTTTATTCCATAAACACTAACTGAACGAGATGCGTTTTACTGAACACTCTCGAACAGTGTGTAAAAGTAAACAAAACAAGATGGTACCATACCACACCATACCATACTATACCATACTATACCTCACCATTCCTCTTGTCTCTTTAACTTATATAAGAGACATTCATGGGAAAACATGTTATGCAAAAATGATGTCTCTCATTTTCTACAAAAAAATGTACCTACAAGCAATAACAAGAAGAATACATGAATACTTGAAACAAAATTTCACATTTTAAGCTTATCTAAACAGTTTCTTAAAGACTAAAGTATTCCTAAAGGTGAAAAGTGACCTCAGCAGTAAGATGCTTCACACTTGTAAGAGTAAGTGGCTTTATGAGTGTGAACATGTGGTTCAGGGTCTCATACTTCAAAGCAGACTTAATACAGCGACAGTGGCAACACTGACATATAGTCATTGCAACCATGCAATCGCTTTGTGTAAGGGAGTCTATTGGGTTTAGTGATCTTATCCCGTTTAAGTAGGATCCCTCTGAATAATGACTGCACGAGGTGACAAGTGCGTCTTGTAAGGATGGAAGAACCAACAGGACACATAGCGCTGAACAACCTCAAATTCAACGTCCATTTACGATCTGCCATATATTTTCTTACATGCCCAGCCTAGGATGCCCGTTATTTCTTAATTCACTTCACAGACTATGGAGTAAACACGTTTGACTGAAAGTTTAAGCTTGTGGACTAAAACGGGGCATCTGGTGCTTCATCATTCCTTCATGCTTGTGCATCTCCAGTAAAATGCAGTATTCAGATTACGCCTTATTTTGTCCTTGATGTAGTTCTCTGTAGTTCAATGTGAAACGAAACATATTTGGGGAAATGCCATTTCGAGCTTTTGGTCTGTAAGTAATACACTCTGGAGATTTAAAAAGACGTCCAAATGGCCTGCAATACGTCAAGCCATAGCGTGCTGGCTGACGAACCGCCACTCGAGTATGCCAAAGCACATGACGTTATGTCAGAGAAAAATGTAATGACATTCAACATCAGATCAGCACGGTCGTTTTAAGAATCAAATCATTAAAAATAATTATTGTGCAACCTTTTCAATGTATTGTCTTGCTTTGTGAAGTCCACTCCTTCTAGAAAGACATCAATGCACCATTGTCTGGCATGAAATGACAAGGCCCAAGGGGACGTATCTTTGATGGCGTTCAAAATTGACTTCAGAAGATAATGTGACAGAAAACTTATTTCGATTCGCTGTTTTAAGTTATCTACTGAATCTCCACTATGACGTTCATCCAAACCGTAAAAAGATCAAACACAACGTTACATTTGGAGATGCATTTTTTTTCACTACGCTAACAGGAATATGTTTCTTTCCACGCTTGTCTCTATGGGCAATATTTTGTATGTTACCTATCTTGAATACCTTTGAATATTCAAGACCTTTTCTCGTCATCTTTAGTATTGAAGTGGTTATTACAAATCAGCATGCTGACGAAATTGTGTCATGGTGATGTAAGGTAGATTTAAGTGGAGAGGCGTTTGCCCATGACGGAACCAAGAAACATACTCAGATATTCAAATCCACGATTAGTGTTTCTGAAGTCACTCAATCCTGCACACACGTTACACATGATATTGTTAAACGTAGTACTCCATACATGTTATATTCATGACCGTTTTAAAGGTTACATGCATTACAATACATACACACAATTAAACCACAACTATCATTTATTCATGATATATATTATACAATGCTGATTATAAAAAGAGACATATAAACAAAACCATAAGCGTACAATCGAATTTTTAAATGCGATTGTACGCTTATGGTTTTGTACTTGCAATATTTTGTACTTGGGTTTACTTCCCTCCAAACGAAGCATCCAGAATACCGTGAACTTAAGTTTAACAAATACATTCACTGGCTGGTTCATTTGCCGATACGCCCAGGGCTTTTTGTCTGTGAATAGAGGTGTTGGTGTTTGTAAATACATGAACATTTTGTCTGGATTTGTGTTCGATCCACTCAACAAATACTGAGATAGTAAACCTCTGCGTAGCTGGACACTGTCGTTCGTCCAGGTACAAAGCAGGCCTTGAAACAGACAGAACAGATCATTTTATTTCACGGTGGTACATGAGAATACAATAATATACAACTGATAATGTGTATACAATGAATATGGCGAATACTAGAATAGTTAAATAGATTATATTTAGAGGACAATTCTATTTCAGTGCATTTGACAAGGCATTTTACAAAATACCCAGGTTTTGTCAAATGTTTTGTTTTCTTTACTGAAAATAGCCGTTAATGTCGGCTAAAAAATAGACTATTTAGAAATAATGGAATTCGAAATTAACTGACAGAGAATCGGAAAATGGGTTTTTTTTCGCTAAGGATCTTGTACCAACGTCTTATTTCTATCGGTAATTTGTGATTTTATAACTTAAGTCTAAGAATTGGAATTTGTATAGGTCTGGGAAGGAGAATTCAGTTTCATAACTTGATAATGAATGAATAATGCTTTATGACTCAAAAGCATTCGAAGAGTTGCAGGAACCATGGCCGGTGTAACTTCTGTACATATATCTCTGTATTGTTTCTAAACCACAACTATACGATTGTTTTGGATATATTCTTTTTGTTGACGCATACGTGTCGATACAATAGGCATATTAGCTCTTTTCTGGACTAAATTATCTTATTTTCGTGCATTTTCTTACATAGTTCATTCTGTGGCGTCGATAATCCTATTACGATTCAATCCTTAACCCGGTATAATTACTTTTTCACGTTTTAACTTTTTGCTATTTTCTTCATCTCGCACTATTATGTTATCATTAGGGCATCTCGTCTTTATCATATCCTATCTACCCTCCTTTCGCCTTATCCCCTCCCATCATTCCCCATTCTTCTCCCTCATAATTAACATCATCCTTATAAGTTTTTGCTGAGAGGCATAACAAATAGAACACCATACATGGGAAAATCACAAGACAATATGCCTGATAACGCAGAGAGGTATACAGCATTTAAAAATCGCCACCATTAAAGCTGACTTGATGAACTTGGAGTACACTGACTGGAACTATCAACGTGCAATAGCTGATATAGACGACGTGTTCATTTCACTCAGTTCGAAACAAAAATATGTTTTGGAATTGTTTTGTTTGCTAAAAAGTCAATCTGTTATATGACTGGAACACCTCTATTATAATAGGTTTTTCCCTTAAAGAGTAAATGGTAAGTTGGTTTCTGATTAAAGGTTGCAACTCTCGGGCAGAATTGTGAGTGAGTGAGTGAGTGAGTTTAGTTTTAAGCCGTACTCTACAATATCCCAACTATATCGCGGCGGTCTGTAAATAATCGAGTCTGGACGGGACAATCCAGTGATCAACAACATGAGCATCGATCTGCACAACTGGGAACCGATGACATGTGTCAACCAAGTCAGCGAGCCTGACCACACGATCCCGTTAGTTGCCTCTTAAGACAAGCATAGTCGCCTTTTATGGCAAGCATGGGTTGCTGAAGGCCTATTCTACCCCGGGACCTTCACTGTGCTCTCTAATACTTGAAACAAAGTCATTCCTTCAAATCGTGACAAAACATTTGTAAAACTGTTTGAAAAAATATTCCTTCATTTGAGTCAGTATTATGCACGAGAGTGTCAACAGCAGACGCTGATGCATTTATCTCCGTCTGAACGATGCTTGTCTGTACAAGCATTTTTAGAAGGGTTCGTAAAGGCGTCGACGTTTCAGGCACTTCTCACGTTGAGTGACTGAATGACTTTCATCGATGTTACAGTTACATCAGGTAGCGATTTTGAAAACATATATGTATTATGCAGCCTTGAACAGGGAGAAATATATGTCAATTCTTTGAAGGTTAAATACTGTAAGACATCATTGTCCAAGGTTAAATTTCTCAGCCTAAAGATTAACAAATATATTTAGTTACAATTAGTCCTTCACAAACTACTTTAGAGTAAACACAAACCAAGAAGAACCCCCACGCACCAATTCCACATGTACGTAACTTGATTAAGAGATGCTGCATGCAGAAATAGTTAAGTAACTGCCCAGATGACTTAAATATCAGAGAGAGAAAACGAAACTCCTACAACATCAGTTTTTTTCAGCAAGCTGAGCGGACAGTGTGCGCGCTTGTCATACATATGAGTTCATCATATATATTACAACTCTGTTTCCTCTCCTCGCTTGGACTAGACCATGTACTTCTAAAGACTTCTTAGTTTAAGACAAATTCCTTGCCTGTTGAGTCTGTGATTGGAACTATCGATTTATTTACAAGATTGCTTCAAATGTAATTACCAAGAAACAGCCAAGCAAACATTTAACAGGTAAAGAGACCACATGCTTGCAAAACAAATGCTGAAGATGGATTTGAAAGATTATTTCTGCCAAAGATATGGACGGGAATAAAATTTATCATTGTAATATAATGTTATATCCCTTCTAAACAGCGATGAGTCAGGTTTGCAGTTTGTAACAAACATGTTGTCAGGTATGTTTTTCAAGTTCGTGCAAGCACTAAACATGTTAACATGCCTCTGTTTTGTGTGTGTTTGTATAAACCTCTTTATGTGGAGAGCTTGGCAGTGTTTGTGAACTTCTGAACTTCTGATGAGGATTATATTGTTCAAGATGAAGAGAGTGATAGTGACGATATTAATGTTGGATGATGATGAGGAGGAGGAGGAGGATGGTGATGATGATCACTACTCGTCTCACTCATACCTGGAGGTGTATGAAGCAAAGCAGCATGTGAGAGTTGTGTCCCTCAGCTTCACGAACATGCGTGATCGAATCCAGGTCTGATCAATGGCTTACCTGAGTCATGCACACATGGTGGTGATTTGGGGTGGGGTATACTGGTGCTTAAAGCTTTTGCTAATCATGCCGAAGAACCAAACAAACAAACCGATGCCCCACATGGCAACAGTGTGTGAAAACATTTCTGGTGTCCCCCACTCTGATATTACCATGGTATTGTTAGAGCTGCACAGAACTTAACTCACTCACGTAGTGGTGTGTCGTATGTGCTAGAGATATGCTGCCAGTAATTAACTTTAACACTTGAAACAACTGAAATAAAATTATTTTTTTTCACATACAAACATATGGGACTCGAAGTCTTTGTTCGTGCATGTTATCCTGTCCCAAACAGGTACATCCATTCTCATACTATCATTCGTTGGCTTGTTATTTAGGATAAAGTTTGTTCTGCCCCAATGTGTTTTGTAATACAGTATGGTCACTAGGACGGTAGTCAGAGTGCTTTGATATTCAAGGCAAAACTATATTTTCTTACAAAACACACTGGGGTAGAGAGAACTTTACATCTTTTCTAAGATGTCATATTTAACACTTTCTAAGGATAATTTCGATTAATCTAAGGCAGGAAACAAAAGACGGTGTCGGTGGCACAGGGCAAACTGACGCGCTGTTCTTTGACGTGTCTGCCGCCCTACGGCAAGACGAATGTCACTAGACAAAACAGATAATAAACAGTTTGATTGAATATCGGGTTAAATATCTTCTCCAAATCATTTTAATTGCATCTGTGATTAATGTAAACCACGTGGGGCAATATGAATTTCTGCTACCAACCCAAGTTTAAATCAGTACCTGCAAATGAAACTGACTAGTCATGCAACATTTCACGATTGCATTGTGAGTGTGTAGACACTGGGAACGTTACTGTGTCGCTGGAATATTGTCGAGCTATGAAATGTTTTTGTCCGCTGGAAAACATTAACGTAACGTTTCCACCAGTGATGTTAGCTGCATGACGCAACTGCAAATCAAGGGAAGGGGTTCAACGGAGTGGTTTACTGTAGCAGGCTGTACGAGGCAATGGCAACTAACGTATTGCGAAAAGTGTGCGATTACTAGGGGACAGAATAGAATGGCGCCGTGATGACAACGCAGTGTGATGCAGAGCAAAAAGAGCATGTTATCGTCTGATAAAGTACAGTGGGCGCCTTTAATATTTCACCGAAGCGAAATGGACTCGGAGTAAGGCATTGAACAATACACAGAATTATAATGTGTTTTTTCATAAATGCATGCAATCCACTGAAACCTTTGAAGACTATTCCATGCAATCGTTTGACAAATCAGGACGCATGACGTAAACATCTTGTGAAGGAACGTTGTAACTGGTGTCCACCCTGTCATATTGTTGAAATTTTGCCTAGAAAAAAATACTCAGTCACTCAAAACTCCACAGCTAAGGAATGTCTTGGGCTTGCATTCAATCAAATGCCCACTAATCACTACTTTGGCACGGCACTGACGGGTGAAAGAAAAATAATCTTTTAATTAAAACAAATTGTCCTAATCAAGAACCACTTGGGTCGATTTGTTTTACACTTATACACTTGTATCAATCCAACTATGGGTGATTAAGAAAACAGAAATCCTCTGAGGCATTTCTTGACCTTATCTGACATTACGTGTGGGAGACAGACAAATATTAGGAAAAAATGGTTATGATTATTGGAAAGAGGTCATTGCTTTCATTTCAAGGTAACGCTACACAGATACACAACAAGGATGGGACAAAAACTGTCTCGTGACACGTATTCCCAGATGACCAGTTTCCCGAAAATACTGCAGGTTGTCTGCGCTGCTTTGTTCAAGGAATCATGTGTAAAACGCTGACATGCAGGAGTTAATTAAATGACATGACTTTCCCAATTCTCGCTAATGTGTGCTTCTGTCGTAGCTTATTGGCACTGGCACGGTCATCTTTATTTGCGAGAAGCTGTCACATCAGCAAATATCAGCATAACCATTAGTCAAATCACAAACCCGTCAGCTTCAAATTTGTTCCAGCTTCATGTAATAGCTTCGACAATTACGCTAAGGAGAAAACTGTCTGGTGGCCATCAGGGAAATTATTAAAACCGACCACATCTTGTTTTTGCTTTGTGAGGTTCATTTCATCCTTGTGAGACTACTTTGGCATAGAGCTATACCACTGAAATGAAACTTCCTGAAGGCATTTGCATCAATAATTATTGCTCACTCATCGGTGATGGTTAAAGCTTATGCATAGTTCTGTTTTGTTTAAATTGTTTTCTTTTTGTTTGGTTTTGTTTTTTCTTGTTTGGTTTTGTTTTTTAGGTCTGTCTTTCAAGTCTTGTGCAGTTGGGTTTCGTAGAAAAGCTCAAACCATTGGCTGAAAGCCCGATTTGCTTTGACAATGTGTCTACGTCTTCCAGAATCCACATATCTGACATGCTTATTTTCCCTGATTCACATCACATTACTTTTAACAGGGCGGTGACTTCTGTGATGATATGAATAATTCCAGATATATTCCGGATTATGAAGGACTCCTTAGAGAAATTGACTGCACGAGGTGACAAGTGCGTCTTGTAACGATGGAAGACCCAGCAGGGCTCAAAGCCCTGGACTGTCTCAAGTTGAACATCCCTTAATGTGCTGCCATACATTGCCTAACACATCCGGCCAAGGATGTCCTTTAATTCTTAATTTACTTCAAATAAACCGACGAACAAAAGAAAGTACACAAGTGTAATTGGTAATTGTAACTGCAATTCCAAATTGGCGTTCTAACAAGTAACATTATTTAAGGACCATGATACATAGAACGCAATCACCATGCATCATTTGAAAAAAAAGACATTTTCAACGAAGAACATTTGGACGTGTTGTGGATGAAGTTTTGCAAAATTGTGATTATTGTCATGTCCCGGAGTCACAGCACCCCAAAAGGATCACTATCTACGGGTGATTCATCCACGCAACCGTGTGTTGACGGTGACGTCATCAGCGTGAGTCAAATTCAAAGTGACAAGACGACTTCGTGCCACTGCCCACCGACTGCTGCTTCGAATGGCCTTGACCTTCCAGCATCGTAGGAACCTTTGCTGTGGTGATAGCATCACTGTCTATTGTTACAATGTCATTTTGCTGATAAAAATGTATTGCAGAGTGCTTCCATATACATTTTCCATTTCATCAAAAGGTTTTGTTATTTGGAAGAAACACAACCTGTGCACTTTCTTTTGATCGTCAGTTTACTTGAAGTTTCTTTCTTATTTGGTCCTTGATATGGTTGTAGAGAAATAAGAGAAAAATGGTAAAGACATTCAACATCAGATTAGCACAGCCGTTTTAAGCATAAAATCATTAAAAGTAATTATTGTGCAACCTATTCAGTGCATTGTCTTCTTTTGTGGAATCCACACGTTCCATAAAGACATGAATGGGCCATTCTCTGGCGTAAAATGTCAACGCCCAAAGGGATGCATCTTTGATGGCGTTCAGTGTTGACTTCTGAAGGTAAGGTGACAGAGAGCTTATTGCGATCCACTGTTTCAAATTATCTACAAAATCTCCGCAACGACGTTCATCTAAACCGAAAAATATTAAAGAGAACGTTATACTTGGACATATTTTATTCAGTGTGCAACAATGACCGCATGATTGCCAAGACGAATATGGTGGAGCCTGTTTCTGTGCTTGCCTGTATATGCTATGTTTTGTATGTTATTAATCATGAGTATCTTTTAAAGTTCAAGACCTTATTATCGATCAACATGATCATGAATTTTGTCATGGTGATGTAGAGTGGACTTAATGAGATAGGAACGACCGACTTTGCCCTTCACGATACCAAGAAACAGGTGTTTGAATCTACAATTAATGTCGTCCAGCTTCCCCAAAGAATACAATCCTGCACAGGCGGTACACGGTTAGATCACTAGTGCCCTATTTTTTGTATTGGTAGAGCGTGAATCTGACGATTTCCTGGCAGATCGCTGTCACACATGAGAGAACATGGTATTGTCAGACATGGTGCTCCACACATATTACATTAACGAGCGTTTTATATATACATTTGCACCTGTGCTCAAGATAGACTGGTTTCATCATAAACTGATGGCATCCTATGAAAACTTGTCTTGTTGTTTCGATGTCATCCTGTCATTGGTTTGGCGCTCTTCACATCGATCTCTGGATGGTCTGTCACAGGCAAAATATTTATGTCCGTTACACCACTGAGCTATCACTGAGTGTGACGTTAACGAAAAGACAGTTTATGTGAGATTAAAGATATCTATTTCCATGACAAGAGTTGTATGCCAATACGGAGTGAGTGAGTGAGTTTAGTTTTACGCCGCTTTTTGTAATATTCCAGCAATATCACGGCAGACACCAGAAAATAGGCTTCAAACACTGTACCCATGTGGGGAACCGAACCCGTATCTCCGGCGAGCGAACGCTTTAACCACTAGGCTAACTCACCGCCCCCAATACGGAATGAAGAAAAGTAGCGATAATACATATACCAGGGGTCAGTGGCATGAGCATAAGTTTTACTGTCTTTTTGAACACGACAATGAGTGAATGAATATTGCTTTGATGGCCTCTAAGCCACAAATTTACGATTGTTCTGAGCTTGATTTCCATGTTCCATTTTGTTACCACATACTTTTCAGTACGATAGCTCTTTTTCTTGACGTTGTGGCATTTGGACACGCACCCATCTTCTTCTCGTGTAATGTCTTACATAGTTCTTTCAGTAACGTTCGTGGTCTTGAGAATATGATTACGATTCAATCCTTAATCCCGTACTATTCCTTCGTTTACGTTTTGAATTTTGGTAATTCTTATTTGTCTCTAAATATTTTGATATCAGGGGCATTTCGTCTTTATCATAATCTATATACTCTCTTTCTCCTGATCCCTTCCAAACCTTGTTCACGCATAATTGTCAGCACGACATGTCAGATTAACACCCAAGTATCCGTTCCTATCCTTCCTCAATCGTCTCAACATCATTCTTCTCCTTTGTAATCAATATCCCCTTACATCTTATTGAAAAGCAGAACTGACAGAGCCCCATACAAAGGAAAAATGAGTGTCACCAACTGCAGAAGCTCGAGCATTTAGCTCCGTCTTAACGATACTTGTGTGTACAAGCGGTTTTAGGCGGGGCCATAAAGGCGTCGACTTTTCCTGCGCCTTTCATGTTGAGTGACTGGATGGGTTTAGCTTTAATATCGCTTTGACCGATGTTACAGTTATATTAGGCAGAGATTTGAGAACAATTTTGAATATGTAGATTATTGCAGCCTTGAACAATGAGAAATGTTTATCATTTTTTACCAAATTTAAAATAGCCATACTAAGAAATACCTCCAAAGATTAAACGATGAAACACAGCATTGTGCAAGGTTTTTCTCAACCTAAAGAACAACCAACATAGTTTGTGATAATCAGTTCTCCCAAAACAACTTCAGGGTAAAATCAAAACAAAAAGAACCCACAATTCACATGTACATAATACTGAGATGCAGAATATGCAGAAATAGCTAAATATCAGTGCGCTTGATCCTAAAAGCAATAAAATGACGTCATAGATGATTTACATATCAGAGTGTGACAATTAGACCATCCTATTTTTCTGCTAGCCAAGCGGATAGTGTACACGCTGGTCATGCCGAGTAATATTCCATGATCAAACCTATATCATCCCTCATCATACATACGTTTACACTCCGGGATTTGTTTTCTCTTCTTCTGGGCTAGATTATGTAAACGTCTAAAAACGTCTTTTTGTAATTCATGAAAAAGAAACACATGGGCAAATTGTCTGCGTGTTGTATTGAAAGTTCGGTATCTTTTTCTGAGAGCCGAGATTGCTTATACATCTTAATAAGATAGTGAGTGAGTGATTTTAGTTTTACGCCGCACTCAGCAATATTCCAGCTATATGGCGGCGGTCTGTAAATAATCGAGTCTGGACCAGACAATCCAGTGACCAACAACATGAGCATCGATCTGCGGAATGGGGAACCGATGACATGTGTCAACCAAGTCAGCGAGCCTGACCACCTGATCCCGTTAGTCGCCTCTTACGACAAGCATAGTCGCCTTTTCTGGCAAGCATGGGTTGGCCTATTCTACCCCGGGACCTTCACGGGTTTCTTAATAAGGTAACTCAATTTGATTGTGAAATAGTTATATATACAAAAGACATATAAGAATGTTACTAATCTTCTGAAATATATAGATTTGCGCCGTGGGAATGTACTGAAATGAGTTCACGCACGGACGCCGACTTCCGAACGTGCCATTAGGAGGCCATCTTAGTTGATTGCCTGTTGAGTCCGTGATTGGAACCATCTATTTGTTTACATAATAGCTTCAGATGTAATTACCTAGAAACAGCTAAGCAACATTTAACCGTTAAAGAGACCACATGCTTGCAAAACAAACGCTTAAGTTGGATTTGAAACATTCTTTCCGCGAAAGATATGCACGGGAATGAAACTGAATACTGCTATATAATGTTACATCTCTGATAAACAACGATGAGTCAGATTTTCAGTTTGTAACGAACATGTTTTTAGTTTTGTTTTTTCAAGCATTATACATGTTGACAAGCCTTTGTTTTGTGTGTGTATATACAGCTTTATGCGGAAGGGTGGGAGTGCAGATAGATTGATGATGATGATGATGATGATGATGATGATGATGATGATGATGATGATGATGATGATGACGATGACTGGGCGGTGGGAGTCTAGTGGTTAAAGCGTTCGCTTAAGTTCAGGTGAGGTGAACCTTAAGTTCACCTCATGGGTATTATGTGTGAAGCTCATCTCTGGTGTCCCCCACCGTGATCTTGATCGAATATTGTTAAAAGCGAAATAGAACTAAACTCACTCATTCACGTAGTAGTGACTAACATGTAGTAGATATACCGCTACTACCTAACTTCTAACACTTGAAACAACTCAAGCAATATTGGATATATTTTGACATGGAAAAATATCAGACTCGAAGCATTTTTGCTTCTGGTGTACAAGTTGTTGAAATATTGCGCAAAAATACTCACTCAGTCACTCAAAACTACACAACTAAGGAACGGTTTGGGCTTGCATTCAATCAAATTTATTTTGAAAATTTTGATCTCTTAACTAAAACAAACTGTCCTAATCAAGACTAACTTGGGTCGATTTTTTTTACATTTATACACTTATATGAATTCAGCTATGGATGATTACGAAAGCAGACATCCTCGGGGGTATTTCACGACCTTATACACGCAATTGCATGTGGGAGACAGACAGACAGAAAATAAATCATGCTCACTTTTATGATTACCTTAAAGAGGTTGCTGCTTTCATTTCAAGGTAACACTATACACAGATATCACAGATATCCACGAAGGAAGCACCTTACAATGTACACAAATGTATACGCCTTTATTTTGCTATCAGTACTATTTTCTTGTGATTATGGAAATGTTTTGACATGCTTTTCATTGACAAGCCATGGTCATACAGAGCCGAAATTCTGCTATATACGGAATAAACGCCAGTGGATCGGTATATGCATATACAAACACACATTTCCCTCACGGTTAATGACATACTTGTCTAAGATATTATGTCAATATTCCCATGCAATGCCTATTTATCCCAGTTCACAGCACAGTTCTACAATAGCTGAGAAAAGATGTTTGCATTTGCATGTGCGAACACATATATTTTCCTCCCATCTGTCATCACAGTATTAATTGGTAATACAGTGAGTCAGTATCTAAACTTGTAAACAAATATTTCCCTTAAGGTTTACAGCATAATTCTCCAATCGCATATACATAGTGTGAATATTTGCATCTGCAGACACATATGTACCTCCCATTTTAAATTTTAAAGCTATATAACTCCACCTACAAACATATTTTCCCCTTTCCTCCTTAGAACAAACGTATGCGTACATACATTATTACGTCTGAAATAGATAAGATCAGGCGAGAACGAAAGAAATCGATTTTTGTCTTGAGGGATATTGAGAACTCCTCAGAGATACCGGTAAGTTGTCACACATGATTAATCTTTATTGAACACAACTGCCTCCTAGCTGACAAAACACAAACGCTTAAATGAATACCAGTCGAAGTTACTGACATGGAATGTATGAGAGATATGCAAGAAACATTGAAGCTGGCGAATCAATGGAGAGTTCCATGTAGTAGTATTAGATTGGGTGAGAGTAGAAGCCTCTCCACGTCAGGTTCATTCACGGTCTTTCTCAAAGCAACATTGATTCCAACCATTACCGAGGGGCTGATGACATCTTTACAAACTAGACAGAAGCTTTTTTCTGATGTTGGTTTTGCTTTGCTTTTGTGGTGCCAAACAAACATTGTGTAGGAAAATGTATTATGTATTTTAATAAGATGCACGTTTCCCGTTTCTTTACACGCTTAAGCACCCATATTGGTTAAAGCTTTTGTTTTGGTATAAAATAGGTATCGTTTGTGTGTGTGTGTGTTTTGTTGTTGTTGTTGTTGTTGTTTTAGGGCTGTCTTTTACAGTTGTGTCTCGTAGAATATTTGAAACCGCCGGCTCAAATCCTGATTCGTATTGATTATGTAACGGCTCCTGCCAGAATCCTCATAGTTTACATATGTTCTCCTGAATCAAATCAAATTACAGCCAAAAGGTACGATGACGTCAGTGATGATATGAATAATTCCAGAATTATTCCAGATTATAAAGAAACGACAATCGGGATGAACTTCAGTATTGGTTTCAAAATTCAAGAAGCAGTCAGACTGTTATCCGCATTGATGAATGCCTACTTTCACGACTGAAAAAAACCCCAGAAAAATCCACTGTGAAGTAAAGTGTATTAGGTATTTCTATAATAAGATGCACGTTTCACGTTTTCACGTTTCTTTACATACTTAAGCATCCATACTACTTAAAGCTTTTGTTTTCTCATAAAATAGGGTTTGTTTGTTTGTTTGTTTGTTTTAGAACTGTCAAGTCAGTTTTTTTCCAGTTGCTTCTCGTATAAAAGCTTTCACAATGCTTCTACCCCTGACAGAATCCACATATCTGACATGTTTTTCCCTGATTCAGATCACATTATTGTAGCCAACCGGGACGGTGACTTCAGTGAAGATATGAATAATTCCAAAAATATTCTGAATTATGACGAAATGCCACTTGAGATGAACTTCAATACCGGCTTCAAAATTCAAGATGCAGTCGGACTATCAGTCCTCATCCATGATGTATGCCTACTATAGGAACCGTACAAAACCAGAATAATTCTGCTACCTCTTCCATCTAGATTTCGTAAGTAATCAAACATACACGACCCCCTTCAACCAAGCTCATATGCGGTCCGGAGACAGAAACACTACTGGTCAGCAAATCTGGAACACTAAGTATATAGTTATTACCATTATCTATAACAGGATAGTTGGGGCCTGTACTTTGGGATGCAAGTAATACATTTCAAGGGCGAGTTCCGCATAACTGCTATGCTTTTGCTGAATCATATAAATCCCATTCTATCAAAAGGGGCAAAAACTTTAGTGATACATGTATATTCATAGCCTTGGTCCAGACGAACAAGATATCATATCATATCATATCATATCATATCATATCATATCATATCATATCATATCTCATTCAGGAGCATAGGCTTGTAAAGGGCGAATGATGGGATCTGGTGGTCAGACTGACTGATTTGGTTGAAACATATCCAAATCAATTATTTAAAAACAACCGCTATATAGCTGGAATACTGCTCGGTATGGCGTAATAGTAAATCACACACTCACTCACTTAATTTAACAGTCATTCCTTGGAAAATGTGTTGTGCAAAAAGGATGCCCTCCTTTATGACAAAAAGATGCTTTTCACCAGCAGGAAGAGGGAGTGATGTTAAAACACATGGTATTTCAAAGTATTGCTAAAGGTGAAAAGTGACCTCACTCAGCAACACGATGCTTCACACTTGTAAGAGTAAGTGGCATAATGAGTGTGAACATGTGGTTCAGGGTCCCATACTTCAAAGTGGTCTTAATACAGCGACAGCGGTAACACTGACATATGGTGATCGCAGCCCTGCAATCACTTTGTGTAAGGGAATCTATTGGGTTTAGTGATCTTATCCCGTCTAAGTAGCATTCCTCAAAATAATGACTGCACGAGGTGACAAGTGCGTCTTGTAAGGATGGAAGACCCAACAGGACTCAGGACAACCTCAAATTCCACACCCACTAACGTGCTGCCATATATTTTCTAACACACCCGGCCAAGGACGTCCTTTAATTCTTAATTCGCTTCAAATAAAATGACGAGCAAAAGAAATTACAAAGTAATTGTTGCGGCAATCCCAAATCAGCGTTCTAACAAGTAACATTATCTATATTGAACGCAATCATAATGGCTCATTGGCCAAAATGCAACCAAAAACATTCGTAAGTGTTTTGCACTTGAAGACTGAACAAACAGAAATATTACGAGAAAATGCCAAGACTGAGAACGAGCCACAGGAATGGGAGCATCCAATAAGCCATGTTGCAAGGACAATGGGTTGCACAAAACAAACCATAATACGGCTGTTTGACCGTGCGATCGACCCAGAATCGGACGTCCCAGAGTCACAACAGCACAAGAGGATCAATATCTACGCGTTATTCACCTACGCAACCTGATGCTGACAGTTACGTCATCAGCAGCTACATCATTGTGTTATGGCATGAGCTGATTCACAATGACAAGGCGACTTAGTTATACTGGGATGTAGGCCCACCGACTGCTGCGTTGAATGGCCTTGACCTTCCTGCATCGTAGGAACCTCCTGCTGTGGTCATAGCATCAATGTCTATTGTTACAATGTCACTTGGCTCATAAAACTTTGTCACTTTGCTATTGTAGCGTGCTTCAAAATACATTTTCCATTTTATCAAAAGTTTCTTCCTCATTTGGTCCTTGATATAGTTCTACCTAGATGGCGATGTGTGAGTACAAAAGTACTTGAAGAAACGCCATTTTAGGTTTTTGCGGAGATGTTAAAGACACAATACGTCAAACTATACTTTAGCCTGCTGTGTGATGAATCACCGCTCACTCATTCAAAAGCACATGGCGTTATATCAAAGAAAAAAGGTAATGACATTCAACATCAGGTTAGCAGAGCTGTTTTAAGAATCAAATCATTCAAAAGTTATTATTGTGCAACCTTTTCAATGCATTGTCTTCTTTTGTTGAAACCATGCGTTCTGTAAAGACATCAATGCACCTTTCGCCGGCGTGAAATGACAACGTGCAAAGGGATGTATAGTTGACGACGTTCAACATTGACTTCAGAAAGTAGTGTGACAGAAAGCTTATTGCGATTCGCTGTTTTAAGCTATGTACAGTGAGTGAGTTAATATTAAACGTCACATCGGCAATATTGCAGCCATATCGTGACGAGGTATGTACAGAATTTCGACAACGACGTTCATTCCAACCGAAAAAAAAAATAAAACAAAATGCTATATTAGGACATATGTTTGTTTCTTTTTTCACTGTGCAACAGCGTGCAGCATGATTGCCAACCGAAATGTGGTTTTGTCTCTTTCCGTGCTTGCCAGTATTTGACATGTTTTTATACAAACTGATGTCATGGATAAATGCACATGGTATGGAAAGCCTCTGCTCTTGACATCGATCTCTGGATTGTCTGTCACAGGCTAGATATACTGCAGTGTTCGTTGCACATCTGAGCTGCTCCTGAGTGTGACGTTAACCCTCACATTAGCATTCACATTTCCATTAGGAGAGTTGCATGTCATTATTGTCAGTATTTGCAGGTCCGGAATGAAGAAATGTGGCAATAACACATTTTCCAGTGGTCAGAGGCATGGTCATAAGCTTTTACCATTCTTTTGTTGTGTTTATGCAATCATAACAACAACGACCGTTGTATAACACGAGTGAATGAATATTGCTCTACGGCTGAAATGCACACAATTAGAACTGCCTTTAAACCAGTTCTCCTAGTTCTCCTGGACTAGTTTTGGATATTTTTTATTCGTTAACATATCTTCTTCTAGTGTACAGTGTTCCAAGAAATTATTGAGAAAATCTTTGTTTTTTTTTCTAATGATGCTAAGATTGGAAAAAGGGCTTTCACTATGCACTAAGCATACTAAATAAGGGAGACAACTCTTGAAGGCTTAGAAGGCAGCTCATTACGTCAAGAGTTATCTCCCTTGTCTGAGCAGACGGCTTCCTCTGTTGACATGGCAGAATTTACAGCAAGAGAGAAAAGAAAGCTCATTCTAGATGATTTTGAAAGGGGTGAGGCTGATGCTAAAGTGTTAGCTTGTAGACATGGTATTCCTCTGTCTACAGTATACAGAACTTTGAAGAATATTCAAACAGGAACCGGGATAGAGCACAAAGTAGGGGCAGGTCGGCCTAGGAAATTCAGTGTTGTGGATCGCCGAATACTTGGGCAGATTGTGAGTAGGGGCAAATTGAAAAGTGTTGAGAAAATCAGAAATGAAATGATTAGCAGAGGAAGTCCTCAGGTATGCAATGGAACAGTTAGGCAGGAATACAGAGACTTAATTGGGTGAAAAAACGTGGAATTACCTCGCCGTTGATGAAAGATGCACAAAAGGAAAAACGTTTAAACTGGTGTCGGGCTCATGAAAATCAAGATTGGGATAATGTTTTCTTTTCGGATGAAAGTTCTGTTTGGCTTTTCCCTAATTGTGTGAAAATTTGGACCAAAGATACTGTAAAACCTATCTACCAGCGACCAAAACATAGCCCGAAGTTTCACATGTGGGGTGGCATATCGGCTCGCGGAGTGACGCCATTGTGTGTTTTCACGGGAAACTTGACAAAAGAAAGATACGTTGACATTCTAAATGGTCACCTTCTTCCGACAGCACAGACATTGTATGAAGATGATTGGATTTTCTAGCATGATAATGACCCAAAACACACTGCGAGCTACACAAAACAGTGGTTGTCGGGCGAAAATGTTCAACTTTTAGACTGGCCCAGTTACAGCCCAGACCTAAACCCAATTGAGAATGTGTGGGGAGTCATGAAGGACAGAATAAACCAAAAGGGACTGAGAAATATTGAAGATATGAAGGCCGAGGTGGTCCAATATTGGGATACCCTGTCACACGATTACCTACAAACTTTGATGGGTAGTGTGCCTAGGCGTATCCAGGCATGCATTGCTGAGCGAGGAGGTCTAACAAAGTACTAAAACAAGACTGAGACTGTAAAAGGATGATGTTTTAACATGTTTATGTAAGTAAAACGCCAGAAGTTAATAAACGTAATGAGTTACAGGACGCATTATGATTCTCAATAATTTCTGGGAATACTATATTTTCTTAAGTTAGTTGTTTTCAGTAGCTTTTGTGGCGTCGACGATCTGATAACGCTTCAATACTTAATCCAGTAGCACTCCTTTGTTTAAGTTTTGACGTTTTGATTATTTTCTTCGACCCAAACTATTCTATTATCATTAAGGACTCCCGTCTTTGTCGTAATATGTCTGTCCCGTTTCTCCTTATCCCTTCCCACCGTTGTTCACCCATAATTTTACACACGGTAGCTCTTTGTCTGAGCGAAATGTCAGTGTAACACCCTAATATCTCTCTATCCTTCCTCATTCGTCTAAACATCATTGTCTCTTTTGCAATCAATACTCCCTTATATCTTACTCAAAAGCACAACCGATAATAGAGTCCCATACGAAGGAAAATCACATGACAATACAGCTGTGAACACAGTGCAGCATCGAGCACTGATAAAACGACATTATTAAAGCTGACACAATGAACTTGGACTAAACTTGTTGAATAAAAGAAACTATCAATATGCGATACCAGACACTGAAGACGTGTTCATTTCACTCATTTATAGGCGTTTAGAATCGCTGTTCGGGTGTATTTGCTGAAAATTCATCAATATTCTGTCACAATTATTGGAACATCTCCATTATTATATATTTTCGCTTAAAGAGTTAGTGGCAAAATGTGTCCGAATCAAAAATAGCAATTCTCCAGCAGAATGTTACAATTGTGCTCTCAAAAAGTCTTGAAGACTCATTCCTATGACCTTTGACAAATCATTTTTGTTAAGATATTTGAAACATGCATATGTTTCATGTGAGTCGGTATGATGCATCGGTGTGTCATCAATTCCAGACACTTGTGCATTTATCTCTGTCTTAACCATACTTATATGTGCAATCGTTTTCTTCAGTGGAGTCATAAAGGCGTCGACTTTACATGCACGTTTCATGTTGAGTGACTGGATGAGTTAGCTTTAATGTCGCTTTGACCACTGCTAGAGTTATTTTAGGCAGAGATTTGAAACTAATTTTAAATATATGGATTATTAAGCCTTGAACAGTGGGATGTATATATCATTTTTTTATCAAATTACTAGATACACTTTTTTTCAAAATATTCAATATAAACTAGTCATACTAAGTTATGTCTTTAAAGTTTAAACATATTTAGTGACAATCAGTTCAACTTCAACTTCAGAGTGAGAAGAAAACAAAAAGAACCCACTTACAGCATAACAGAGTTACAACCCTTCACAACCTTGAATATCTGGACACATTTTTAAAAATATTAAAATGGTGGCGTCCTCAAGAAACAGCCCATATCTAAATATAGATCAAGCAATCCAAATCATTGAATGTTGATCATGACGTCATCAAATATTATAATGATCACATTTAATTGAATATTATTTTATACCATTATGCTGGAGGGTACAAATGCCAGACTGTTTTTCATTTTCTGCAATTTTATAAGAAATATTATACCCCAATGTCGTTAACCACATTACCCACATATGTGAAATTTTGGATATGACTAATAATTCTCTCAGTCTCAGTGCGGCCTTAAACAACAAATCAGCTGATGGCATGGACAAATGCTCATGACATGAAAAACTATTTTATATGATAGAGATTCCATTTCTCTCGAGATTCCTATGATACAGCTAAAATAATGCGAATTGTATATCTTAACACATACAGTGGAAGCTGTCAAACCAGTATATGTCCAATCCGGCAGGTTGTCAACATAGGCATAAAGTCCCGCCTGTATCTTGTACATTTGTCATCAGCTGTACAATCCGGCATGTTGTCTAAGCTGGATTATTTCTTCATTCCCGACGCGCGCTAGTTTAGACAGCTTCCACTGTAGTTCAAGCCATACATAAAGAACTTTTCAAATACCGCTGTTGTGAAAGTGCTATCAGACCTCTACGTGGTAGGGAGTAAATATTTCGGTTTCAATGTTATTTAATGCAGATTTAGTGCTTTGATAAAAGAATTTATAATTCCTATGAGGAAACATTGATTCCATTCTTGAAATGACAAGTAATTGTGACGGCAACCATACATTTAACAACTGACATGTTTTAATACAAGAAATACATATAACGAGACCCCTGAGCCTTTGTAACATGTAACGGGCCAACACCAGAGATCAAGCTCTCACTTCTTCCCTACTTTCCATTGGATGCAGCAGGCATAACATTGGTGAACATTATATGGACATTAGTAGTAAATTGTTGATTATCATATCTTAACAAGGGGCAGTGGGGTAGCCTAGTGATCAAAGCGTTCGATAGTCACGCCAAGGGCTCCGGGTCAATTTCCCACATGGGTACAGTCTGTAAAGCTCGTTTCTGGCGATATTGTTAGAACATTGCTTAATGTTACGTAAAACTTGATGTTACATGATGCTTCATTCAGAAAAAAGGCACTTCACATTACATGTACATGTACATTACATTAAACATGCACAGACCCGTGAAGATCCCGGCTAGAATCTGTCTTCAGCAACCCATGCTTAAAGAGGCCACTAAAGTGATTGAGGGGACACGCTTGCTGACTTGGCTGACACGTGTCATTGTATTCCAATTGCGTGGATTGATGCTCATGATGTTCATCATGGAGTGTCAGGTCCATGCCCGATTATTTACAGATATTACGCCATATAGTTGGAATATTGCGGACAGCGGCATTAAACAGCTAGCCAACCAAACCAACTAACCTACCATTATAAAGTAATCCAATCCTAAAAGCAGATGACCCTAACAATTTCCTTGGCACTGAACATATACCTCACGCTTTTATACAGGAAAGGTAGCATCAATGAAGAGAATAACCAGTTTCGTTTTATCTGAGAAAAGACATTAAAATGAAACGTACGATGTCAGAAGGGGAGATGCTATGTAAAGGATGGAGACGTTGTGTTGGCACCGACGGTGTTGTTTCTGGTGATTCATCAACATTGTTTACGAGAAAGTGACTAGCTTGAACAGTTGAAGAACACATTGAAGTTGAAAACCGTTACAATTTATTATCAGCCGAGATGTAAGTTGATAATTCGTGATGTATATTTCTTTCCTGGAATGCAACTTTGGAGGGTTATTGCAGTATTACACCACATACGGTTGTGAACATTGTTCCCCTTTTCATATTTTGCCCGAAGTGTTTCAAAACGAAAGTGTCGAAAGGATAATAAACAGCAATTCATGTTTGTCTAAATTTTCAAATAAATGTTGAAATTGTCCGACAGTATTTCAGACGTTCAACGCTAGTACAACGGAAATAACTGAAAACTCGATAAGGGAGGGAACTGACCACTGGTGGTCATAGGTGTTTGGGTATGCATTGGGTATGTTTGGTTTCAGTAAGATGCATGTTCCCTTACACCTTTAGCACCCATATTGCTTCATAACGGATACAATTATAGTTTCCAATTTGTTTCGACAATTCATTCTAACAGAATGGATACAATACATTGTATAATCAAGGAGAACACATGAACCAACGCCTTTGAACCATACGTATTCAAAGATAACATGTTTTATGAAAATAATGCCACATATTACTTGCACATTGCTGGAGGGCATGCAGCCAGGAGCAAAATGCTGACAAGAAGGGGGTGATACGACGTTAATTCGCTGCCTTGTGGTTTAAGATGTGACATACTGACCCTTGGGATTTGTATTTGTGAGATACTGTCACATCACCAAATTGTCCACGTCTCTTTCTTGACAACTGGTGACCAAACCACAACCTCGTC
Source organism: Haliotis asinina (assembly GCF_037392515.1). NCBI lineage: Eukaryota > Metazoa > Mollusca > Gastropoda > Lepetellida > Haliotidae > Haliotis > Haliotis asinina. The sequence goes on along the minus strand of NC_090281.1, from coordinate 33,694,989 downwards.
ACCTTCAAAGCGGTTCAGTTCATTTCGTTCCGAGATATCAGTTTATACATTCACGGTGTAGTTGGATTTTGGTTCCTCTTCAGTGTCGTATGACTACAACAAATTGTACAACCTGTACAGTTTGTCCACGCCTCGTCCATGAAAACGTAGAGAAACCTTTGTTCAGATCAAGCAGTTAATCTCTGACTACACGCATCAACGACATGTGTGCACTATCTATGCTCATCCTCTGCTGGAAAAACAGCGTTATGATTGCACAAAAGCTTTGTCTGCAGATGGCTATGACAACGCTTTCAACAACAGCGACTTTTGGCCACATGACATTTGTTGCAGGGATTATGTGCCTCGACATCGCTAACAGAATATGAATGAATATCAATACTACCAATACAATGGTACTGGATACCGAGATGATGAACAGTACTACATATCCACGAATAACGGTAGCATTATATATCTCCCCATGGGTGCAATATTATTGCTCCTGACTCTAAGTTTACTAACCAGGGCCCCGTTTCACAAAGCTCTCGTAAGCCTAAGATCTCGTAACTTTTCTCGTAGTATCCGTAGCTCCTGTGTTACAACATAGGAGGCACAATGGCTACGAGAAAACTGGGCCCCGTTTCACAAAGCTCTCGTAAGCCTGAGATCTCGTAAGGTTTCTCGTAGCCATTGTGCCTCCTGTGTTGTAACACAGGAGCTACGGATGCTACGAGAAATGTTACGAGATCTTAGGCTTACGAGAGCTTTGTGAAACGGGGCCCTGGAATATACCTGGTGTGTCTAGCAGCACGCCTGTTGTAATATCTAGTACCATTACTATCAATGTTGATGTACTTTGTATCCAGGAATATTGCTTAAATCCCATGTTGAGAAACCGAATGACATTCATGGGTACAACGCTATAACGTGTATGTGTAATACAAGTGTCCCCGTCAGGGGATCCGGGAATCTAGCCCTATTATTCCCAGTCACGATGGACTGCTTACCCATTACAAAAGTCTGAGTACCTGATAAGTGCCAAGCTTATGTGCAACGGATATGCAGATATATATGTAATCTGTTGACGGCTTCCATCTACCAATGTTCTCATTCAATCTTAATGGTATAGATGAGTTAATGGATGCCTATGACATGCTTTGTGAAGAAGTAAAGTTGCTTTCTCCTCACGTGAAAAGGCGCTTTAAAAGCTAATTACATATAGAAACCTTGTACACGTGCTGCATACCCCTCGCACGTGTGGTCCGGACACTAAATGGAGAAGTAAGGACAGTTTGTGTAAGTCCATAATTAGCCATATCCTTTTACTATCTGATGCAGCAAGCTTGATCACTACACGATCTCTAACCACCTTCCTTGTTTCGTTAATGTAACCTAACCTAAATCTGGAATTCCTAAACGTGTATTCCAAAATGGCACCTAGCTGACTTCACTGAATTAAAAAATTACACTGAGAAAACAGACTTCTCTCTGACGTATGTACGCCATGTAATGAAGCGCAACCTGCAGACATTGAGCTCTATAATGAACAGATTAGTAACGGCCTAAATGCTACTCATTACCAAATGCAAGTCTCGCGGCAAACCTGGTTAGCAGACGACAAACCAAGGGTCATCTTCGAGGCATCTTCATATCGAGAATAAAAACGTTCTAAGCGTGATTTCCGTCATTTACATCGGCAGGCAAAACGCAGAAAAGACAAGGCAGAGAACTATCTTGTGAACTTGAAATTTCTTGAGAAACTGATATTAATATCTTTTTTTCGATCTGTGCGTAAACAGAGTCGCCCGTGGTCAACAGCTGACCAATTAGTATTTAACCTGGACACACCAGAGGCCATGTTTAACTTGTGGGGTGCTTACTATCCTAACCTTGCATTAGAAAATGATCTACCTTCAATGTGGATTTCCATATGAACATTCTCTTATGTGTAATATACTTGACCAATGCTTTATTTGTGCAAGGATAATTAAAATTATGATTTAGACAAGATTCATAACCGCACCCCAATAGGCTGCACAGCACTGAAGATCACAGAGGTTTTCATTGACAAATACCAAGTAAAACTTGAAGGAAACTTTGTTTCTTTAGTGATTACACGACCTAAAATGCAGGCATTTTTTCTTCCTAATTCGTAATTGTATTGTATCACACAGAGAAAAAGGTAATGATATTCAACATCCGATTAGCAAGCTGCTTTTTTAGAATCAAATCTTGTAAAATAATTATTGTGCAACCTTTTCAATGTATTGTCTTCCTTTGTGAAATCCAATCTTTCTATACAGACATCAATGTATCATTCTCTGGCGTGAAATAACAACGTTCCATGGTGTAAATCTTTGATGGTATTCATCATAAACATAGAGCGTTTTGCGAAACGCTATTTTACGTTGTCTTCAGAATCGTTCACCATGCAAACCATTCACCTCAATAACATTACATTCGTATTTTTCGAAATGTCGAAAATGAACTTCATTGTGATTTGCTTTGGGTTCTCTGAGGCATAGAACGAAACATGAATGATATTAAAAGTGTTTTGTTTTTCATTAAACTTCAATTGCGCGTAACACCGTACACAGTCCTGATCAACGTCCTAGAGAATGGATTGTGTAGCAATCTAAGCATGTCTCCATGTGATATTTGTTGTATGTTATTAATCATGAGCATCATTTAGAGTTGAAGATTTGTTCTGTCATCCGTAATATTTACAGTTAATCCATATGCTATCCGTAGATGAATGTTGTCGTGTTATTATATTACGCTCTCCTGTTTTTGAACTCCTGAACACCTATTTTATAGTCATTCAGACCCATAAAGATCTGGATTTTTTCAATTGTTCTCAGCAATCAGTGTTTTTTGTATGAAGCGACTAACATAACGGGTGGTCAAGCTTGCTAACGTGGTTGACACATGACCTTGTATCCCTATTGCGTAGATAATGCTTGTGTTGTTAATCACTGGATTGTGTGGTTCAAATTTAACTCCATTATGTACAGACCGCAGCTATATATGTGATTATTGTTGAGTGCGACGTAAAACAAAACTCATCCATTCACACATGATGATTCATAAACAGATGCTCGGTCATCGTATCTCTGGGTGTCAATCACTGGATTGTCTGGTCGGGACTAAATCAGCTGTAATACTGCTGAAACAGCAATACACTCATGATATAGTCACAATTGTACATTAGACTCAGTTGTTTAACAAAGATTTCGTATGGATGTGGAATGGGTTTTGAAGCCTCTCTCTATTGAGATGGGTCACCCCTCCCCATCTGTCCTGTACTGGAGTTATGACGTATGAACCTCCTGCTTGTGAGCCATCGGCAAATTCATAATTGTTCAAAAGTTGGGAAAAGGTGTTGCTGTGGAAATTTAAATGCACAGCCACTTGACATTTCCAAATGGACCGTCCGAATAACTTCATGACGCTGGGCAATCGACAGATGTGGAAAACATGTCATCGCTTCGTTTATGGTGATATAATATAGTTTCGAAAAAATAGATATAAATGATATAACTGTGTATAAGTAAGTTTGGCCTGTCTTTGCTTTGAACTGTATTTCGGGCACGTGTGGTAACTTCACCGGAGTAGGGGCGAGTCTTTGACGTATACGAAGTGAAAAACCGCTATTCTGAGCCACAGCCAGCGGTTTCTACCTTATCCAAGGGACACAAATTAACAAAAGGAATATTGGTACCTTAGATGACTGCGACATTCGTGTCAGGTTTGACACGCATATATTCTGTTGGTGTCCTCCATTGGTGTCATTGTACAAAGAGCGTAGTGCATTTTATTTTAAGCTGTATTCCAGCAAGGGTGGAGGACACCAGAAATGGGCTTAACACATTATACCCATGTGGGAAATCAAACTCCCCGAAGATCGAACCCATATCTCCAGCTCAGCGTTAGACCACCCACCGACCCAATTAAGAAAAGAGGTATCCTTTCAGGAAACATAGAATCAGTGATGAACATTATAGACTGAACAGCAAACGAAACGCACTTTTCGACAAAATGAAATCTCATAAAAGTAAGCGTTCATGTTTATGTCTTCTATTTAAAAACTTAGAAAACAAAAAAGTCAGAGTTGCGTTTCTCTGTTCAGTATATGAAGGGTTCAGCTGACATTAGCGATGACACCAAGATGAGAGTGAAAGTGTGCCCTGCATCATCGTGTTATCACTTATTCTGATGTGTAATGGGGTAAGACAGTTATCAATAGCTGCACAAGCCAGAACCGTCCTTCATGCCGGAAGCATATGAAAGTAAATCTGTTTTACATATGGACTCTTCATTAGATTATGCATTTCGTCCTAATACCTTTTATTACTTAACGTAAAGTAGACCCTCTTCAGTAACCGACGCTTTTGGTAAGAGTTGGCTAATGGGATCGGGTGGTAATGCTCGCTGACTTGGTTGACACACATCATTTGTATTCCAATTGCGAAGATTGATGTTCATGCTGTTGATCACTGGTCCAGATTCGATTATTCAGCAGACAGGAATATTGCGAGTGGAACGTAAACTAAACTCACGTTATCACTCTTTTTGGTAACGTCAAGTTGCAGTAAGAAGGTTTATTGATACATTCAAAGGCTAAAGATGACTTAATTGTCAACTGTGCTCACGTTTTTTTTTTCGCTGTCACAAGCCAGTAGAGTAAGGGTATGTGACCTTTGGAAAACCACCACTTAACCTAAAGACGTAATGATTTCCACATCAAGAATCACTGGTTACAGGTTACGAAGTTTGGAAGAGGAAAACGTTTAAGAAGACGTCACATATTCAAATCCAAGATTACAGAAGAGTTGCATCAGGAATTAACCTTTGAAGGTCTATACTCAAATAGACAATTATTAGTCTATTTACTGTTTGGGTTGAAATCTGTGGTAATTACGTCCGCTATACAGATCAGTGCTTGAACATTGTGCTGTTGAAAAAAACGGGCCTTTTCCTGTTGTAACGTCAATCCCGACCACGAAATACCAGTAGTCCGAGAATCTCTGTAGCTCGCGCCTGTAGACACGTCCGTCAACACAGAAATGAGCTGGAGATGAATCACCAGTATCTGTCTCTCCTGTATTAGACGTTGTGATGCGTGGACGTCCTGCATGTGAGCCACCGGCAACTCTATTTTTGTTCTAATAACGTTTCAAAATTTGTGAAATGGTGTTTCGTTGGAAACTAGCATGCACAGCCACTTGAAGTAAAGACATTTCCCAACCGACCATCGGAATAGCCTCATAACGTTGGCAGTCGGGAGTTGTGAGAAAAACATCCATCAGATGTTTTGAGTAATCAAACATCGAATTGCATAGCGTCCTAAATCAACAGCAATCTTTGACATTCATAAGCTCCCCGCACAAACGTCTTCCCTTCACAAAAATTAGAAAATGCATGTGTTCAATTCAATTCACTAATATTTATGCTTTCATTTATATTTGTGAACACATATATATATTTGGTGTCATTTTTCTTTCTTCCATTTAACAAAACATGTACATTTTTCAAAGATATATTTCTTAATATCTTAATTATGATCCTTCTGTTCAGACGATTGCTGGAGTCACATCAGTTAGTCCTATTTTTTCGACACATGTATGAGTACTAGTGACTCAACCTGGACTTGCTTCCACAGAAGGGCGCTCAGTCGGAGAATGTAATTCATGATCTGTATACTGGTAAGATGAAACATCGCTATATTCTCCAGTCTCCAGGTCTCTACACAAACACGTAATGCCAAATAAACAGGTTCCTCGCACGATTATTTGTCCATGAATTATGCAAGGTTTGCAATAATGCAAAGAAAGATGAAGCGGAAATGTAGTTTTGCAGATGTTCGCGATGTTGTCGACTTGAACACAAGACGAGATAAGAAGATCGTAAATAATTCTGTTTTTTGTTTGTTATCTGAGAAAAGATCTTTATTTTTAACGAAGCTTTGCGCAAAGTGTGTTTTATCTAACACGGAATAACTTTATCCCAACATATGGAATACAAAGCTGCCAATTTAGACACGGATGTTTTCTGATTGCCTCATGTCAGCTGATAACAGGTTTTCTCAGTTGAGATGAGTCCACAATGCAGTTAGCTGGGTTTTGAGGGGTTTTTTTTGTCTATCAGGAGACAACTTTAATCGTTCAGCAATCCGACTGTTCAGTATAATGCTACTTCTACGCTGATGTGCATGTTCACTCAAATATCACACATGCTTATCTAGGAAGATATAAAGTGGATGTCATAGAAATTCGTAAACAGTTCAAACTGGGACCATAAAGTGTTTGTGTTTCAATTTACTTTTTCCAGTTTCGACAACTGGCCAGTATATTTGATGTTTAGAATGAGAAATCAATGGTCTAGCTATTTATGAAACAGTTAAGGTTTTATCGGGTTCGTCTGAAAAAAATATATTTCATTGCCCTTTGGTTTATTCTCTTAACATGTGTGTATTTCTCAGAATCGAGACGGTACTTTTTGCTTGGCGCATGTATATGCTTGTAACATATCAACGATTTATAGAAAATCATACCTGATCTCGTATTTGGTGAAAGGAAGAGTTATGCAAGGACGGTGTATAAACCAAGTATTTGCTGCTCATAGTGGAAAAGAGTCCGGGTTTATCACGCTTGTCCCTACAGGCTTATCAGCGGTGTTCAATTGTGTTTCACCGGTGTGGTAAACGTCCACGACATGTAAAACGGTGGGGTAGCCTAGTGGTTAAAGCGCCGCTCGTCACACCGAAGACCCGGGTCCCCATATGGGTACGGTGTATGAAGCCCATTTCTGAGGCCCAGTCTATTGCTGGAATATTGCTAGAGGCAGCGTAGAACTAAAGTCGCTAAGTCATTCACTCTACGACCTGCATTACTTCAGTTTTGCTTTCAAACATTCAGAGATGACACATCGTGACCCGGATCGGGATCCACAAACACCATCTCGGTTGTCGTGGCAATGTTCCTACCTCAGGTGGACTTTTTTCTTTTTAATTGTCTTCTATCTCCAAAATCATCAGTTGATGGATCTCTACCAATTCCATTAGGAGATCGGTCCAAGTTAACCAAACCGTTAACACAGGCAGTGCATCACACAAGCAGTGCAACTGTATGTCTGATCCACGGGGGAAATCATCAAATAAATAGTCTAGAATCATCTCCATGCGGTTCAAATTTAAGATATAAGTCAAACGAATCATGTTTCTGAGTCTGGCGAATTGCTTACCGCGCAACATCGCGCGTCTTAATCACAGCTATACATCGGCTCCGGCTCCGGCTCCGGCTCCGGCTCCGGCTCCGGCTCCGGCTCCGGCTCCGGCTCCGGCTCCGGCTCCGGCTCCGGCAGTGTGAGAGGCAAGGACACGAGATCGTTTTAGTGCTAGATCCGGTCCGTGTGTCAAAAGAGAAAATAAAAACATCAAAATAACTATTATTTAATCAAATTATCCTTTTTCTTCATTTGTAGCTTCCCAATAAATGTGGTTTTCCCACCTTTGATGGTAATACAATGTGTCATTTTCATAATAACAGCATAAGTAACCCGTAAAGACCCGGATGAAAATTAGTCTTCAGTATGCCTGTCATAAGAGGCGACTGACGTGATCGGCTGGTCATGTTAACACATGTCATCGTATCCCAATGGTGTAGATCAATGCCCGTGCTGTTGATCATTAGTTTGTCTAGTGTAGACTGGATTATTTACAGACCGCCACCATAGAGCTGGACTATTGTTGCGTGCGGTGTTAAACAACAACCAAACGAAAAGCATAAATATATCTGCTTATATTGCTGCAGGGGCCGTGACGTAAAGCCTGCTTATCAACTGTCTGCTGCAGGTGTTCCATGCAAGCTAGTTGCGTGCAAGCCGTGGAATTGTTTTTCAACACCTGATCAAATTTTCAGACCGAATAGAGCAGCAGGGTCACTTTCCACACTTTCTGTCTTTTTCATTCTTCCTTTATTGCAATCACACACGCTACAGGATATTGCATAACCAATACTTTTCCGCCCCTTAATAACTCAACCAGGCCTTGAACAATGGTCATTTCTCAAAGGGATCATTGGCAGCATATTGAAGAAACAAGCTAATCTTGATCAATCACACCTTTTCAGACGGATATTACATTTATCTGCCCGCATAACACGTTCATGGGGAGTCTAAAAGAACATATTTTTGAACAAGGAGAATGATTTCATTTCATAACTTTTGCTTTACTCTTCAATGGTTATTTACCCTTTGATTGACAAGACTTCACTCTCTAACAAAAGACGCACATCCTCACTAATCAGAGCAGCACATAACGCCTTCACCAGTTCTTGTTCTTCTCTAGAATTAGTCTTCAATAACCCATGCTTGTTGCATGACGCGATTATCAGATTGGGTGATCAGGCTCGCTAGCTTGGTTGAGAATTATAAACGTATTCCATTATTTACAGACCACCGCAATGTAGATGGAATATTGTGTTTTTCTGTTTGTTTGTTTGTTTGTGTGTGTGTGTGTGTGTGTGTGTGTGTGTGTGTGTGTGTGTGTGTTCGTTTTCTTTGCTTGCTTGTTTCCTTTTCTTCATTACGCTCAGTGGGTTACATAATTAGAGTACATTCAAAGTAAGATACAGCAAAAATCCGAACAGAAACATCTCTAGGTGATAAATAGAGAATCTCTCCCAAGTTTCTATTGATATCAAATATATCAGCACGAGTTGATAAAGTAACAAATTGAGTATTGATATAATTGATATCAGTAGACATGAGGGTGAGATTCTATGTATCATCCAAAATCATTCTTCCTTAGTTTTCAATGAAAACAAAACACAGAACACAGCAATGCAATGCAACGATGTCATCGCATCAAGTTCATGACGTCATAGCATTGTCAGGGCATTGTGCAAAATCTTCGTCAAAGCGATATCTCCTAGAGATGTCTGATCTCACACAAGCGATATCTCCTGTGGAACACAGTTTTGGATGATAAATCGGCACTTACATCAAGACAAACAGTGACTCTGGTTTAGCTGGAATATAGTCAACAACGCCCAATCAATCCATCAATCAATCAATAAATCAACTGGCAGAGTTAATACATCACATATATGGTTGTTCCATATCTGTGATTTACTGCTTCTTGAAACCGATTATTTTGGATTGATCTTCTAGTGAATATGGTAGAGATCCATCAACTAATGACATATGTTGGTGCTGCATGCTCTATGATGGGAGACGTTCGAGAGATCTTCGCGACAGAAGGCCTTTGAAAAGAAGAAAGTCGACCTGTGAGTGGTACATCGTTATGACACTCCAAGATGATACGAATAATCATCACTTAATTTTTTAAGTTCGATCGAGGGGGTGCAGGTCTTAGGCATTTCTCACCTCATGGGAACCTGCAAGCAAGGGAACACTACCAACTAACCTGAAGGGAAATCAGGCTGTGCCTAGATAAGAGTTATATCCACGATCATACCAATTAAATGCAACCATACATAGAACATAGGACGGGACCGAGTGACGAGATCGAGCCCACCTTGGACCGGATGTAAAAAACCTTGGAGTCAACCCTTTCAGTGTTGTCACTACCCCTAGTGTACAGTACTTAAAAGAACCCCCGAATCCGTTGGTATATAACCAAATGGTGGCCACATGAACACGTGCATACACCTAGTTGTGGGTACAGCAAAGAGCAGTAAACTTGGTCAAACTGCTGTGACTATGCGTCCCAGTCCACCCAGCTGTGAATGGGTACCCCGTAAGGACCTGAGAGCCACATTAACTCTGTGCACCAAGTGGCTGCAAGAGTTGTATGATCCCCAAGGAGGTTAGATCCCCAAGGTTAATTGTGCCATTTGAGACTAACATCCAATGATCGAGGGGAAAACAGTTCTTCTTTGAGATGCTGCACGTATCTGGTCAACGCAGGATTATTTACAGGACTTGTTTACGCACTAAGCTGACAACACCAATAAATTTAACACTGCTGTTTCCCCACACATCCACTGAGGCATGTGCGAGTTTCCTGATAATGATTTGTAAGCCCAAGTCCATTTTCAGGGTGCGGCTGAGAAAAAGCATCCTCGTTAACAGAATATGCCGAAAGGCACATGAAACTTCCTTTCCTAACAGGCAATTTCATTGACTTCGACTATTTTATCGAATTTCCAATGTGAACATGTATGTACTGAAAAGTCTTTCTTATAACGTGTGAAATAAAAACTGTTCCAGTTACTAAATGTTTAAGGTTAAAGTCTTCTATACGATAAACCACACTTACGTTCATCAAATTCTGAAAGACAAATAAAGGTTTTTCGACTATAGCAGTTATCTCTATCGTGGACTCATTTCAACTGATGAAACCTGTTATCAGCTTACGTAGAGCAGTCAGAAAACATCCGCGTCTAAATTGGCAGCTTTTCATTCCAGATGTTGGGATGAAGGTATTCCGTGTTAGATATAACAAATGCTTAGCAAATCTGCTTTTAAACACAAAGATCTTTGCTGTGATAATGAAAGCCTAGCTGTCATTAACGACGGAGTTATCTTGTCGTATGGTGTGGTAAACAACATCCACAAAGGAAATCTTCAAGATCGCGGACGTTTCCGCTTCAGCGTTTTTTATTGTCACAATCCTTGAATAATTCATGTACAAATAATCATTCTAGGAACCTGTTTATTTGGCTCTGCATGTTTGTGTAGACACCAGGGTGCCGTTGTACAGGGCGATGTTTGCGCTAAGGTGACCGTTACTTTTACACTGACCTAGGGTAGCCTTAGCGCTATGGTTGTTTTGTACAACAGCACCCATGAGGCTGAAGAAGAGAGCAATGTTTTATCTTAACAATATACAGATCATGATAATCGTAGTATATTCCGCCGATTGGGAAGTTATACTTGAACTAACTAACTGCTCCACCAAAAAATTATTAACACATAAAATGATATTGTGAGTAAATATTTATTCAAAATGAAAGAAAACAAAATAATAATAAGCCAAATGCCTGGGTGTATAAATAAAACCACAGATAGGCTTGATATGCTTCTTGGCCATATTAGATTAGATGGTCAATATTCAATATAGAGACGAAGGACACTTTATAGTCCTAACTGGGAATTTTAATGACTTCGACTATATATCGGTTTTCAAATTTGAACGTGTATGACACTCCTTTCTTGTAGCGTATAAAATAATACACTTTCAATTACTATGCGAGGGGATGTCAAAACGTTTAGAGCCTCGCCCTGAAAAAGCAGGATTTTGGAATTCATACTGTTTTATTTTTCCACATAGTCCCCTTCCAACTTCACACACTTCTCCCATCTGGTTTGCCAATTGCTGATTCCTGATGTGAAGAACTCCACATCTTGGTACCCTAGAAAAACCCTCCACAGCAGCGATAAACTCATCATCATCCTGAAATGTCTGGCCTAGGATGTGTTTTTTCAGTCGAGGAAAGAGGTGGAAGTCGCTAGGTCTAGGTCTGGTGAATAGGGAGGGTGAGGTAAAATTTCGTACCCGCACTCGCGCGCAGTTTCCATTGAAGCTCGACTGGTGTGGACTGGCGCATTGTGCTGGTGAAGAAGAATCCCTCGACGGATTTTTCCTCGCCGCTTTTCTTTAATGGACTGGCGTACCTGCTTCAGAAGGTTAGCATAGTGCTCTCCATTCATTGTCGTACCATTAGGCAAGTAGTCGATGTGCATAACACCTTTACTGTCCCCATAAATGGTTGCCATAACCTTCTTTGGGGACCTGGTCGATTTGAACTTCTTTGTCCTTAGAGAGGCGCTATGTTTCCATTTCATTGACTCCTGCTTGCTCTCAGGGTCATAATGATGAAGCCAGGTTTCATCACAGCTTACAATTCTAAAGTGAAAATCGTCTGGGTTAGCATGGTAATCCGAGCCACGGATGTTGACCCGAGAAAGCTTCATGTCATCAGAAAGCATTCTTGGAACCCATCTTGCACACACCTTGTACATGTGGAGATTGTCATAGAGTATGCTGTGAATGGATCCATATGAGAGCCCGGTTGCATCCTCTAACTCGTGCGGGGTGATACGACGATTTCCTATCACTAGTTGATGCACAGTATCAATGTTTGCGTGGGTGGTACTGGTTGAGGGTCGTCCTGGACGGGGGTCATCATCTAAGCTCTCTCTTCCTCGCTGAAGCTCTTTCACCCAACGTTTGATGGTTGCAGCAGAAGGGGAAGACTCCTTGTAAACAGCAGTGAGTAGTTCTTCAAGCTGCTTTGCCGTTTTGCCCTCAAGGACAAGAAACTTTATTACTGCTCTATATTCAACCTTTTCACATTCGCTAGGGGGTATATCTCTTCTACAAGGCACTGTCATTGAAGAAATGCATCAGCTATGTGATCCTACCGGGAATATGTAGCCTGGACACTAATATCCGTTAGGTGCCCTGCCCATTACTATTTTGCAAGTATAAATATGCAAAGCTCAAAACTTTTGATATCCCCTCGTATGTTTAAATGTAATGTCTTTCGTTAAGATAAACCTCACGAACAGCTATGCTTAGTCACAGTAAAATTCTTATAGATCTGGAGATGCACCTTTCGACCATTGTGGATCCCTTGTGCTCAATGTGTGAGGGATCCTGATACTGTTCTTCCTTTAGAGACTGTTCAGCAAGGATGTTGTTTGATGCGTATTAATTATCACTTTGGTTAACGGTGTTACCAGTTGTCTGGAGGAAACGTGGTAAATAAGCAGTTCGTGTTACATTCATTTCCTTCACAGAATTTATAAGCCATAGACCCAGGAAGCATACCAATTATTTCAGGCGAGAACACATATCAACACAACTGACAGTGCATGATCGAAAGTGATTGGAAGAATTATCCAAATTCAACATCTTAACAGAATCAGTGATTTTTCCAATTCAAGTGTAAGTACGTATATCAATAACAGCTGTCTTTTCAGGTAAGTAATTGTTTAATCCAGATCCAACTCTATTGCAGTCTTGGAAGCATATTTGTCGCTTAAAGCTGCATTCAGTAATATTATGGTAATGCATAAATAATCGAATCTGGAAGACTATCCAGTGGTTGACAACAGCCGAACAACTGACTATCGCGAGTTTGTGTTTGTCTGACAGTATACCACTATTGCAGCTGTACGACATCATTCTAATCTTAATACTAAAATGCCTTCTCCACATGTCTGCTAAAGCAATAATCGATTGTACGGTTCAGACAGTATCATGAGTATGAGTGACATCGTATTCAGCAGTATTACAGCTGTGGCGTGAAAAAAAGTCGAGTCTGGGCCAGAAGATCCAGGGATTGAACACACTCATTCATCTGAGTGAGTGAGTGAGTGAGTTATAATTTAACGTCACACTCATTCATTTGAATGTCACTTTAATGTACATGTAAACAGTATTAGTAAATCAGCATTGAAGTACACACGGTGGTTGCAATACCATGGCATGCCAATGAGTCGCTGCAACACGTTTCCAATGCAGTGAGTTAAGTTTTGGATGAAACTCAATACATCATCACACATAACTTCGTGTGTATTGAGCACGTGAAAATACGGTTTAGAATTGATTTTCAGTAACCCATGCTTGTCGTAAGAGATGACTAACGGGATCGGGTGGTCAGTCTCACTGACGTGGCTGCCCTATGTCATCGTACCTCAGTTGTGTATATTTTACAGACTGTCGCCGCTACAATATTGCTGAGTGAGACGTAAAACTAAACTCACTCACTCAAAAAACTGCAATAATTTCTTCTCCGTACTTATCCACTGTAGTAAGAAAATGAAATATGAATATCCAGCAGTCCTAGAAGGAAAAGCAGAACGAATCTGGATTTGAACCAGTGGGTTCTGTTTTACCATAGGGCGCTACTCGGGCCACTCATGTTGAATAAGCAACCCGTGACCCCAACGTGTTTTAACCTAAAACTGCTATGGAAGAATTTGTTGTGAGCATTCAAAATACTTCAAGAAACATAGCCATGATTCCTAAAGAAAGTATGTGGTTCAAGGTTCAATTTCCATTTCCTCGCAACCATATTCTTCTTCTTAATGCACTCATCCAAGCAGTTGCTCAAAGCTTAAAAACTTCGAAAGTAATGAGGTTCTGATTTGGCTAATGATTGTCACGAGGTAGGCGTGACAGCTAGTCGCAGATAAAAATGCCTCAGCGCCAATAAGTCACGTCAGAAACACAGAGCATTGGTTTGGTAAATTCGTATCATTTAATCAACTTCAGCATGTCAGTGTTTTGACCTAATTGCATGTCCTCAAGCAATGCAGCGTAGATAATACACCACATTAGTTTTAATGTTAAGAAACTTTGCTCAAAGGTTGTTTTGAGCGTGTACATTCCCTGATTATGCAGAGTGTATTACATCCAGGCTTTTATAATGAATAGAGTGAGCCAAATGGTCATCACAGCTCTTAGTGATGTCACCAGAATCATTTGTCGTGACACTAATCTACGACAAACTTGAAGATTGAAAGCATTGTTTGTGTACTTTGTTCGACTGTGTATTACAACATAGTTTTAACGATGGAGTTCTGGTAGTAATAGAAGTAGGGAAATCAAGGTAATGAAGGATGAAACAGCATGATTTACGATTTAAAAGTACATATAGAAACACGTTGACATAATATTTTGGGGTGGGACAGAAACAAATGTGTGAAATAAGACCACATATATAAAATGATTTTATGCATACCAGTAGTTGCTGTGGTGAAAGTGCTGGTGGCAGCAGCAGCAGCAGCAGCAGCAGCAGTAGTAGTAGTAGTTAAAATAATAAGGGCCTGGTGATGTGTGCCTCTCCGAGGTGGACATAGATAGGGTAATTTAATTCCCTGAACTGAACGTACATCAATCAGTTAGGGCTGACCCCCAAAAGCTGGTTATCTTACTGGGTTACTGATAGACAAGACGAAAATATTCTTTCACTTCCGCAGCCCAGCCAGCCTTCCCCCAGGAGTCAAACCAACCATACTGGAGATGGGACTTGCCCCAGGGGAAGCCACAGAACCCGGCCAAGAAAATCTTGGTCAAAACATAAAAGAATCCACATTACTTGAGTGTGCGATGGCGACTGGATGTCTTTAATGAGTTGCTGGTCGATTAAACTTGAGATGTACGGACAGGGGCAGACTTCGGAATCTATTCCAATCAGGAGGGGAATATTTCAGGGAGACTCTTTCAGTCCTTTGCTTTTTTGTCTGTCTTTAATTCATTTGAGTTTTCAGCTCAATTGGGAGGATAGCTACCATCCCGGACCTCCTCAGCACGAATCCCAAACACCTCTTCCTCATCTCCTCTACATGGATGACATCGAGCTTCTTGCCAAAGGAGATACCAATTTGAAAGAACAGGTTATGCTTGTCGAGTCCTTCTCTAATGATATTGGCATGACATTTGGACTCGACAAATGTAATACCCTTCATGTGAAACGTGGCAAGATACCTAATGATGAATCAGTCAAGTCACAAGGGGCAAGGGTTATTGAGCATCTTGTGGAAGATGGCCTACACCTATTTTGGAATGCAAGACAAGCGACACAAGCAAGACAAGCGAGACAAGTTCCGGAACGCCCCGATTCAAAATAAACTTCGGGTCAAGTATAAATCTTGTTTAAAGAAAATCAGGAGTTCAGAGCTGGATGCTCGAAACACGGTCAAAGCCGTCAATACTTTTGCTGTGCCGGTCCTCTCCTTTTCCTTTGGAGTAGTGGATTGGACCAAACACGACATCCAGAGTCTTGACCGCCGGACCAAGAGGGATCATGTCTGATAACAGAGCACACCACCCTCATTCCTCTCTTAATCGTTTGTATATTACCAATCAGTTCTGGAGGTCGGGGTAAGATTAATGTGGAGGCTCTTCATGATAACGTTTTATTGTGTACTTTTACAGATATTTATTTATCGGGCGATCCTCTGGTGGTGCACGTCAAGACTCATGATAAAAGCAAGGAATCCCACTGCTGTTGTAAGCGTGCCAAAGTTGTTGGACACAATCTGAAATTTGAGGTTGATTTTGTTGATGGCGATGTACCGCTTGACGGTACAGTGACGTGAGTAAACCAGGTGAAGTTGTTCACCAAGTCTGCTCTGTGCACATCCTTTGTAGGGAAGCTGTTTTGTTTACTTGCAGTGTGTGTAACAGAACAGCAATCCAGCCAACCGACTCTTTCGCCTGGATGAAGTCGGCTGGTCTCAAATGTGAAACTGGGGGCTTCCTTTCTGCTGTTCAGGACCAGTCACTTCCCACTCGCAATTGTCAGAATGTGATTCTTCGTCAAAATGTTAACATGAAATATCGATTATGCAATCAATGTACAGAGACTGTCGAACACCTCGTCAGTGGAAGCCCTGCCTTGGCACAAACAGCATATCTTAAAAGACATGATGACATGGCTCGCTGCTTTAACTATCGTCTCTGCCATGCCTGTTTCCAGCCACCAAGCCTGATCTTGTCCTTTTTCGGGATTCGGGAAAAGCATGATAAATATGCGGACCTCGCCTTTGAAATGTCTCGCTTGCATCCCAAGTACGCTGTCGTCAGGCTCCCCACATTGTTCTCGGTGCCCTTGGTTTGGTATCTCCTGAACTCTTGGCGCAGATCAGGAGAGTGCCCGGGTTCTCCACCGGGAGCACAGCCCTTCTGACAATCTGGGTAATGCAGCTGGGGAGCCTTCATATTCTCCGAAAAGTTCTTGGTGGGTTCAAAAAGGCAGAGTTTCCTGGGAGAAGTCCCATTCGCTGTCTGGGCTGCGTGAAGAGGGGCCGAGAGCCCTGAGCAGCTGCATTTCTATCTTAATCTCTAAAGCATAATGATAGGTGACGTAATTGCAGCAGCAAGCAATGGCTGTGGCAGTCGACGTACTTTGGCAGAAGTTTCCTGAAAAGATGGAATGTTGTCAAACTGTGTAATCCTAGCCATCATGCTTACTCCCAGCACGTGTAAACACAATAAAATAGTTTTTGGAAATATCGTGTCCGCAATGAACCAACATCGGTGCTTAATCGTGTAAAGATACCTGCATCTTACTAAAAAAAATATCCAATACATGTTCCTTCACAATGTTTGTTTGGCACCACCAATGCAAAGCACCATCCACATCAGAAAAAAGTCTGTTCTGCCTAGTTTGTAAAGATGTCATCAGTCCCTCGGTAATGGTCGGAATCAATGTTGCATTGAAAAAGACCGTGAATGAACCTGACGTGGAGAGGCTGCAGTTCTCACCCAGTCTAAAACTGCTGCATGGAACTCTCCATTGATTCGCCAGCTTTAGTGTTTCTTGCACATCTCTCATACCTTCCATATCAATAACTTCGACTGGTTTTCATTTAAGCGTTTGTGTTTTGGCAGCTAGGAGGCAGTTGTTTTCAATAAAGATTAATAATGTGTGACTACTTGTCGGTATTTCTGAGGAGTTCTCAATTTCGAATCGATTTCTTTGAGTTCTCGTCTCTTCTTCAGACGTAATAATAGATGCATTCGAGAAAGTTGCCAGTGAAGCGAAAAGGAAAATGTGTGTTTGCAGATCATTTGTAACAGGTTTAAAACTTGAAATTAAATAGTAAAACGTTACTTGACTTTTCTGCCATAGACAAAGTCCAGGTCAGACATATGCACATACATCGTATTTTGATTTTTATTATAATTACCATATGCGTTGTGACCTGCAGATTGCAGTAAAAGGAGATGATGTTAAATGTTACGTCACGCCCCAATGAAGAAGTTGTATATGGTGACTTGAGAATCATTTTAAGTGTACAAATCAGGAACGTTGTACGATTAAGACATTTCTTTTAACAACTGAAAATAGTCCTTGGTTGGGACGTGCACAACAGGTCGTTACGAGGATTAAATTTTTTAAAAAAAAAAAAAACAAATAAAAAAAACAATAATATAAAAAATGTTGATATGACCCCCGACTTGAAACGCTTCACGGTACAATATACCTAGATAAGGCTAGACACTTCGGTGTGCCCCAACCGCTTGCTTTGCCAATCGCTGCGCTACTGTCGCATGCAATCGATTAAAACTTCATCTACACATAATCATGGATGATTCGTCTATCGATCACCACTCATGACACCTAAAAGGTCTTTCTTGTTATTTCTCCATGTCGAATGAACGCCGATTTTGACCCTCAAATGAACGACCTTGACACATGGTCCGCATAAAAAGGGATGTGGTCAAAGCAAACCCTCTCACTGGTCAACGATTGCTATCGTCCTAACTTGTCCATACTTGTATGTTGAAGCCTGTTACTTGAACCCCCGGTAGGTATTTGTGTAGGTCAGGTAGAAATATACTATGTCCTCAGTGGAATGCTTTGTATAAATCCAATAATTTATTTGCTAAAATTAAAGTAATTATGTAAATTCTTTTAAGCAACGCCAACAAAGCTCTTCCCCCACCATTCTTATTCCAATTGTACTGCCGAGCAAAGGCAAGTACACACTGTAGTTCAATTTCACAACACACGGATTACAAACGGTCAAAGAAACGTGACAAAGTTAGGACAAGATACATAACTATCCGCATCAAATGCATCAAGACTGATTAACTAGTCCTTGTTTGTTTCCCTCCTAGCCACCATCAAACAAGGCGAAACTCTTTTTGGTTTTAGTTTTCTTTAGTTCAAACACCATGCCGCCTTGTTTAGTATTGTCATAGTCACGGAAACCTGTTAACTTAACAAATGTCATGCATTCCTCATGCTGGTTGTGAAAACCTAAGTCCACCAATGGTCAATGCACTGTTTTCCATTGGTATGCAATCTGATCGATGCAACTTTCGTAACTTTCGTTTCTCCGTTGTGACAACACTGTCGGACTTCCTAACAAATAAACATGATTTGTTGAATATAATCCTTTGCATACTTGCATGTTGAAGTCTGTGTTTCTGGTCAAGTTAGAGAAAAGGGTGATTATTTTCTAGGAAACAATTCTAGGAAGGAATAAACACTGCAAATGATCGACTTATGTTTTGACTGATGATATATTGTAACAGTTTTCGACAGAAATGGGTAGTGTGTGACTTTATTGCACCACTATAATCACCTTCAAATGACTTTTTGCACAGAAATGATGAGGAACATCCAGCAACAACGCTGTCGGTGCCAACTCAACATCGCTATCTCCTCCCTCTCATCGCCCATTTTGACATCGTGCATTTCATTTCAAACTCGTCTGTCATGTAGTGGTTGTTCCCCTCACGTTTCATTTTATCAATTCACAGAAGAGCGTTATGAGCATGAAACCATCATGTACACACATTTGCATGTTCAGGTTCACACATTGTATCCATTTGGGGAACCGAACCTAGGTCTTCGGCTTGACGGGCGAACGCTTTAGCCATATAGCTACCCCATCGATAAGAGGCATATCCTGAAACACAAACAGGTTTCTCTAAAACTGTTGTACTGACTTAATGTTCATAAAACTGTATGTAATGTCTTGTTGCGGATCTGAACTATAATTATATAAATATTTTATGACAAATGAATGCATTTCAGTGCCTAAAAATACTTTGTATGCATAATGTTTTCAAGACTACATTACAAACGAATTCGGAAAAATGTATAAAAAAACACCCTCTTGTGAAACTGTTTGTCGAATTTCTTCTTCTGGTTACTTAGTTGGCACAACCTTTTTCTTCCAGGTTTGTTTCGTTTGACCAGATGTCTCAAAATGCAAGTTACACAAAACACTGCTATAATCAAAATTTCCTTCTTGGTATATTGGTCTTCAAAGTCTGAATACTCCGTATGCAATACTTGATGTCTTTTTGTGATGGACACCCCCGTGCATCACAACATCTCGCATCTACTAGAATAAAGGAAACTATACCTCATTACCATGTAGATGAATACACAGCAAGCAAAGAAAAAACTAGGGGTCCCCCCACTATGACGTCAAAGCCCGAGCACTGCCGAGAATGGGAATGAGATTTACAGGATTTGCAGGTCGTGCAATAACAGCAGTTGGATAAACCAAACTCGCAAATAATCGTTTTTTCTTTTGCGTAAACAGGTAGCCTTTTACCAAATTGTACAAGCCTATAATATTATTCAGTACCCATCAAAAGTTTAGACTCACTTGTATTAATGTAGTCACTGAAAAATATTCCATTCTGTTTAAAGGTACGGTTTACACATGAACTGATGTATTGTAAAAGAAATTCGTAACATTATAGTCATGAGTTCAGAACATGATGAAAATCAGTGAAAACTGAACGCATCTGTTTTCATGCACGATATTGAAAAAGGCGATTTAGCAATTTGATACATGATCCTCATGTGCAATTTATCTGCATAAAACTTGCATTTGGTTTTCCCCAGGATAGTTCAAAAATCAAGCATCGATACATATATTTATATATATATGTATCATAATACGGTAAGAAATATTGTCTCCAAGCTATTATGGATGTGAACTGTTACCAGGAACTGAACCTAAAATGATTGAAAGCACAAAGTTCATCATGAACAGAGCGTGGATAAAAACACCCAGCTGATTATTCTATTTTCAACTGAGAAATGTGGGTGCGGTTATATGGATAAATACAGGTTACCATCATTAGGAAGGATCTATAATAAAGGTTGTAGCAAAATATGTGCTCTTTTCTCATATTACTACCGACGATATTGACAATATTAGCCCACCTTCAACCGTATCTAGCTAATTCAGCGAAAAATATCATGTTGATCAATATAACAAAGAATTAACGGTTAGTGGTTCATTCCCAAATACATCCGTCTGGCGAGATATTGTGATCAGGCGACTGAACAAAGAAAATAATCAAGAAAACCGAGACCAGCACAGACATTCGATCTCTCGTGATTACCAGAATTCACACATGATTACAAATGCACGTTTTCCAGTTTTTTAACCTCACCTGCAACTTTATGTTCAGTTTGAATCAACAGTAAACGTGTCATGAGAAAGTAACATTATTCTGACTGTGTTGCCATTACTTTGAATCGGTTACATGTGATGGAAATCGTTTTTGTTCCTATCTGTTTGATAAATTTGTTTTGGATGTACATTTGAAAACAGATACATGTCTGCTAAATGCATATGCTTTAGTCGTTTGTACCACCATCTGCCCAACAGTATCACCTATTTTCATTAATGATGAACGAGTTGAGACAGTTACTGAATACAAAGTGCCCTTGAACTGTTATTGATGCGTTAACGGGGAATACAAACACAGATGTCCTTGTATAGTATAGATGTCTTTTCTTCTCTGTCCTGATTCGAGTCTCTTTCGGTCAAAAATAAATAAAAACATAGTAAAAACAGCTAGTAAAATAGTCGGGGTCACTTTCACTAACCTTTCATTTCTCTATGAGGGGCAAGTACTTTCAACGCCTGAAACACTCATTAATGACGTAACACATTTTTTTAATTTGATTTTTTTAATCTTCTGGCTGCTGTTACACAGTGACAGTCATGTACCTCAAGTAATTTTACTTTTTTAAGTGACAGAGTACTGTCTGTCGGCCTGTCTGTCTGTCTATACAATTCAGGCTATATCATTAGTATATGTTTGTCCGACACCGCATTATTGCAGCTTCGGTATGGTAGCAGTCGAGTCTGAGCCAGAAACTCCAAGGAAACAAATGCCACAATATACGTACAACACGTTGGTTGGAAGATCATAGAAATCCAGTGGGTTGCTGCTACACGTGTCCAATGCAGGGGGCATAGGTTTTCTTCACACTCAGCAATATTCCAAGTATATGACAGCGGTCTGTAAATAATCGAGTCAAGACCAGACAATCCAGTGATCAACAACATGAGCATTAATGTAATTGGTAAGCGATGTCATGAGCAATGCAAGTAAATTTCGTGCAAGCAGAGGAAATGTATTTAAATGCACAATTTATTTTTTCACACTAATACTACACCAACTGTATATCACAGTATTCATCTGTTATTACTACCGCGCAAACCACATAATAATACAGAATCAATGAACACGTGTGCCATAACATCTAAGCTAGATCTTGAACCACAGATATTTCTCAAAGAGACCATTCGCAGCATATCCAGGAAACAAGCTAATCATGATAAAATGCCACTCCTAACATGGAAATTACATGTGTCTGCGTGTAGAATTCATTAATGGAGAAATCTTAAAGAACAAACATTTGAACAAGACCGATGATTATATTTCTGAATTTTGGGTTTGTTATTAAACGTTCCTTTTACCTTTGATTCATGCAACTCCTGCCACCAACAAAAGGCACAGCTTCTCATCTGTGTAACAATGGCAAAGGCAGACGTCAATCTCGAGTAACGCATTTGCCAGCCTTTGATCCTTGCCTCTCACACTGACGGAGTTAATATATCGCTCCGATTGAGACGCAGAGTCCGGCATAGTCCGACAATTCACCAGACGTAGAAACATGCTTCATTTGACTTTATATGTTATATTTGAACCTCTTGGAGATGCTTACTGGCTGTTTATTTTATGATTTCCCCTGTGGATTACATAAATCGTTGCGCTACATCTGTGATTTACTGCTTCTTGAAACTGATAAACTTGGACTGATCTTCTAATGAAATTGCTAGGGATCCATCAACTAATGACATATGTTTGTGCTGTCTGCTGTTATGATGGGAGGAGTTGGAAGTGGTATTGGAGATGGAAGGCTTTGGAAAAGAAGAACGTCGACCTGAGGGTGGGACATAGCCATGACAACCCGAATGTTATATGTCGATCTGGATCAGTTACACCACGATGTGTCATCTCTTAATGTTTGAAGTAAGACTGAAGTCACGCAGGTCTTAGACGTGTTCCATGCTGATGAAACCTTCGAGCACAGGTTCAGAGGTGATAAAACTAGAAAAGTTTACCCATGATCTAAGAGACTGGAGTAATTCAATCAAAAGAGGAATAAAATACTGAGAAAAATAACTACCATGTAGGGCTCTATATCTTAGTCAAAGCGATGTATTACCTTAGACACCATGAGAGGCAAGGATCAAAGACTGACGAAGGTGGTATGCGAGATCAGTATACGTATGTGCCTTCCGTGTGACATTGAAGAGACAGTGCCCTTTGTTACACACTGTCAACCAAATCAAATTAAAGGAAATAGTTTAACAGCAAAACACATATTATGGAATGCAATTATTGTTAGTGATCTGATGTATGTTCTTTGATATTTCCCTTTTATTGTGTTTTGTTTTACGCGTCGATATGTGTGATTGTTTTTTACGGGTCGATATTTGTAATATCCGTGTAAAGAGCCCTAATTAATTATGATTAAATTCTGTATATACTGAGTCAAAAAAGGAACTTCACATTCTTTCTTCAGGGCACGATAGAGATGGTAAGACGGTTTAATTGTTATTATTTCATTGCTTAGGCTTGTGTGATGTACTCGATACACTTAGACGTGTTCCATGCTGATGAAACCTTCGAGCACAGGTTCAGAGGTGATAAAACTAGAGAGGTTTACCCATGATCTGAGAGACTGGAGTAAATGAATCAAAGGGAGCAAATATTGAGAAACATAAACACCATGTAGGAATCAGCATCTTTTGGGGTTGGTACGCGAGACCATTATGTGCCTTTAGGTTTTGTATGAGAATGCGTCTTTTGTTACACACAGTCAATCAAATAAAATCAAATCAATGGGAATAGTTATTTCCAAACGCAAATATTATGAAATCGTCCTTATTGTTCACATGTGTGTGGGTTTGGGTTTTTTTTTCATCTTTCCCCTTAAATCTGCTTTGTTTTAGGGTGTGATAAATGTAGTATCTGTGCAAAGAGACCTGCTTATACATCATGACCTTGTTTCTTCAGCATGGTGTCAGTGGTCCCTATGCAGAAGAAGATGTACATATGCCGTACACGACACGTGATGTCAGTAATACCACCACGTGTACGTGTAATGTGCAAGGAAGCCAGAGTTATCCACGACATATACATATATGTATGTACACTCTGGTTTTACCTATTAATGCCTAGCCTCAGGCAGAGTTCCCGGGCACATATCTACTCTTAACACTTGTTGGTATGACGTGACTTGGAATCGAACCGCTGAACGTCCGTTTTGTGGGAAGATCATGACACTTCGGCAAGACTGACTACAGCTTTTAGAAGAACCACCACCAACATTTAAGAAGTGATCATAATCAGTGAGTGATCACGTAAAACGCAACCGCAGATGATGAGAACAAATGACCTTCACCTTGACATTCAGTTGTTTCATGCACCTCGGTCATTGACAGTGACTTGTGCCAAACTGCAATATATTCAAATCCATCTTTGCAAATTTGACAGTTGATTTATAAACATATGCTCTTCATAGACTGACTGTATCCTCTGAAATATAGAATGGTTATAAAGAGGGTTTTGTTGGTTATACTATATCAACGCTAACATATTTACCCCAGTAATTTTGGAAACAAATTGTTTTGGAAACAGAACATCAAATGGTCGGCTATCTTCAGACAGGTCCGCCTGTCTTGACATTACGCCTGACGATATTCTAGTTCGCAGACGCGTGAAGAACGTAAAGTGGGCTATGCCGACAATGTGCCTGGCTATGTAATTTTATCACTCCTGACCGATTCTCTATATAGCACTAAAACAGAAAATGTCTCGGCGGGAGAATATCACATTTATTCACTCTGCAAATTGAGAGAAATAAAGCGCCGAGTTTCTGATTTCCACTGCCCTAAAATTATAGCAGGTTAAATGCAAGTTATTATAAACGTTGTCTTAATATCTCAAGAAGCATTTGGTTAGACGAATATTTAGGTTCTGTTTACGAACCTGAGTGCTCAAATTTGAATAATTATTGTAATAACATATCATTGTTCATTTTTAAAAGATCATCATGGGTCGTAAACAGAAGCAATGTCATTTTTGTACACTGTATTTGATGGAAGACTACAACTGTAAAACTACCGACAGACATTACGTTCGTTTAACACCTACTCATTTGCAAACGGATATTTTACAATTTACCGTTTCCAAACTGAGCGGCAAAATGTATTGTGAGTTTCGGGGTTTTTTGTCATTGATAGCTTTGATTTATTGTTAAATTTGATTATGTCCACATAACCACCACTTATTTCTGCAACAGTTCGTAGCGGAATTCGTATGTTGTTTTAAATCAAATTAAATCTGAAAAGGGAAAATCCATATAGAAGTATTATTTTCGCACTTAGCGCCAGAACAGTTCAGATTTAAGTTCAATGATTATCGGAGACGTTGGGGTCCCTAGGAAGGGTGGAACCATCAGTTTACCCCTTTTCAAAAGATAAACATGTGTTCAACGTTGGTGTGTCTGGCGATACAAAAGGTTCATGAAGTAACAGACAAAACTATTTCTGTATTCATTAGGATTCTCCTCCAAGGCAGAGGATAATGTACGATGAAGTCCTTAACATGAATGCCACCACTTATTCCTCCAACAATTCGGATTCTTATCTTCTTTTTAAATTAAATCAAATTAAATTCGAACAAGGAAAAAACACATAGAAGCATTATTTTCGTACTTGCAGCCAGAATAGTTTAGATATCATAACTTCAATTTTCGTGATTATCGGTTTATAACCAGTTTCATTTCCGTTAAATATTCTGCAATACAGTTCTGAAGCCCAAAGAAGAATAAAACCACGTTTTTCCGTGTTTCATAAGAAAAGTTAAACTTTTATGCGTCCGGTGTTACAAAAGGAGCATTATGCAAATATAGAAAATCAACAAATACATTTCTGTATTCAATGCCCTCAAAAGCCGAGGGTAGTGTATTACTAAGCCCATGTAAACATGTCCTTCTAAAGCAGTACTAAATATCTATGGTCTCCTTTCAAAGTGTTTGCAGAAGGTATTTCCAACTAAAACTTGCAATAATTATTCAACGAGTCGTCCTTATGTGTCATGTGAATTATGTATGGAATGCACACATTCTCAGCTTTCTAAATATATAATCTTCGATAAGTTTTATACCTTAAAATGAAACGCTGCGAATTAAAAATATGATCGCCAAATTTCTCAGCACACAGTCGCAAAAAACGGCTGTCAATCTAGTAATTAAGGCAAATTCAGGATAATTAACATTATTTGTGTTTGACTTGTAATTAATCTCTGTACGTTTAAAAATTATCTGGATACATTTTCATAATGATGTAAATTTTGTATCTAGTATTAAACAGGCGAATATTGTTTCAGTTGTTCCTTATTTAGTGACACAGCGACTGTTTGAAATCACCGACCCTCTTATCAATGCCTTATGCTGAAATTAATTCAGCAAGCTATAGGTTAAAAAATGATATTCAAGGAAAAACGAATCTATACTTTTAGTGCTTTTAGGTACTACGTATACATAATATTTCCAAGACTAGATCACAGAAGAATTCGTGAATATTGTAAACAAACCCCCCTGCATGTGGCGTGAATATAATCAGAGAGGCATTCCCGTTTGCAAGACATGTTTGTCAAATTTCTTCTTTTCAAACTTAATAGGTACAACACCTTGCCTCGAGGTGTCTTTAGTTTGTCCAGATGTCTCAAAATCCAAGGAACACAAGTAATCAAAATTTCTTCCTTGCTAAATTGGTCCTCTAACATGAAAGTCTGAAGAAACAATAATTGGTGCCCTTTTCTGATGGACTGAGACACGCCCACACAATATTATATACCATCTCGCGTTTACTACATATATAACGGAACAAATACTGTATTACCATGTTGATGGACCCACTTCAAACAAACGAAACGAGAACAAGTCTATGACGTCACAGCCCGAACACTGCCGGGAGTGGGCTAACGATTTGCAGGTTGTGCAATAACAACAGATGGATGAAACACAATCAGGAATGACTTTATCGTTTGCGTAAATAGGTTGCCTTTTAACAAATTGTACACGTTTATATTCAGTATATCTCCTCTATCGATTATTACTTCCACACTGCTACATGTATCAGTATACACTAAACATTTTGCCTTCAAGCTGTTATAGATGTGAACTGTTACCAGACGTATAGCAAAAGCAGCTTGGAATGGCTGAAAGCGCACACCGATACTCAACTCACGAGGTACAAAGCCCGGGGAAAAGACACCCAGCAAATTGGTCTACATTCAGCTAAGAAATATGGATGTGGCCCTATAGATATATGTAGTTTACAATTATTAGGAAGGACCTGTAATAAAGATTTTAACAAAAGATCTGTTCTGCTGTCATATTACTACCAACGATATTGACGATACCAGCCCACCTACATTCATATGTAACTACCTTCTACGGCAACCGTCTACATTCAGAGAAAAATATCATGTTGATCAATATAACAAAGAATTAACGGATAGTGGTTCATTACCAACTAACTCCGTCTGGCGAGATTTTGTAATCAGGCGACTGGTCAGAAAATAACCAAGAAGACCGAGGTCAGCATAGAGATCCGATCTCTCGTGATTACAAGAATTCACACATGATTACAAATGTCTGACGCTGTTTACAGCTTGAAGCATCTGAGGTAAAAACTAACTCCTGCAACTTTACATACAATTTTGAACCAGGAGCAAAAGTGTTAAAAGAAAGTAACCACTGCAATCAACATTATTATGACTGAAATTGCCCTATCACATCACTGTGAAACGTGTATATGTGACAAATCATTTCTTTTCCTGCCTGTTTGATAACTTTGTTTTTGATGGGCATGTGAAAACAGATGATGACGATTACATATTGTCATTGTTTCTTGGCTTATGTTCTTGTGCATGATTTTTTAAATCAATCAACTCTAGAGGATGTTCAATCAGTCCGTCAGTCATTTAGTCAGTCAGTCAGTTAGTCAGTCTAACCATAGCAATAGAAACCCTTTCTAGAAATCCCTCCTAAAAGCAGAGTATATTTTCAGATCATACCATTAGTTGTTGCCTGACACCACATCAAGCAGTATTACAGCTGGCGTGTGAAGACAGTCGAGTCTGGTCCAAAAGATCCAGGCATTTAATACACTCATTGTCACCTAAGTCAGCGAGTCTGGTTACTGAAGATCAATTCTTACCCGGATTTTCCGGGTAGTGATCAATGCTACTTAATTCCATGCACATAGTGGAACTATATTTAAATACAAACTTTCCAACTGAAGCTGCAAAGACAGTTTCCAAATTTATATAACTTTGTTCATCTGTTATTACTACAATATAAACCACATGTTACAGAACCAATCCACTTGCGTCTCTTAAGATATGAGCTAGATCTTGAATCATGGCTATTTAGCAAAGGGACCACTCACAGCATATTGTAGAAACAAGTTAAACATGATTAATTGCATCTTGTAACATGGTGATTACATCTGTCTGCTTGTAATTAATGGGGAACATACATTTCAACAAGACGGGTGATTATATTTCTGAATTTTCGCTTTGCTATTAAACGGTCGTTTTACTTTTGATTTATGAAACTCCTGCCTCCGGCAAAAGACACACATTTGCCAGCCTTTGATCCTTGCCTCTCACACTGACGGAGTTAATATATCGCTCCGATTGAGAGTTCTGCATAGTCCGACAATTCACCAGACGTAGAAACATGCTTCATTTGACTTTACATATTATATTTGAACCTCTTGGAGATGCTTACTGGCTGTTTATTTTATGATTTCCCCTGTGGATTACACACATAGTTGCCCTACATCTGTGATTTACTGCTTCTTGAAACTGATAAACTTGGACTGATCTTCTAATGAAATTGCTAGGGATCCATCAACTAATGACATATGTTTGTGCTGTCTGCTGTTATGATGGGAGGAGTTGGAAGTGATATTGGAGATAGAAGGCTTTGGAAAAGAAGAAAGTCGACCTGAGGGAGGGACATAGCCATGACAACCCGAATGCTATATGTCGATCTGGATCAGTTACGTCACGATGTGTCATCTCTTAACGTTTGAAGTAAGACTGAAGTCATGCAGGTCTTAGACGTGTTCCATGCTGATGAAACCTTCGAGCACGGTTTCAGGGGTGATAAAACTAGAGAGGCTTACCCATGATGTAAGAGACTGGAGTAATTGAATCAAAGGAGGAAAATATTGAGAAACATAACTACCATATAGGGCTCTGCATCTTAGTCAAAGCGATGCATTAACTTAGACACCATGAGAGGCAAGGATCGAAGACTGACGAAGGTGGTAGGTGGGATGTGACATTGAGATAGTGCCCTTTGTTACACACTGTCAACTAAATCAAATTAAAGGAAATAATTTAAAAGCAAAACACACATTATGGAATGCAGTTATTGTCATTGCTCTGATGTATGTTCTTTGATATTTCCCTTTAATTGTGTTTGTTTTATGTGTTATGAGTTGATATGTGTAATCTCCGTGTAAAGAGCCCTGATTCATTATGATTAGCTTGTTTTTCCAAAATTCTGTTAATATACTGAGTCAAAAAAAGAAACCTCACATTCTTTTTTCAGGGCACAATAGAGAAATTGTTAAGATATCATTGCTGAGATCTGTGTGAGGTACAATCAGTTCCTTTAGGCTACGCCGCCGCTCCAAAACATGGGTATACAGAATGTCAAGTCACAAGAATAAAAATTCGAAATTTCTCAGTTCAATATTGTGTATAGTCGCTCCGCGCATTCACTGCTGCCAAACGCTGTCTCCTAATGACTGCCTCGTCGACTGTTCCTAAGACCACGAAGCCTTCTCGCACACGTCCTCTATTGGAATGAGGTCGGGGGGCCTCGATGACGTTGATTCCAGCGTTTTGAGGGAAATATCGCGTCAACATCGCGGAATGAGGCCGAGCATTATCATGCTGGAACTGTAGACTTGGGCCATGAGTCGCCATGAAAGGAACGAGTTCAAGGGTGAGCACCTGGTCGCGGTAAGCAGCAGCTGTGAGGTTTCCACTGATGGCCAGAGGTCGGGAACTGTTGTTCTCACAGAAAGCACCCCACACCATGCAACTTCCGCCCCGAATCTGTCGACTTCCTGTACACAACATTGGGTATACCGTTCACGACGTCGTCTCCAGACTCTATGCCTGTCGTCCGCAGATCTGAGTGTAAACCTGGATTCATCGCTCAAGGCGTCTCGATTCCAGTCTCTCTGGGTCCATCGGAGGTGGCGTTGGGCCCACATCAGACGTTGACGTTGATGAAACGGCGTCAATATTGGCCCGCGATATGGACGTCGAGAATGGAGATTTGCATCCCGCAACCGATTTGGTCTGTGAGGACAGTCAACCTCTAAACATCTCACCCCTGGTTCGTGTAGCCGGTAGAAATCTGTCACGTAGGTGACGTAGGACGATTTGGCGGTCTTCTGCTCGTGACGTCACACGTGGACGACCCGACCTTGGACGCTAGTGCCAGTTTGTTATAGACGACCTCGCACGTCATACACAATACGACGGCAGCATCCCATTGCTCTTGCGACGTCAATAACTGATCTTCCCGCTTTCAACATGCCAACGGCACGTTCACGTTGCATATTTGACAGTCGTGCCATTTAAAGTACCGTTAAAAGTGTGGTTTAAAAGTGTTTTTTCCCATTCTTGAGGCCCATGCAAGCAAACTTCGATGCAAAGATCACATGATCGACTGCACGTGCAAAACCTTATTTGGCACTAACGTCATTTGCACGATGAATGGATGGGTTTGAGTGGGTTTTGCTAACGTTTGTATGGAGTGGGAAGGTAAGGATCCCATTTCGGATACGTAGATGTATCATCAGAGAAAAGGTATTACTTATTTTTAAATATTACATTTTGTGAAGTCTTTTGTGACTCAGTAATAGTTTCAATGAGAAATGGCCACAGGTTAAGACAAGTTCATTGGTTGTGTAATGGCATGTGTATAGCATGTAAGGATGTAAATCAGATTAACAATGTGACGGAAAATGTGGAAAATATTGGTTCAGGAGTTTCTCGTAGTTTCACTTTTATTTAAAGCAGAATACAAATGCTCAAAGCGTGTGCATTAACGCTAATGAGCTACGAGCAGTAATAGAGCTGGGCACGGCATTCCAGTAATACCACCACGTGTACGCTTCATGAGCATGAAAGCCCGAGTTCACCAAAATATTTACATCTAAGTTCACTCTGGTTTTATGTTCTAAATGAAGAAGGTCAGGCAGAGTGAGTGAGTCACATCGGCAATATTTCAGCCATATCGTGACTAAAACTAGGTCTAAATCTATAATACACATAGTATAAGTAACCCTATCAATGAAGGACAGTAAAATTACTAGATTATCACAAAATGATAAAAGATGAAACCTATTTTTAACGATGGAATGTAATCTACATTAAAAGGACGTGGTTTAGGATCGAACCACTAAACTTCAGATCATGACACTTCGACAAGACTGACTATGGCCTTTTTGAAGAACCACAACATCCAAGTATTGGCATTGCCCTCAAAGTCTCCAGACCATAGCCCCTCGATTGCACGACGTAGACATATATATGTATGTACACTCTGATTTTACCTATTAATGCCTCGACTCAGGCAGAGTTCCCGGGCACATATCTACTCTTAACACTTGTTGGTATGACGTGACTTGGAATCGAACCGCTGAACGTCCGTTTTGTGGGAAGATCATGACACTTCGGCAAGACTGACTACAGCTTTTAGAAGAACCACCACCAACATTTAAGAAATGATCATAATTAGTGAGTGATCACGTAAAACGCAACCGCAGATGATGAGAACAAATGACCTTCACCTTGACATTCAGTTGTTTCATGCATGCCAGGATGATCCTCGGTCACTGAAAATGATTTGTACCAAATGGAAAGGTGTTCAAACACCTCTTTGCAAAACTGAAACTTGATTCATAATCACATGCTCGTGACAGACTGATTGTATCCTCTAAGATTTATAATGGTCATAAAAAACGGTTTTGTTGCTTTTGTTTTATAAAATGCAAACATATTTTTCCTAGTAGTTTTGAGAAGAAATTGTTTTGGAAAACGTCCTCAGAATATCAAATGGTGGGGCTACTCTTTAGACAGGTCCGCCTGTCTTGACGATATTCTATGTCGTAGACGCGTGAAGAACGTAAAGAGGGCTATGTCAAAAATGTGCCTGGCTATATGTTTTTATCACTCCTGACCGATTCTCAATTCTCCTGACCGATATAGCACTAAAACCAAAACATGTCTCGGCGGGACAATATCACCTTTATTCACTCTGCACATTGAGAGAAATAAAATGCCGAGTTTCGGATTTTTACTGGCCAAAACATTACAGTATGTTAAATGCAAATTATTATAAACCTTGTCTTAATATCTCAAAAGTGCTCAAATTTGAATAATTGTTGTAATAACATATTATTGCAGTCAACATCAACATGCCCTTCCAAAGGATTACCATATACCTATGGCCTCCATTCCAGGTGTTTGCAGAAAGTACTCCACAGGTGACACTTGCGACAAACACATGCAAAATCAGGTCATTTTCTCACCTGAACAATTACAGGAGCATGGCGTACCAATGACGACACTTTAGCTACACTTGATGAATTTGGAAATGTTGTTCATATATGCACCTCTTGAAATGGTTAGTCGAGCATATCTAAGCTCTATGGAACATCCTTTCAGATCTTGGTATATGAAGCACGCTAGATGCTGGAATCTTTGTTTGTTTGTTTGTTGTTTAACTCCACACTCAGCAAATATTCCAACTATATGTTTAAGGACCGTAAATAATGGAGAGTGGACAAACACAATCCAGTGATCAGCATCCAGACCATCGATCTACGCCAGTGGGATATGAGGCAATCGATCCCGTTAGTCGCCTCGTATGACAAGCATGGATCGCCAAAGACCGATTCTAACAGATCTTCACAAGGGGAGACATGCCCGGCCATGGGTTGCTAACGATTCCAAAGACATTACATGGTTGGGTAGTACTGGACAAAAAAGGGAAAGATTACCTTGCGGCAAGTAGAAATCATGGCTTTTGTTATTCAGTTTCGTAGTCTCCTGTCTCCATCTGAATAGATCTAAACAGATCAGTGTTCCCAGTTGTCTCTTGTCTTTCTATTTCATGTGTTTAAATCAGCTGAAGTAAATTGACTTTTAAACAAATGCTGTCGGGTTAAACTACGTACACTCTGATTTAGGAAGAGAAACTCTGTGTCATATCCATGGGGATTCCAGCCTCCCAGAAAGGTATAACCATCGTACAAGGAGATATAATGGATAGGATGTTCCATGCCTGGCGTGAGGCAGGTTACGGGATTGGGTGCACGTTTTCTCTGGCATCAAACCAAACATATACGTGGTCATATAGTGCACTGATCATTGCCATGATATGTAATAAATTGGCTGATATTGTTTGAAATTCTGGTTCTCTAGATTCGTGTCCTGTCAGGGGCGTGCGTGGTGTTCGCCATGGATTTATACAGCCCATTACTGGTGTCCGCGAAGTTTTGGTTGGAATATTGCAGAAAGCGGGTAAAACTACACACTAACACTCACTGTTTGTTCGCCATGGATTTATACAGCCCATTACTGGTGTCCCCCAAGTTTTGGTTGGAATATTGTTGAAAGCGGGTAAAACTACAAACTAACACTCACTGTTACTACTACTACTACTACTACTACTACTACTACTACTACTACTACTACTACTACTACTACTACCAGTGTATGAAGTAAGGTCCTACGGACCGTCTTAAGTTATCTTGCCAGGTACTGCTGCTGCTACTACTACCACGACCACTTTTACAACTACCACTACCACCATTACTAACATAACTACAACAACTACTACTACCACCACTAAGGATACTACTGTCACTACTACAGATACTAGTATTACCACTTTTACTGCTGCACTACCACTACTACTACGGCTACAGCTGCTACAACTACAACTAATACAACGGTACCTCAGCATTTTCATGTCCATATGATAAAATTAGGGCAACTGATAAGGTCCATCAGCCAAACACCAATGAGATGGCCAAGGTCATTCGCTTGAAAAACCCATAGAATTATACACCCTGTGTATCTATTATTCACATTTGTTGAATAATGGACAACAGTGACAGATTTCACGTTTTGTTGGACAAAGCCTCAGCGAGGATTGTTTTCAGTGGGTGTTACAATGTTACATCCAGAATGGTCGGTTTACCAAGAATGAAGTTAATCCGATCGGTCGAGAAACGCCTACGGACATTCCTTTCCAACCGGTCGAATCGGTGTAGCTCGTCTGGAATCGAAGTCTATTGGGATCTTCTTAATATGAATAATGTTTGGGGATATGAGACAATCGTTATCGTGATTGGAGACCAAGCGTTCATAGACCTTTGTACAATAAGGAGTAGTTTCAGGAACCCCTAATTTATGTCTCAGACTGGCCGACGCTTGGCTCAACGTCCTCCTTTATACAAGTGGTGCTTATTCTACAGGTTTAGACATTCGTGTGTTCCCTGGATCTGATTTTGTAAATGTCGATGGTGAATTATTAGGACGGTTATATGCGAGTGAAGATCAGTGAAGATCTGGATTAGACTCGGTCTTCAGTTGCTCGTCGTAAGAGGCGACTAACGGGTGGTTACTTAGTTTACACTTGTCATCGTATCTGAATTACGTAGATTGATGGTGATGCTGTTGATCCCAGGATGGTCTTACCAAGAGTCAATTATTTATAAACCACCTCCAAATAATTGGAATATTGCTGAGTAACAACAAAAACAGGATGTGTTGTCTCAAGGATATGCTGTCAGAGCCCACTTATCCCATGACAGTAATTAGCCAGCACATATTCTGTTTTTCATTGGGTTTTTTTTTATACTGATATGTGCGTCTTCCAATCGAACCATTAATGGTATTGTGTAAGTTAGACGTCCCCAATTCGCGGTTTTTTCTTTATTTCAATAAACTTTTCACACATGTCAGCAGTTTGATTTTTTCAGTTTTCTCTTAATAAGTAAGTGATTCCCCTTCGGCGAAATTGAAAACATTAATTATGAATGGATGTTGATTTCCTGGCTTGCCTTAGTCAAATAAAGGAACGGGGGATTTTGTGGTGTTTTATGGGAAAATAGTCAATTATTTTTGATGCAAAGTGCTGCGGCTTTGAGTCCCGTTGAACAAAACCGACTTAAGAAGGAAGGACAAAGTTGCAGTTACCTCATTACATAATGTATTCTTCAAAGGATATAAACACTTCTCAAAAGAAAGTATACAGTGTGTTTGGCCAAGCTTGCAAAGAAAACAAAACCATATATAAAGTAACATTCTTAAGCAAATGCGCACGATTTCATTTCATACAAAGTCGAGAGTACCGTTTGTCTGACACTGAAAGACACGTTTTGCACTTTTACCATCAGTTTGAGTACCATCACATCAAACCTCCACCACATTCGTGTCTAAAATATCACTCATACTTCTGACAACATTTTGGGGATGTTTTACATATATTTGCTCAAAGTGTCTAAGATCAGTAAGAATCGTTAAGATGTGAATTCATACCAGTTTAGGAAGTTCAGTTGTATCCAAACGTCTAGTTTGCCATTATTGAACACTACATTGCATTTCTATCTTCAGTGCGTTCATTGGGTGGTGAGTTAGTCTGGTAGTTAAGACCTGGGGTCCGATTCCCCACATGGGTACAATGTGTGAAACCCATTTCTGGTGTCCCCCGTTGTGCGAGAAGATTGCTAAAAGCGGCGTAAAATTAAACTGACTCGGGAAAAATGTCACAAAAAATGAAAGCAAAATGTCATCTAAAGTTCATGCAGAAAACAATAAACAATACTGGAAATATTGTTCTTAATCTTGGCCAACATACAAAAAGTAGACTTCTTCGGAGACTTAAACTGAGTTCCCCTTCTTCATGACCTTTTTTATATTCAGATCAATGCCTAAAGATTCAGACTGACAAAATCACTCTCCCCAAGTACGACAAGAAGGCGGAATTCAACTTTTTCACAGTGAGTGTCCTCTTTAAGTCGAGCACTATCCCAACAGTTTCCATCCATGAGGTCTGCACTTCACAACAGTGCTATCACATTTGCTGTTTCTTTGACAATTTCAAGGGTGTTACACCAATCACCCTCAAATGTTTATTGATCAAGGTTGTAACATTCAGGGCCTCAGCAAAGCTTTCGAACTTGGTTATGAGTGAGTGGGTGAATATTGCTCAACGCCGCATCAACCTTGGTTATGGAAAACATGTTTGGGTCAATAATTGTGGCACTATGTTTTTGTGATTTTAACAACAGAGTTACTTTTCCACGTGTTTGTAACAGGTACCACCAATGTGACTGGATACGCCCATCTTTTTGCGAGCGCTTTGTAATGTAATGTCATGCTCATGATATAGATGAATTCGTACACTGGACTATGGTTTGAGCAAACATTTTCCATGGTTATGAAAATGGGCCTGTTGCTGTTCTACATGACATCTCAGAGCATCGAACTGCATGTGCAGCACCATCAATCAAGAACAATTTCTTACGCTAATTGTTATAGAAATATAATTGTAATAGAAAATATCTCTTGAGTCAATATGGTGATTGGACCAGCTTGTTAAAACTAATCATCCGACTCCCCTACTACAAGAATGTGTAACACTTCAATAAACCACAAGACCTGCTCATGAGCAATATCCAAAATCATGTACACAATCAACATCAACACAATTGGACAGATCAATAAATCTTGGTTCGACAGGAACTGAACTCGAAAACTACTATTCCGAGCTCTTTTAGAAAGAAAGCATTTTAATTGACAGGTTTTAATTTTTTTACATGTGAAAATATAATACCACATGCGATCTCATCAAAGGTGATTTCTTGCATACAAACAGCTCGCACTAGATGGAATACGTGAAATGAAGACAGTGAGTTTTCTCCCTTTCATGATTTTTATATGTATTTTTATGGGGTTTCTTTTAGTAGAGATATGTTTATCCCTATTATAACACAACCGATCTAAAACAGGGATGCTGTTGTTATCTCGCTTATATGAACCTTCGGTCTGGATAGTTATTTTCGTAGAGCGTGAAAGTTTGTTTCTACTTCATGGTAATATCACTCCAGTCATATCAACAACGCGAGACACAAGAACAGTGAGTGAGTGAGTTACTATTTAACGTCACATCGGCCAGCCATATCGTGACGAGAACATTCTTGAAAAAAGGAATTTATGTATATGGTAAAACACCTGTCGACAAAGGACAGTAAAACAACTAGAATATCACAATGCGAAATAAAACTAGGGTGAAAAGTTAAAACTAATATCACTATTCAGACAATGCAATACAAAAACAGGTTATAGATCGCCAACAACTAAAGGTAGATCATCATACTAGAGGCAGAGACAAGAAGAAAGTGGGGAAACAAACCAAATGTCTTCGTGTACCTTCAGCTGGAGAACATGCCTACCCTACAATATTCATTAAGGCATTGGACAAATCGATGTAAGTTTAGATATAGATGAATGTGGTTTAAACATATTTATATTCATGAAAATGATTTGGAATTGGTGAACAAGCATTATTGTTACCAACGCTCTCATGCAACATGAAAGTAATACAAAATGAAACAGAGTGTACATGTAGTACGTCATCGATAATGAATATCGCAGAAATATAATATTTATAAATTCATATAAATATATACACATTACATCAACTACAGCTATACTGAGAGCGGTCTAATTACTGAGTTGTATTTGTCTAACCAGGCCATTGTAGAAATATAAATCAGTCCTGAGAGAATCGTTGAGTTGATTTAATTATTTTCCCGAAACAACTTCAAGCTTTGTGTTTGATGGCAAACTCGTGGACAGATTCAACTATTTCCTGGTTTACATGAGGAGTAAATTCAAAATGGTACCCAGGTATTAACCGGTAGTGTAAAATTACAGTGTAATATCTGGGTATAGTCATCGCAAGTAAGAAAATAGTGTAGGGTTTTTCACTCAGATTTCCACCAGAGCAACACGGACAGTTTATTAAATAT
Organism: Haliotis asinina; assembly: GCF_037392515.1. Taxonomy (NCBI): domain Eukaryota; kingdom Metazoa; phylum Mollusca; class Gastropoda; order Lepetellida; family Haliotidae; genus Haliotis; species Haliotis asinina. The sequence goes on along the minus strand of NC_090281.1, from coordinate 33,657,036 downwards.
GTAGTTGAATGTAGATGTCACAATTCAACTAACTTGAACAAACGTAGAGCATTAAAGAGCATGACTTCATCTTCCCTTCATCAAAGTTTCCCTTTGTCTATATCAATATCCTGGCATCTCGACCAAGTGGTATGTTTCAAAACGTTTGACGTCCACCATGCAACGAAAAATTGTTCTTGTGTATTTTGTCAAATAGACAACTGTCTTTTCGTTGCATGTCTTTGAGAAGCAGGGTACGCTCATTTACGCACCTATTAGATAATTCTTCATAAACATGTGTCGGTTTCATATTTCCACTCGTACAGCGGACTCTGCCAGATATTCCGTATGGTCATGGTTTTGTCGCATGTTTTTATACATGTAATTTGATAATGACACACAAAAGCCCACTTTCCCCCTCCATTAGAAGATAAACCGACTCTCCATAAACTGTCAGCTTTTCCGTGCAGTTTACATTTATTTCAAATTGTTAAAACCACGCATAAAATGTTGATCGTAAATAGACCATACACCCTGCGCGTTCTTCGTCCATAATCGTATGAGATCCGAGTCTTTGCTCAAGGGCATTTGCAGACAGCAAATCGGCCTTTTAGCTCAACAACAGAAATGCCCTACCTAATAGTATGAAATCAAGTTTGACATATTCGAAGTCCTATCCACCAAGAGTCAGAGAAAACCTTTGGAAGCCATCGCCATCAAACCTTTGATAAACAGAGACAAGGTTACTACATACCATTGACCTCTGATGAACAAAGACTCTATCACAGCACCCCATCGGCTTGTTGTAACTTAATCCCCCTTGAATACTGGTTTCAACATTCGTCCCTTTGTTGTTCATAGTCCCCAACTGGCCTCTCCTAATTATGTAGTAGTTGTTATTCCATAAATAACAGGCTGTTGACAATGTAAATCTGCTGTTTACCAATACAGAAGATGCATATATGCTGTTAATCATTTGGTTCTTGTCACTTTTAGCTTGAAAACAATATAAGAATCTACACCGAAACGTTGCTCTATGCCATAAACAAAAAGTTATCATCGATAAAATTGTATGTTTCATTTTTCGACTCAACTACTAGAATGCCGATGAAACATTCTGTTCATTTTCACCTCAGAGTGAATGCTTTCACCCATCCAACCATGTGTAAATTCATTCAACCGACTGCTCTGTGTTTAGAAATCTTGCCATGTTTATGTAACATGCTAATAATTGTTGCCGCTGCAGCTCGGGGACTGCTAATATATAAAATTGTATCAAGGTCCGATGACCTACATTCACATGAATAAATACAGAAAGACCTCAAAAATTTCATTGCTTTATTGAAGTACATAAAATGTACATGAATAAATTTTCAACATATATCATCAATACGTTTTGCTTGTTTGACCCAGTTAACCGGAAGTCTCGCTATCCAGACGATTTCCGAATGTAACCAAAATGTCCGGAAAATGGGGTTCGACTTCACATACATTATACATTCTTTGCCGGCATAAAATCAAAGAGACAACTCGTTTACTTCTTTAATTTAGAAATGCGTTCCTTCATTAGTAATCAAACAATTGAGTAATGTAGCGTGTAAATGATCATTGTGTAACATTAATTGTGTTTATGTCTGTGACATAATTTAAAACTTCGAGACTCTCCTCTCCATCTGCATTTAGCGGAAATGTCACTACAATACCTTAGTGTCACAGTTACATACATGGCACATCCGGTTTCGCTTCCCTGAAACAGTATTACGAGACTAACCATGACACCCATTATGATTTAAGACGCTCAGTTAAGATAAAGTAAAGCTCTTCTGATCTGGACCGATCATTAGATGGGTACCATCTTCTCAACGAAGACCTATACTGTCCCTTTTGGTGAACACCTGCTGTCAAACTGATTTCCACTATACCATTGATATAATGCAGCTTGCCATTTGCCCTTTACGCATAATGGTATCTGTTTCTGAGGGTAGTCGAGGCGGGTTATTTTTCTTTTTTGGCATTGACGTTGAGCATTCATTTCCTCCAAAAGTGACTAGGTCCATCTGTTGTGTTCCCAGTGTGATACAGTTAGAACACTGCTAAACACTCGGTGAACTCAGACTCAGTGACTCCAGATCAATGGATGGTGCACGTTTCTCTAAGTGGCTTTTTAGATGTTGCAGTACAGGACAGACGTGACTTATGGATTTCATCTTTTTTTTCTTTCGATCCGACCTTTTGCCAAAGAGGCGTTTGCCTTAATCCAGCCAGAGACTGTATTTGCCCGGGAAAGGTACTTGCTTGCAACAGATTTGGAATCAGGATGAAATAATACAGTTTAACCAAGAAAGTATTGAGAACATACCTGATGTCTAATACTGATGATAGGATTTTAATAGACGTTACATTCTGTAGTCAGGCTCGCTGACACGTTGACACAGCTCATGCTGCTGATTACTGGATAGTCTGGCCGCCCCGGGGATATTGCTGAATGCGGCGTAAAACTAAACTCACACGATCACTCTTTTTGGTACCGTCAAGTTCAGTATAGAAGGTTCAGCGGTACGTTGTAAGGCTTGAGATTACTTTATAATGAAATCTCCCGATGTAACATATCCTCAACACTTTACATGACTTGCGCTAATGCTTTTTGCTGTGACAAGCCAATAGAATACATGACCTTTGAAAGGTGTACGAAGCATGGACGGTAGGAGTATAACATGTCACGGTAAAAGGTTACGCTATTACACAATTCATAACATGTATATGTGAAGCACATTAATGAGAGAGTGACTTGGGCCGTATGCCGCTTTAACAATATTTCAGCAATATGACGGCGACAGGCACCAGAAATGGGCTTCACTCATTGTATCCATTTGGATAAACGAAGGTGACAAGTGAACTACTGGGCTGCCCCAGGCCCCTGTGAAGCAGGGTACGTATCACCATCATAACTTGACCATCAACATTTTCAACAGATCGTGTAAGTAATTCCATGGCATCCATTTTGTGCAGGTTTTGATACGTCTAAGAATGCATTACCCTTTACTGTCTAGTTGAGTGACAGTTCTCTTGAAGCACTAACTCTCATAAGAAACATGAAGCAAATATTTTATGAATATATTCACGTAGTTTATGCTTCTCCCCATAAGTAGTATCGCATCGAGATGAACCTTTAACAGAGCCAGGGAAACTTGATAGGATCACGATAATGTTTTCTGAGGGATGGTTTCACAGTTGAAATTTCAGGTTAGGACCACTATACGGTTTCGTCAGAAGGCATCACGACATTCTTAAATTTGTGTCATTGTTCCAAGACAGCGAGGAAATTACTATCAATCAATGTTTCTCCCAGTGTATAATGGTTTATTGCATTTTCCATTATGGAGTAGTATATGTATACAGCGTTAAGCGTTAACATTCTTCTAGCCTACAAGACTCGTGCGAATAACGGTAAACGTCTACAACTTATCATAGATGCCAATGTTGGGAAACCCTCAGTTGCCGTTGGCATATTTCATTGACTCCAGAGCATTTTCGAGAGCGCATGGCTTTAAAAGGTTTTCGACAGTCTCAAAGATTGACGAATACATATGCTACTATCCTGAAACATATACAACGTTAAACAATACATATTCTTTTATTCTATGTAAACTCGTGGGGATAACACAGAGAAACGCATACAGAGTGACAACCGCTTGAGTAGAAAGCGTTACAGATGCCAGTGTATGGATATAACCATTCCCAGTTGTCACTTGCGCATTTTTGGACTCCAGAGCATTTTAACACACTGATGACTTTTAAACGCTTAAAAGTTTACGAATACATATGTTTGCATCTTGTACAGTCCTATCGACATTGATGAATCTTATCTTGAGAATAACTGGTGTAATTATATTTCCGTTTTGTGATGATAAAAACCATGGACCCATTCACGTCATACTTACATTCAAATAGCCAAACTCTTTGATGTTGAAACCAAGCACGAGATCTACAATACTCGCCTCGTCTTACTGCAAGATGTCCTCAAGTACAAACGGAATGTTTTCATTCTCTCACCCTTCAAATGTACTTGGAACGAAATATTTACAATCTGAAGGTTTATTTAATTCAACGTTCATGTAAATTCAAGACTTTGTAAAGTTTTCTACCAAACAGAATCTGTCAGGTGATTCTTCAACAATGACACTTTGTCTAATTACAGTAGTCTTCTGATTTCACTTATTAAATCTCCCGCTAGAAACTGACGGCGACTTTAAATGTACACGGAAGCTGAAATAAGAGGTAATTTTAAGTATATGGGGGCAAAAAGACAATGAATGTGTGTGGAGACTGTACGAAACGACACAACGAATGGTGTCGCAGTGTTGATGTCACATACTATAAAATTGTAATAAAAAGTTGTCAAACGTTTTGCTGGCTTTCACTCTCCAAATGAAACACATCTTACGCTATCATCAACCCCAACAGGAACGCCACCTTGGCCTACACCACGCGGAACTAATAACACGAGTGTTGGTCAGAGATAATAAGATGGAAGTATAGTCCTTGTAGATCGGCTAATTAACCATAGCCATTTACTTAAGCTTTCTTAGTTCCTTCTCGAAACCAGCAAGCCAGGAGAGCTTACACGTGATTGAAGTTTACGGTACACGAGATTGCTGCTTCGCTGAGGACGAACCCTTAAGTAAAGTAACGTTTGCCTCTCGCTGATTGTGTACAGTAGTAATTGTGGTATGTTTGTGTCAGGAATGATGGGTAGTATAAATAAACTTTAATTTTTCACCTGTGATGGGTTTCAACGAACAGGATGCACAGAAGTTCAACGTTCGTGGTCATTTTGTTGAGCTGAACCGTTGTTCGGGGGTCATTCTGAGGACAACGTAACATGATCATTATACTTGGACATCTTCTATGAAAAAGAGTTCATTGAACCTCTTTGTTCCAAAGTTGCTATTTGCAGCATCGTTTGTTTCAGAATGTTACAAATATGGACCTGTCAGTCATTCTTTGAAAATGTCACGATCAAAGAAATGTAATGACGTCATTACCTTAAAGAGAATTTCAAACGTGTTAACCGTTTCCTTTTAACTCTCACGGTTTAAGCATATGTGTTATCAATTGAAACGGTTTTTAACCTTCTTTTCGACAGGATTCTCTCAAATAACTGACGAAACATGGAAGTTGAAAAATACAGAAAAATGAATAAATGTCGTTCGTACACATTTTACGCCTGTTACCAACAGCAGGCACTTGAAAATATGGAAATATGAATGTATAGCAGAATCGTAAAACGTACATTGCACGATACCACAACATCTGTTGCAGTGACTTTAATATTCAAGGTTACGTACTTGAGAGTTTCACGAGAGGTACTTAAGCAGATGCTGCCTTTACGTCTACAAAACACACGTTAACGCTTACTGCACATAATATATCAGCCATTTTTGTTCCTATACATCGTGTCATTGATGAATTTAAGACTTGAATGTTGCTGGTTTCATAGGTCACCCACTTAGGGAACCAAACACAACATTCAAGTTGGTATTCAAGTATAAGATAAACCACTAAACAAAATGTTGTTAATAAGACAAACAAGAAGTCGACATCCAAAATATTTTGTTTAACAAGATAAACAAAAGGTTGACAACCATACTATTTCGTCTTACACTAGAATCAAACTGTAAATATGAAATGTAGATACTACAGTGAATTTCAAGAATCTATCCTACACTTTGTCAGTGGACACTAAGCGTTTAGCCAAACATGCAATGACCATCCATGGTACGACCGAGAATATATAGAGGATATGATTATTGTATAATTCTTTGACCAGTCAAACGAATCCGATAATGTCTTTGTGTTTTCAATCTCGTTTATATAATTAAATTCAGTGTCACTGTTGCCACTAATATGACAACAGTCGTGCCTCTCTTGTGAAAGCCCATGCATGCATCCCAAGTACCGAGTTGTCCGATCCTTCATTTTAATCGGTGCTTGTGATTTGAGTAAACAGCACGGAATCGAACGGCACGTAAAAAATCACGTTGCTCCCTACTTTCGAAATTCAATCCTTTCACGTGAGGAATGTGTTATTAGACTTATATAACCTGCCTCGGATAAGCTGAAATCACGTTTCTCTGTTGTCCCAAACACGTACAGTCTCACTTAAAGTCAGCGGTACAAAAATACAAGTCTATACACGTCTATTCCATTATTATCCAATGCGTGTTTTGAAGCCAGCATATTTCTTGATGGAGGTCTTAAACATTACCTATCTTAAGATATGAAGCAGTGTTTTTTTGTGAGTCAAATTAATATAAATAAGTAACTGGAATCATTGATTAAAGCAGTGATATCAAACATTTGTCCTTTAAAGTACCAAAAACCCTCAAAAATTCGAGATAGTTTCCACTTCAACGGAATCTTCGTCTATTAATTCCCATAAGGTATCACTTCAATGAGATTCCATAGGCGAATCACACACTGAAAAAGCCCAGATCCTTTTAGAAAATCTGGCCAATATTTACAAGGTGATTAATAATAGCAGAACTTCCACAGCAACTGACAAATGGATCATGAAATGACAGCGATTCAGCTGGAGGAAGCAGCAACGTTATTACCTTGTGTTTAATCCATTTCTCGGTAAGCACACAGTACGGTATATTGACGGTTAGTTGTCTGAGCATGGAAGACCACATAAAAGATGTTTTCATTGTAATTAAGCAAGAATCGCATGGTTTAAAATGAAACATTAAAACCCTAAAGAGCATATATTTCGGAGGCCAATATTCCATAAATGTAGGGAATGATGAAATGTGCTTCATATGTTGCACCAATGCAGGAAATCGTTCGAATTAAGTCTTAACCATTAAGCACCTATCGTGGCTCATTGACTAGAAAGGAATATTTAGTTTGGGAGCAATACTTTTACGGACTAGAGGCGGAACGCTTAATAGCCCAAGGTTATGTCTAGCAGTTGCGTTGCTTGGTTCCATGACTGTATTCGACGAGTGAGAAACCCAGATATGTGTAATACTTCATGACTAACCGTCTCAGTAACTGAAGCGTTATATTCCCGGTACAAAATCTGAGAAGTGATTGAAATGTTGCTTCCCATATCATTCCCTCTTAAATCGATCACCTGGATATAGTCTAGATTTACCACTTGTAACACCCAGTGTACAATTATGAGTCTTTGGGGACAATGAAAACTACATCGTGGCTATGTTCACTTTATCGTTAGGTGTCTGTGCACGAAACAGCTGGTTATTCACCGAGAAGTAATTACAATTAACTATTAAGATGGCCCGATGCGTGTAAGACACTTAAGCACAGTTCGATGCGCTCTTTAATTACGGGCGAGCATAGTTTCTGGGCTACGGATTATTTCAACGGGGGTTAGGTTTTATATTATCAGTAATCACCTTGAAGACGGTTAAGCGTTGATAAACTCCCAAGACAAAGATTTCATGAATCAAAGGCTCTTTTCAAAGCCACACATATACATGTAGGCTCATAATGCTTACCCTTGAAAGCTTCATCATTCATTGGAGTAAGTAACAGGAGGAGTAAGTTTAGTTTTACGCCGCACTCAGCAATATTCAAGCTATAAGGCAGCGGTCTGTAAATAATCGTGTCTGGATCCAGTGATCAACAGCATGAGCATGAATCTACGCAACTGGGATATGATGACATGCGTTAACCTAGTCAGCGAGCCTGACCACATTTGGTCGCCTCTTACAACAAACATGGTTTGCTGAAGATCAACAATTACCTTGATCATCACGGATCATAACAGGAGGAACGGTAAGTGCGTGAGTGAGTGAGTGAGTAAGTGAGTGAGGTGGTTCAGTTACAAAACTGCGCGTCAACTTGATCGGACAGGAATACCTGTAGTATACCGATACCGGTCGGAGAATTTTACCACTTGAAATCCACGGACAAAGCACTCGTGCTCACGAACCCTTGAAACGTAATCTGAGAAAGATGTTATTCGATTAGCCTCCTGGTGCGTCCATGGGGTGTAACTCCTTAAAACTGGTGACGGCGCTCTTAGCCGCCGGTTAATAATGATAAAGTATGTTTTATGTTACTGATAAAATTTGATATTGTAGTAATCCTTGAAGATGATACGGATTTCGTTTGAGGCTTCGTGTCCCCGCTTACCAAAGGACGTTGGTGTTGATATCAACCACTGGTCTGATATCAGTTCAGGCTTGAGTATTTGCCTGTATAATATTTCTGTTGCTGGAATATTACGCACAGCCGTGCCTTCAAAGTATGTATGTGAAGACCTGATAATGATTGTCTATGTATGATATGACTGTGATGATGTCGTGAGTCTTGAAATGTTCATGATTCATAACTGACATTGCCACTTTCATTGAAAGGTAACACAATCACACTCAAAACAGTCCGACACTGCTCGATTCTTCATTCTGTAACTGTGATGTCAAATGACATCATTTCAATAGAATTGCGGGGCCTACATTTGTTTATTGGTACAGTCCAGCATTCCAATATCAGAGGGGGACACATATGAAATTGGGCAGGACACGAATAAATCGTTGAGTTGTAAGATGCCAGATTCTGTTCAGCGTCATGTGCACCCCGGGGGAGACGAGGCTGCCAAGCTCCCTGGGCATCTGCCTTGGATAACTGTAAGAGGCGTTTCCTTAAAGTGTTCTAAATTCTGACGTCTGCACTTCAAAACAACTCCAGTATTTTGTGTTTATTGGCGTACGTCAAACAGATTCTTGTAGCCTATTGCTACCAGTCTTAAGACTGTGGTTCGAAAATGTCACGTACTACAAATAGAAATTTTTGAGTTTATTCAAAATCGTTTTCATTGGACACAGATCTTATATTAATTAACTCGGGTAATTGTTGGCGAGGCTATATAAGCTAAATATCAAGATCAACAAAAGTACTCACTTTATCCTGTGTTTACTTCATACTGCCAATGTGACTTGGCGTTATTTACTATTTATTATTCGCAGCATATTTCAACGATGAAAAGGAAATGATATGGCAGTAATCCGGACATATATCAAAGTCAAAACCAGTTTTCTTGTCATTTTAAACGTTTCTCATCAGGCAAACATTTGTTCATTATTTGTGATCAATCACTGGTTTCTCCGGTCCACTCTTGATTTGTTTACAGCTTACAACTGCGGTACTACTGATTCAAATATATACTCATGGTTTAGTTGCCATTGTACAATCGACTCTGCATTCTTATGGATGTGGAAAGGGTTCTTTTTTCGCTTTTATTTGCTTTGCTTTATTTCAGTTGATATTCCAGCCGACGGCCTGTTACAACATTGAATACTTGTTCAGCGAAATAGCACAGTGCGCATTCGTAAAAATTGCATATTCACATGTATAGTATCGTATTGGTACAATCATTCATGTATGTGGGAATAGTATAGAAGTTCTCAAATTAATTTGCATGATGTAAATACATTGAAACATTTCTGATAATACTTTCGTTTACTACTACTACTGAAATCGTCTTCACATCGCTATATTGTTTTCTAAACGTGTGCGAGTAATCGGCAACCCAAAAGAAATTGGTAGTCATTTCCAGATTTACAACGTCTGTTTTTGTTTTGGCTCTATACCGTTCATCCCATCAATTTCTGTTTCTAATGGGAGTGTACCGCTACGAACGTTAGCCAAAATACTCCTAATTTGGTTTCAGATATAACGCCCGCATTGCTAAAGGACAACGCCATGACAATGCAAGGATCATGATTGGTTGGAACAAAGAACTGAAATTGCAAAACAAACCCTTCACCCAGTTCACCCTCCCCATGATATCATGTGCAGCATCAGTTTACTTATTTGTAACGGTGTTCAAACACTGTCCATACCTTTGAATACTTGGTACAAAGTACACCGAATCACAACATGCCCTACTAGCAACGCTGATGAAACACCATCAGTGGAAGAGACAACTGGTGTGTGCACTTCAGAAGTCGACAGTGAAAGTTGAAATAAATGAAACCTGTGCCTGACATCAAAGGACATTTGCCTTCAAAAAAGTATCAAATCTACTTTTTTGTCACGTAGCGTCGATGAGATTTCTATAGCTGAATATGAAGCAGTTCATCGCAACTTGACTGCGTATTAGAAGCTGCTTGAAAACTCTTCTGAAGACAGATAGGAAGAAGATACAAAGAAAACTTTGGACAGCGTCACACATCAATGTTCCAAAACGTCTGTTTTTAAATCAGTTGGTTTGTTTTTCTATTTCATCAAATGCCTTCTATTATTCTCGGATCGGCCATGGCGGACTGGAAATGTTTATTCGGGATGTTTTATGGTAGTGATGTCAGTCACATTCTCCACTGGTCGTGGCTTCAAATTTGGCTCAGCACGATACCCATTGGTGCAAGTGTCTGAATCTGATTGACCGTCGTTCATTACACGTAAGGCTGACAATGCACTCCAAGGCAGCGTCACTTTTTTCACTTGTGTTTACTCAGTAACTCCTGGCTTTAATCATCTAATCGACACCTGAGATGATGGCGAGTGGGTGAGTGAGTGAGTTAATATTTGTCGCCACATCGGCAATATTGCAGTTATATCGTGACGAGAACAAGTAATAATGAGAAGTATTTATAGAATGGATGAACATAAGAAACTAAAACCCTGTTGACGAAGAACAGTAAAACCACTAGTATATATCACAGATATCCATTTAAGACTAGTAATTAAATCTAAAAAAAGTTTGACTATAGAGGACAATACAAAATGAAAATGGGCTATAGATTACCAACAAGTGAAGGTAGATCACCATACTAGGGATCATGGGGACGTACAGTACCTTTACTACCTGCATGGACCCTAGTTGACTTTACATCATCCCCTCAGCAATTTAGCAATTTAGACACATCTGTCCAAACATTAAAAATACACATATGCTACGATTAAAAACAGATGAAAGTTTATATTTATTGTGAATGTTTTTCGATTTACGTACCCTCTCAGGATTACAATAATGTTACAATACTTCAACCCCCTTTCAGGGTACAGCCACTAACAATTCAAGTTACTAATCTAAACTACCAATAATTAAAATGCAACTATATACAGAACATAATGATCAAAATTCAATTATGAAATCAATTTCTTTTAAAAATCCAATAATTAAATGAGAACTAACTGTGTTAAAAAGGTCCTTAATTGTTTTAACTGTAAAATACTTATCCCTTATGATAGGAGAATTCAACACAGTCAAGCAGGATATGATTGACCGTGACTCTCTCATGACAAGGGATACCAAACGGGGGATCCTCACCTTTCAGCAGGTATGCATGAGTATATATCGTGTATGGCCAATACGACATCTGGACTGACAGCCCAAGTAGGTGTAACCAATATACGGTTTTGTTTCATGTAAATCATTTATACCTACTTAGGTGTCCCACTTCTACATCAGATCACGGATGTAAGTTCTAATGCTCGCTTTGTAATCAGAGTATGGAATAAGAAGTTGTGTGTCACATTTGTTGAGTACTGCCTTGGCAGCAACATCGGCCATTGTGTTCCCAGAAATCTCTGCGTGGCTGGGTAACCAACAGAAGACGATGTCGTTTTGGCCAGTAGCAAGATTATTATGCAATTCAATAATTTAAATTAAAAATGGATGTTTGCAAGATAGATTTTTAATAGCCTGGAGGCAAGAAAGAGAGTCTGAAAAGATTATATACTGTTTATGTTTAGGGTGTCTTTGAATATATTTAAGAGCCGTTAATATGGCGCTAGCTTCTGTTGTAAAAATAGAGCTGTTATCCGGTAATCTAGAAGATATTGTTCTCGATCCAAAGACAGTGGCACAAGCCACTGCAGCACCGTTCTTGGAATCATCTGTAAATAAGGGTTTGTAATTGCTATATTCAGTCGTTAATTGATGATGCTTATATTGTAATTCATTAGTTTATGATTTTTTAAATGACGTTAGGTCGACTTGTGGCCTAACCAACTGCCAAGGAGGAGAAGAAAGAAGACGGGAGGGAGCTATGTTCTCTAGCTCGATGCCGACCGAAGAAAGAAATGGTTTAATTCTGTGCCCTAGAGGTGGAACAAGAGAAGACTTCTTCTGGTACAAATCCTCTTAAGTGGATTGAACACACAGTTATATGCAGGGTTAGATTCATTAGAGCATAATTATATGTAATAATGTATTGTAAGAATAATTTTATACCACGTTGTGTAAGAGATGGTTCATCGGCCTCAACGTAAAGACTGCCAATAGAAGAAGTTCGGAAAGACCCAAGACAAAGTCTTAAACCTTGCTGGTTGACAGAATCAAGAAGTTTAAGGTTACTTTTACAGGCACCGCCACATACGATGGAGCGATAATCGAGTTTTGAACGGATCAGTGATCGGTATAGGTGTAAGAGGGTAGTTTGATCCCTCACCACAAATTTGAAACCACCTTTAACAAGTATATTGCGTTCAGGCATGTAGCTTTAAGGGATTTAATGTGTGGTAAGAAAGTTAAATGAGAATCGAAAATTAAACCCAAGAACTTGGCCTCCTTTACACCTTTGATGGGAGTTCCATTTAAGAATAATTCTGGGTCCTTATGCGGCTTATGTTTTCTACAAAAATGTATACAATGGGTTTTGCATTTAGAAAATTTAAAGCCGTTTTCAAGACACCATTTACATATTTTGTTTAAACTTAACTGCGGTTGCCGTTCAATAGTATGCATATTTTTACCACGACAGGAAATATTTAAATCATTCACAAATATTGATCCATCAATTGAATCACTTAAAACCTTGGATAAACTATTGATCTTGATGTTAAACAGTGTGACAGACAATATACTGCCTTGAGGTACACCTTGCTCCTGATTGCAATGATCAGACAGGGTAGAACCCACTCGGACTTGAAATTGCCTGTCTTTTAAAAACTGTGATATGAAAAGAGGCAAAAGGCCTCTCAAACCAAACTCATGTAAATCCTTCAAAATTCTATGCTTCGAGGTTGAATCATAAGTTTTCTCGAGATCAAAGAAAAGAAAAAGAAACAACATGTTGTTTATTAACTATATCATTTTAGTGAAGGATTCTAAACGTACCAAATGATCAGTTGTACTCCGATTTTTCATGAAACCACACGGAATGTTGGTTATTAGGTTACTGGTTGCAAGATACCAAGTTATTATATCTATTATTCACCATACGCTCCGTGGTTTTACAGACACAGCTTGTCAGAGATATCGGTCTGTAGTTTGACGGATCTGTCTGAACCCGACCAGGTTTTGGTATCGGGATTATAATGGCATTACGCCATGAAGGAATAACTTCCACAGACGTCCATATTTGACCAAATATATCTAAAAGTCTTATCAGACATGGCTCAGGTAAGTGTTTCAGAAGCTGGTAATGGATATTATCATCGCCAGTTGCAGTGTCATGAGCTTGCTCAAGAGCAGTATGTAGCTCATGTAATGAAAACACTTCATTATAATCTTCACCATTATTTGAGTCAAAATTAAGTTTGATCTTTTCTTGTTGTTTCTGATATCTCTGAAACTCAGGGACATAAGTTGCCGATGAATTTTTGGCAAGAGTTTCGCCAATTTTATTTGCAATCTTAAATGTGTCAGTAATTATGTTGTCACCATCTTTAAGATGGTGAACAGCAGATTTTGAACTTTGCTTTTAATTCTTTGTTTTAATTCTTTGAACCATGTTCCATACCTTGGACATTGGTGTACGTAAATTGATTTTGGAGACATATTTCCTCCAAGATTGCCGTTTATTTTGTTTGAAGGTACGATGTGCCTTTGCATTGAGTATCTTAAATTTTTTTTTTTTAAGTTGTGGACATTTGGTGATGGCGGAAATAGTTTTCTGTTTTCTCGCATTCCAGGCTTGTCTGTATTAAACCATGGTTTCCATACATATGGAGCTGAAGAGGACTTTGGTATACACTCATCAGCAATTTCATTTAAAACGTCTGAAAACACTGAATAGGATGGGTTATGTCACTGAAATATTCGGGTCTTAGTTTAGATGTGGGTATTGTTTGAAATAAGGACCAGTCTGCCCTGCAAAAATTCCATCTCGTATATGATGGGCAGCCAGATTGATTCTGATAAGATAAGTTCTGATAAAATAGTTGGAAAGTGGTCACTTCCACAGAGATCATTGTGGACTGACCAATCAAATTCATTAAGTAGAGGAGAGTCTACAAGGGACAGATCCAGAGAAGAGTAGGTGCCAATTGCAGGGTGCAAATACGTGCTTGAATCATTATTGTATAAACATAAATCATTATTGGAGATAAAATCTTCCAGTATTTGACCTTTTGAGTTAGTGTTATGGCCACTGAGATCACCCATTATGATACATGGCTTAGGAAGTTGGTCATAGAGACCTTGAAGATCAGAGTGTTGGAGTGTTGAGGAAGGCGGTATATACAATGAGCATAGTGTAAATGTAACGTGAAGAGTAAGTCTCATTGCAACGACTTGGAGGTTAGTTTTATGAGCTACAAAACTATGGATAACATCTTGTTTAACGAGGATTGAAGATCCTCCAGTGGCCCTGTCACAGGGAGGGGAAAAATAATTGTATGCATCACACTGACGTAAATTTAAAGTATCTGTCTGTTTCAGGTAAGTTCCCTATAGACAGAAAGCTGATGGTGCAAAATCTTGGACTAATAGCTGTAATTCATTAAAATTAGTCCTTAATCCTCTACAATTCCACTATATTATATTTTTGGAAGAAACTATCTTTATGGTGGGTTGATTGGGGATCTACCCCACACCTTCATAGAGGGCGACAAGCTATGTGTCCGAGGATGGATGTTATCAGACACATCCATATCTTCCAGTGACCCAAACGTATTAGATAATTTGATCTTGTCTGACCCTTTAGGTGCTCGATTTGTTCTCGAAGTGTCTGATCTTGATTTGATCATTGTTTCACATGTCTGTTTCTCATTTATCTCTGGCTCTGGTTGGAAACGGGAGATTGTTGCTGCGAGAAGTTCTGCTGATCAGTAAGTGATTCTGCTGTCTGTGTTGATTGTTCAGGAGAAAGGTTTTAGGAGTGTCTGCGTCTATCCATGTCAAGTCTGTTTGACAGGCATGTGACAAAGTAATGACTGGAGAAGTATTTTCTTTGGTGGTCATTTCTGATGGTTTCCTGACGATGGAGGCATCCGTTTCACTAGTATCCCTTGACTGTATAAACTTTTGGGCTTCAGCAAAACTGATGTTATTAGTGGATTTAATACTGTTGGATCTCCATCTGCTTTTTCCATGTGGGACAATCCTTAGAAAAGGCTGAGTGATTTCATGGCAGTTGACACATTTCTTGGAGCTACTTTCAAAATCGTCTGTTACATGAGTATTCTCACCAAAGTGAACACATGTAACAGACAATGTGAAAGTGTTCACACCATGTCCAAACTTCTGGCATTTGAAACATCTCAGAGGATTGGGGATGTATACATCAACATCAACACTATAGTAACCTACCCTGATTGATTTGGGCGGATTCGGTGTAGAAAAAGAAAACAGCTATTTGTTAGTTGGAACACTCTCATTGTTTTTCCGAGAGGAAAGCCTTTTTACATACATCACACCTTGATCCTTCATTTCTGATACAATGTCAGTCTCACCCATATCTGCAAATAGGCCACCTCGGTCTCGTACAATACCTTTACTGGAGTTCAGAGTTCTGTGTGCAGAGACCTTAAAAGGGACTCCAACAAACGTTTCAGTGGACAACAGCTTAGTTGCTCGCTGTTTTCTATTACATTCAAGTTATAAACATCCTGAACGCAAGCATTTCACATCCTTAAAGTCCCCTGCTATTCCGTGGATGCCCTTAGATATCGAAAACGGATTCACCTTTAAGGGAGTATTATCAAGAGTCTCAACGATCAGAAAACGAGGCCAGTAATCAATCATCATCACCATTATCTAGTTGGTGTTTCGTTTTTTTGTTTGGGGTTTGGTATTCCATGGTAAGTTAGTATGGTGTCGTCATCCAAGCTCCCCACCCCCACGAAGTATCACAAGGACTATGCTAAGAGCAGGCTGGTCTCCAGCTTGCAGCACCAAGGATACCCGGATGATATACTCAAGCAGAATAATCAACAAGTAATTATTCCACCAGATTAGCGCATGCCTTTTGGACATGGGACTCAAGGCAAGGTACGAAATTGGAGTTATACAATCACAAAAAAGATGTATCGTCATGAGACCATCACAGCTGACAAAAGTCTTAAATAATTTCTAAACATTTATGCAGGAAGATTTACATGTACAGGGCTTAGCATGACCAGCCGATAGATTGAATCGAGCCCATTCAACCACCCGGCTAGGTGACGTCAGGGCCAAAGTGGGGTGTTAA